>NC_073633.1:105812500-106122500 GCF_029407905.1 Bubalus kerabau | reverse complement strand
ACTGTTGACGGGGCCCGTCTGTGGGTGTGGATGCGGGGAAGTGTGTGGATGTTGGCTCTTGGTGCGGCAGTCTGCATCAAGGTGTTTATCTGCGGTCTTGCCAGAAATGCAGGCAGCAGTACTGCGGGCAGCTCTCCTCGCCTTTCTCCTGCGATGGGGACAGTCTGTGGATTAGATGCTTTGCCCCTAGTCCACACGGGCCCTCTTAGCACCATTGTCTCTCTGCCCAGCCACGCTGCAAAGGCTCGAGCCATCTGGCCCACAGATTGATGGGCACTCCCAGTCCCAGAGGGCCCCAGGGAGCATGTGACTGGATCAGCACAAATCTGACATGAATGCTCGAGAAGGAACTCCAAACTGATCACAGCCGCAGCCCACCCAGGTAGTTCTGACAAAGTGACATCCAACCCCCACCCCCGCCCCCGAGCCTTCTCAGCCGGCCCCGAGCCTGGACCGCGTCCCCACTCCGTCCTTGAGTGTCCTTGAGGAGGCACCGGCTGTTGTCCTCTGTGTCCCTTACAGTGCTCTGACGACCGCAGGGCCGTGGACGGGGGTCTGGGGACACGAGGAGGGGAGGCTGCCTGGGACACCTGACACCAGGCTCTAGCTGGGCTCACTGCCAGGAGACTGGCAGTCTTGGGTTAGTGGAGGGGCTGGCTGATCGACTCCTTGTCTGGTTTCATCCGTTCTGATGGTTTTATTTTAAGCTCTGTGTTTTTCCAAGTTTACGTTCATGCTAAAGGTTGTATTCAGCAGATATTATGGAAATATGGCCAAGAGACGGGACTCAAGGTGACTGAGATCAGAAAGGTGTTTGGATGAAGAGGCTGGAATATGTGGGGGAAGGGATGAGAAGGCTGGATGGTCTTTGGGTCCTCGAATGAGACTGGACCCTGGGCAGCAAAGATCCTTGTTGGGCTGAGCCAGGTGATGGGATAGGACTGAACAGGGATCAAAGAACTTCTGTGAAGTGCATTTGGGGAAATAATTCAAGGTGACTAGGCATCTGGGGCGTGAGTACTGCAGAGATGACTTCTGCTGCGCATAGGGAGGAATTAGATTTGAGCAAGAATGAATTTTCTGTTCTTTCAGTCTGATATTATGGCAACATCTCAGGCTGAGCAAATTCGACTGTTATGGTCAGTGGGAGTCAAGAGCCCAGAGAATTGCAGCTGGTGTCCTCAGTCACTGAGTCGTGTCCGACTCTTGGCTGCCCCACGGACTGTAGCCCACCAGGCTCTTCTGTCCCTGGAATTCTCCAGGCAAGAATACTGGAGTGGGTTGCCGTTTCCTTCTCCAGGGGATCTTTCCGACCCAGGGATCGAGCCCGAGTCTCTTGTGTTTCCTGCATTGCAGGTGGGCTCTTCACCACTCACGCATCTGGGAAGGTTCTAGGTTCGCTAATAACATCAGTGTCATTGAGTGTGAAAGTCGGCATGAGTGACCGCACGTGCACGTGTGTGCTCACACGAGCGTGCGTGCATGTGTACGCACAGCCTGGCGTGGAAGCACGTGGAGCCCTGTCAACCATCTGTCTCGTGTCTGCACCCCCCAGGTAAGGTCTGAGCTCTGGAAGCCAGAAGCGGAGTGCAGCCTGGCCACCACTGTGTCCCCACGGCTCTCTGCATTGCCAGGCATCTATTAAGTGCTTAAGAAGTATTTATTCAATAAATGAATCAAGAAAAAGCTGGAAGGGGAATTTTTTAAAACATCTTTACTTTTTTTTTATAGTCATTTTTATAGAATTCACCTGGGCATTTTAGTAAGTCACAGAACAATGACTGTTGATGGCTTTTAAGCTGTTTTGGTGGCGGCGAGATAAGAAATGCAAGGAAGAAAACAAGAGGCCACAGTGAAATTTCTGCACTATTGAAAACAATCACACTGAAAGCCCAGAAACCCTAGTTATTTGGGTTACTGGCCTAGTATAATAGAAGTATACCATCTTTGTGAAGTGTATTTATCTTTTTCCAGAATTAAAATAGCTTTTTGGTATTCTCTGATTATGAAGTTAAGACGTACTTGTGTAGAATGGTCAAACAGTAAGAATATAAAGCACTCAGTAAAGGTACACTTATTTCCATGTTGTTAACATTTATGAAAAATTTTTTAATTGTGGCAAAATGCACATAACATAAAATTCACTATCTTAACTTTTTTTTTTTATGTGGGCCATTTTTAAAGCTTTTATTGAATTTGTGACAATATTGCTTCTGTTTTAGGTTTTGGTTTTTTGGCCACGAGGCATGTGGGGGGGTCTTAGCTCACTGACCAGGGATCAAACCCTCAGCCCCTGCCTTAGAAGGCGAAGTCTTAACCACTGGACCGCCAGGGAAGTCCCTGTGTTAACTGTTTTAAGCGTAGAGTTCAGTGGCAGTTAAGTAGATACACATTGTTTTACAAGCAGTTTCCAAAATGTGTTCATCTTGCAAAGCCTGACCCTATGCCCAGCACACATCAGCTGTCCGTTTCACCCTCTCCCTGACCCCTGGCAGCCGGCATTCCACATTTGGTCTCTGAGCTTGACTGCGCTAGGTGCCTCACATAAGTAGAATCATACCGCATCTGTCTTTTGGGTTTGTGTCTGGCTTATTTCACTTTAGTATGCTGTCTTCAGCTTTCATCCAGATTGTAGCATGTGTCAGAATTTCTTAGTGAATGATATTCCATTGTATGTAGATGTATATGTAGATAAAGTTTTGTTAATCCATTCACTGAATTACTTCTGCCTCTTGGCTATTGTGAATAACGCTGCTATGGGCATGAGTGTTGAACATCTTTTAATGTGTTCCTTTACCCACACAAACTATATTTATAAAAGGGGTCATTCTGTATGGGTTTCCCTTGTAGCTCAGGTGGTAAAGAATCTGCCCGCAATGCAGGAGACCCAGGTTTGATCCCTGGGTCGGGAAGATCCCCTGGGGAAAGGAATGTCAACCCACTCCAGTCTTCTTGCCTGGGGAGTTCCATGGACAGAGGAGCCTGGTGGGCTACAGTCCATGGGGTCACAAAGAACCGGACACAACTGAGCGACTAACACTCTCTCTTCGCTTTCTCACCATGCCCTCACATCTTCTCTTGTCAGTTGATATTGATAGGCAGCACTCTTTTTTTATGATGTGTATAATGCGTGTGCCCTTGTCTGGATTTATCTATTTGTTGTTGGATGTTCACGTTGGCTCCTGTTTCTTGATGTTCTAACCGTGCCTCAGTAGCCAGGCTGAGATCTACACTTTTGCCCCCTTGCCTGGAAATGAAAAGGGTAACGTTTGAGTCTTAGGTTGGATTTTGCAGAAACAGAGCCCGAGAGGACTTGGGGTAAAAGTGACTTACTAAGAATGTGTTCTTGGGAGAGAAGGAATTAGGGAGGCAGGGTGAGGAAGGAGCTAAGCAAAGAAGTCCTGAGGTCTAGCCTCGGCCCGATCGCGCGTAGCCACCCTGGCAGGGCTGCCGTCTCTGGTCTCGGGGAGGTCAGCCCGTGCAGTCCGCTGGCGGCCCTCTGCCCCGGGCAGTGCCGGAGGAGGCGCCAGGCGTGCGCTGTCCCCGCAGCCCTCCTGGCTCCGAGGTGGTGGGGGGCTGAGGTCTTGGTCCTGAGGCTGTGGGTGGGGCATCTCCACCAGCGCTGGTAACTGCTGTGGCATCTGTATGCCTGGACTGAGCTAAGTACATAAGTGAAGTTTTTAAAAAAGTTTTGGTTGTGCTGGGTCTTTGTTGAGGCCCTTGGGCTTTTCTCTGGTTTCGGCTCACCAGCCTTTCTAGTTGAGGCTCGCAGGCTGCCCCGTGGCCTGTGGGATCTTAGTTCCCCGACCAGGGATCGAATGCACATCCCCTGCATTGGAAGGCACTGGACCACCAGGGAAAGTCCTGTAAGTGCATTTTTTAATAGCCAAGGTGCTCATCCATCTCCAATTTACAAAAGAATGAGAACTAAAACTGAATGGAGGTGAGCAACTTTCCTGGTGTCCCACGGCCAGTAAGGTGTGGGTGAGATTTGGAAGGGCCTGTTCTGTACTACGGCCTGGACTCTTCATGAGTGGATTGTATCCATTAACTTCTGGAAGCAGAATTGCTAGACCAAACAGATAGGCCTTTTAGATATACATATACATGCAGATCTCTCGCCCCTGCCCTTCCCCAAGGTCTTCGAGACATTGACTCTTCCGCCATCCCCGAGTCTTGCCCATCTTTTGTTCTCGTTCAGTTGCTCAGTCGTGTCGGACTCTTTGCGACCCCATGGACTGCAGCATACCAGGCTTCCCTGTCCTTCACCATCTCTCGGACTTTTGCGCAAACTTAGGTTCAGTGAGTTGGTAATGCCATGCAACCATCTTATCCTCTGTCACCCCCTCTCCCTCCGTCTTCAATCTTTCCCATCAGGGTCTCTTCCAATGAGGTGGCCCTTCGCATCAGATGGCCAGAGTATTGGAGCTTTTGTATTGGAGTCAATCTTTTAAATACCTACTGATCCAATTGGCAAAGATTTTTGCCTTGATTTTCTTTTCTTATTGCTGAAATCTACACCCTTCACCATGTCTTCTGGCCAGCTGTATTTGCCCCTCAAGGCCTGTTTCTGGTTAGGACCTCTCTGTTCGTTTGCTGGTCCGTTTCTTTCACTGAGCTCTGCGTTTAGTCTTATGCTAGGGCCGTTCTTTGAATCGCCACACTCTTCAGTATAGAAACCTGGAGGACTTCTCGTGTCCGCTAGGTGCTTGCTAGACGGTTGCCAAGTCTCGGGCGTGTATGGGCCGTTCAAGCCAAATGAGAGGTGTTAATAGTGGCGTCTGTGGTGCGCCAGCGCTTTTTATCCACCGAAAGCACGTCTCTCTTCAGCTCTGTCTGTAAACTCCATGTACACGGCAGACCCTTTTCTTGAAGTGGGAGAAAACGTGATCTTCCTCTCCATTTGAATTATCAGTGTATCAGTGAGTACTAAATTTGCAATTGAGAGAAAATGTGATTTGGAGTGACTTAGGAGCAAAAAGAAATCTATTCAGTTTCCCCAGCTGGAGTGTTCAGGCGTGGGCCTCACTGCAGGCTGCTCCCTGCTCAGCCGGTCGTGATTCCTCACTCGGCGTCCTTGGGCTCTCCTTCCCCGTGCTGGCTCCATTCTCAGGAGGCGGATGGCTGCCCAGCCCCGACAGGAATCCTTGATGGTCAAAGCCAGTGGGGAAAAGAGCGGACCTCTGAGTCCAGAATTTGGGTCTTACTGCCACCTGCCCAGCCCCAACAGGAATCCTTGATGGTCAAAGCCAGTGGGGAAAAGAGCGGACCTCCGAGTCCAGATTTTGGGTCTTACTGCCATCTGCCTACAGACAAGTAATTATAGCAGGGAATGGTGTACATTTTCTTGCCGTATGCTCACCTTATATATGGATGTGAGAGTTGGACTATAAAGAAAGCTGAGCGCCGAAGCATTGATGATTTTGAACTGTGGTGTTGGACAAGACTTTTGAGAGTCCCTTGGACTGCAAGGAGATCCAACCAGTCCATCCTAAAGGAAATTAGTCCTGGGTGTTCATTGGAAGGGACTGATGTTGAAGTGGAAATTCCAATACTTTGGCCACCTGATGCAAAGAACTTACTCATTTGAAAAGACCCTGATGCTGGGAAAGATTGAAGGTGGGAGGAGAAGGGGACAGAAGAGGGATGAGATGGTTGGATGGCATCACTGACTCAATGGACATGAGTTTGGGTAAACTCCAGGAGTTGGTGACGGACAGGGAGGCCTGGTGTGCTGCAGTCCATGGGGTCACAAAGAGTCGGACGTGACTGAGTGACTGAACTAAACTGAACTGATGCTCACCCTGCACTGGGGGAGGGCTGGCACCCAAGGGAATCTGGGGAGAGGTTATTGGAGGAAGAGGAGTGAGTGCTGCCAGGCCAGGCGTGCCTGCCGAAGCCCACCTCGTCCATATTCACGATGCTTTATCTTCACTGTGAGTCAGGTTTGTGAGATCAGGCTTGGAATAGCAGCTATTTTTAGAGAACAGGGCTGGCCCTTGGTCTGGTGACTTGAAGACAAGAGAATTCCCCTTGCAGGTAAATTTTGTGACCGTGCACCTCCTGGAGAGCCCGGGGACACTGAAGCCATCAGTGACTCTTAGCAGATCTGGGTGGGGTTCTTCTCTTTTTAATGAGTGAGGTGAGCTTCAAGCCTGCCACTTGGGTATTAAGTCAGAAAAGGATTCCTCGGCACCAGTGAGGGACTCGCTCTCCCAGGACCCACATGCGCTGGCTGCGAAGGGGTCAAACTGCGTGCTCAGGAGGCAGGAAGCGCGTGAGCACCTTGGAGAGCTGCGTCTCCTGCCCCTCTCTTGTCTGGGTTTTGCTGTTACTGAAATGGTTACCTGTGTCCAGTTGATGACGGTATTGCTGCAATTCCTTCTTCTTTGCTTCAAGCGTTTACTTTTAAATGAAATTCCTCCCCACCCTTTTAAAATAAATCTTTAATTCTAATAACGGAGGCAGCCTGTGTAATGGAAACAGCAGTGGCCTGATTTCCAGGTCTCCCTCTGCTCCTGATCAGTGCATGGCTATGTAGAGCCTCTCCTGATCTGTTTTCTAGACTGTGAAATGAAATGGTGGTGCTAGATGTCTCTGAAACACATGGGAGAGAGTTGCAGAGTGTTAGTCCAGACTGGCTGTAGAGAAGGCAAGCGCAACCCTTAAACTTACCGGAGGAGAAGGCCAGGAGAGGCTCAGAGCTAATCAAGAGTGAAATTGGAGGGAGGGCCTCAAACTTGGCTTTTTACGTTGGGCTCTTGACTATAAGGCCAAGGACAACTGTTTAAAAATAAGAAAAAGAAGCATAACTGATACGCTAAGGGAAGAGAGAAAATGGAATTATATGAAACATTCCATTGAAACCTTAAAAAGCAGAAAAAGAATAGAAGACAAAAATAAGAACAATGGACAAGGGCAATAATTGGAAAACACTAACCAATAGACGGGTATTAATCGAACTGTATCAGTAATCACTTTGAGGGTCAGTAGTCTGAATGCACCGACTAAAAGGCGGATAATGGCAGCGTGAATTAAGAACAAGACCTGCCTGTGCCTTGTCTACAAGAAACGCTCGTTAGGTGTAAAAACACAGAGTAAGAGTAGAGATGGAGGAAAATATACGGAGAGAAAGCTGGAGCAGCTGTCTTAATGTCAAACAAGCAGACTTCAAAGAAAATCATCAGAGATAAAGCAGGGTACTCCATAATGGCGAGGGGGTCAGTTCTCCAAGAAGACATAATTTTTAAGCATATGTGTCTAGCAACATAGTGTCAAACTATGTGAGGCAAAAACCAGTAGAATTGCAAAGAGAAATAAATGAATCCACTGTGATAGTTGGGGACTTCAACACCAGTTTCTCAGAAATGGAAGGGTGCAGGAGACAGAAAATCCGTGAGGACAGAGTTGAACTCAGCATCAGCTGCTGCTGCTAAGTCACTTCAGTCGTGTCCGACTCTGTGCGACCCCAGAGACGGCAGCCCACCAGGCTCCCCCGTCCCTGGGATTCTCCAGGCAAGAACACTGGAGTGGGTTGCCATTTCCTTCTCCAATGCAGGAAAGTGAAAAGTGAAAGTGAAGTCGCTCAGTCGTGTCCGACTCCTAGCGACCCTGTGGACTGCAGCCTACCAGGCTGCTCCGTCCATGGGGTTTTCCAGGCAGGAGTACTGGAGTGGGGTGCCACTGCCTTCTCCTGGATAGAATGGATACCCATGGCCTAATTGATCCAACAACAGATCAAACCTTCTTCTCAGAATCACATAGAACATTCACTGAGGTAGGTATTTGGAGAATGCCAGGATACTCAGAGTTTAGACAGCACATTGACAGCTAACACTAGTCAAAGAAGAACGCTCAAGGGAAATTTTAAAATAGAATAAAGGAATTTTCAAACATTTTGAAGTGAGTGGAAATGAAAGCACAACTTAAAGATTTGTGGGCTGCAGTGAAAGCCGTGCTTGGGTGGAAGTTTCTAGCATCGAAAGAGCATATTAGAGAGGAAGAAAGCTCCACAAGCAGTAATCTGTGTTCCCACCCTAGGAAACTAGAGAGAGAAGAGAAAATTAAATTCAGGGAAAGCGCAAGAAAAGAAAAACGATTAACACAGAAATCAGTGAAATTAAAAGCAGGAAATCCGTAGAGAAAAATCACTGACACCAAAAGCTGTTTCTGTGAATAGATCGATAAAATCGACAAGCCTGTAGACAGGCTGACCAAGAAAAACAAAGACACAATAGGTCATATCACAAATGAAAGAAAGGACATCGCTGCAGATTCCATGGACATAGAAAGCATAATAAAGGAATATTATGTACAACTTTTAGCCCACAAATCTTATAATCTAGATTAAATGGACAAATTCCCTGCAAGATACAGTTTGCCAAAAGTCACCCAGGATGAAGTAGACAATCTGAATAGGCCTCTATTAAAGAAATTGAACCAATAATTAATAACCTTCTCAAACAGAAAGCCCCTGGCCCAGATGGGCTTATTGGTGAATTCTATGAAACAGTTAGGAAAGAAAGTATACTAATTCCTGCTGGTCTCTTTCAGAGAACAGAAGCAGAGAAAATACTTTGTAACTCATTCTGAGGCCAGCATTAGCCTAATACCCAAGCTGGGTGAAGATATAACAAGAAAAGAAAACTATAGACCAGTATCACTCATGAACATAGATGCAAAAATGTTTAGCAAAATATTAGCAAATAAAATCCAACTCTGTATAAAAAGAGCTATACACCATGGCCAGGTGGGATTTATCCTAAGTATGCAAAGCTGGTTCATCATTCAAAACTCGATACCTGGGACTTCCCTGGTGGTCCAGTGGTTAAGAATCCACCTTGCCATGTGGGGGACATGGGATTGATCCCTCGTTGAGGAGCTAAGATCCCACATGCCATGGGGCAGCTAAGCCTGTGCACCCCACCTGCTGAGCCCATGTGCTCTGGTGCCTACACACCACGACAGAGATCTCCTGCTGCGGTGAGGGTCCGTGTACCGCAGCCAAGAGCTGACACAGCCAAACACAGGATCCTTAAGGAAGGGGCCTTGATGCCATCCATCACGTCAACAAGCTTAATGTATATGTGTATGGATGTGTGTATATGTGGACACGTATACACACGTATACACACATACATGTGGGCTTCCTAGGTGCCTCAGTGGAAAAGAATCTGCCTGCCAGCGCAGGAGATGCAGATTCCATCCCTGGGTCGGGAAGATCCCCTGGAGGAGGAAATGGCAGCCCAGTCCAGTATTCTTGCCTGGAGAATCCCATGGACAGAGGAGCCTGGGGGGCTACAGTCCTTTGGAGTCAGAGAGTCAGACACATCTTAGCAACTGAGTACACACATGCGCATGCGTGGACGTGCACACACACACACACACACACACACGTATATATGCAAAAAAATAAAATGAGAGCAAATCCCTCCCTCAAGGATGTGTGGCGATCAGGAGATCCCACACACGATCAGGAGACCCCACACGTGCATGGGGCCTGCAGTGCGGCCTGGAGTGGGAGCCCCAGGCTGCGGTGAGCTCTCTCCGGAGTTCCAGGCGCTGCTGCTCAGCCTTCCCTGCCCTTCTCCGCCTGTGGCTCCATTCACCCTTCTCCGAGCTGGGCCCTTTTGCTCCCTCAGCTTTCCTTCCCATAATTGCAGGCCTGAGGCATCTGAATGGCTCAGCTCCTTTGGAGCCAGGCTGAGTAGATTAAGGGTCACCTAAACCTATGTCCCTTGTGGTCTGCCGGGGCTCGGGTTCTACCCAGGCACAGCCAGCCATGGCCACTGACACGGGCTTTGTGTAAAGCACAGCCCCTCTGCCTCCGCGTGCTAACCCTAACCCTAACCCATGGGCCTTCGGGCCCTGCATCTGGGGTCGTCTGCAGAGAACGGTATAGCACAGCTATTTGTGAAGGTGTTAGTCGCTCAGTCGTGTCCAACTCTTTGCGACCCCGTGGACCGTAGCCTGCCAGGCTCTTCTGTCCATGGGATTCTCCAGGCAAGAATGCTGGAGTGGGCTGCCATTTCTTCCTCCAGGGGATCTTCTTGACCAGGGATTGAACCAGGGTCTCCTGCCTTGCAGATGGATTATTTATGGTCTGAGCCACCATGGAAGCCCCAGCACAACTGGGGTAATTCCAGAAGATTCAGGTTCATTTAAGGAGAGCCAGTTCTACCGAGCGAGATCAGGGGGATAGATACAATTTTTTTATTTTGATGTTAATTACTCTTATACTCTTCTTCCAAAATTGCCATAGTGCTTCATAATGACAAAACTTGAAGGTCTTTCCTCTTTCTTATGTCAGGTTTGGAGTGTCCAAAAGTTAACCATTATCCAGCACTTACATTTTGATTCACGGAGAATACTTTAGGATTTGTTGTAAGTGGCCCTGGGAACTGGCAGTTTTTTCTAAGCTTTGGTTGACACTGAAATTAGGAAAGATGGTTAGATGGTGAAGACCACGGCCATGCAAAAACCGTGGGCTGTAACGTGATGCAAAACATGTGTCTCTAAAGTTTAAGGGGAAGTGCAAGCTGCCAGTGAGCTTCAAGAGAGTACTCCTGCTCAGTGACTGGAGGACCTGAGGCCGAGCGTAGCAAAAGGGAAGCGTCCTTGGGCTGTTCCAGACTTGAGTGAGAGCAGATCCGTGTGTTCGTTTGGATCAGCACTTTCGTCACAAAGTTCATGAACTATGCAGCCTTATCTGGTGGGCAGGCTTGTTTACACACAAAATGTAATTGGTTCCATATTCCTCTCGGGCCTAAAAACAGTCCTCGTGTTTGTTTTTAATAATAAAATTATTTCCGTTTAGAAAAGGGTGTAGATTTCCATAGACCATCTGATGAGTTACCCAGATTGTTCCACTCATAACAAGATACAGGAGACACAGTCTAAGGAAAACATTTAGAGGAGACTTTGTGTGTGTGGAAGGGGAGGGAGAATTGGTAAGCTGAAATCAAAAAGATTCCAAGTAACAGTGATTTAATTTAATACTAATTAAATTAGCATTGCGCGGGAACTGTTTTCTGGAATTTTTGATAGCGCCTTCACAAAGCAGGGCAGACTCAAGGCTATTTGGTGGGAAATGGCTCATTTGCTTTGTCTTGGTCACTTTTCAAATTGGTCTAAAATCAGTTTCTTTTTCAAGAACTAAAATGTTCCTGGTCTTTATTCCACTTTGGAGAGCTACAAACTTTTGTTGTAAAGGGCCAAATACTGAATATTTAGTATGAAACAGAGATAGTTCTAGAGAATTCTGTATACCTAAATGAAGACATGTTGTGTCCCAGCTCAGTTTTATTTTGGATCCTGCAATTTGGATTTTGTATGATTTTCATGTGTCATGAAATAGGATTCTTCTTTTGACTTTTTTATTTCAACCACTCAACAGTGTAAAAGACACTCTTACCTCTGAGGCAGTGCGGTTTGGCCCAAAGTTTGCAGACCCCTGTCCAGCTCCTGTACCGTCTTTGAGGTTGGTATCTAGTGTTTTGAGGGGTGTGCTCAGTTGTTCAGTCATGTCCAGCTCTTTGCGACCCCTTGGAATATAGCCCACCAGGCTCCTCTGTCCATTGAATTTTTCAGGCAACAACACTAGAGTGGGTTGCTATTTCCTTCTACAGGGGATCTTCCCGACCCAGGGATCAAACCCGTGTCTCCTGCATTGCAGGCGGATTCTTTACTGCTGAGCCATCAAGAAGGCCATATAGTACACTTGATCTTAGCCAAGAGGCTGAAAAGAGATCTTTTGGACAGAATATCCCTATACATGACATCTTACGACATTTGTATGTGAAAGGGAGCCAGATTCTATGGGGGGGTGTGTGTGTGTGTGTGCGCGTGGGTGCATGCATGTTTCGGGTTCTCCTGCTCCCCTTGCCTCCACTCTCGGGAGGAAGCCAGGTCTCTTGACTTGAGAGCTTGGATTGTGTAGAACCTCGCCCCCAGCAGCACCCCTGCTATGGCAGGGAGACCAGCCTTGTGGACTCTGAAAAATCTCTGGGCATGTTCTCCGCACAGAGAGCTCCGAGTGGCCCTTAAAATAGCAGGACCCAAGAATGCAGATGAAAGGAGAAACGGAAGTAGGAGGCTGCTGAGGTTTCTGTCCAGATAGCTTTGCAAGGCTAGTGAGAAGTGTGGTTATGGCCTCCTGATCCCTTTGCAGATGTGTGTATTTTAAAAAGTTTAGGTGTCTCCAGCGCTTCTTTTTGTTCTTATCCTTAGAGAAGTATCCTGTAGAGAAGAAGTGCTTCTACAGGATGTAAGCACGTGGCTTTGTTAAGTGCAATATTTGGAGAAATTAAGAAAGATACAGAAACATCCAGCTTTCCTAAAATGATCTACATAGAGTGAAACAATGAAACCCAGATAGATAGGTATTGTACTTATATTTGTTTAATAGGAGTTGTTCTTATTAGGATACCCTCCTCAAATCCTTAATAAATATAAAGCTTTTAAATATTTGTCCCATTTTGTAATTAGTCTAGATTTAGCAGTGGTTCTTCCTGATTTGGGAGGAAGCATGCATGACTGTTGCCAGGCAACGGCTAATCGGGGTATTAGCTGCCAGCAAGCTCTTGGCAGTAACTGTAAATTCTTTTGTCTTGTTGACCAAAAAATGAGTGTTAAAGATATAGCAGTATATGGAGTCTGTTCTGTTGTTCAAATACATACAACTTAGGTGATAAATTCCTCCACTGATACAACCTTGATGTGCCACTGAAATTTATAGCGTGTTCTTGTGCTTGAGTCGATGAGTGCTCACAGCCCCAGAGCTCTTCGAATGGGACCCCGAGGTAATAGAGGTGTTGTTTTCTCCAGCTCTCCTTCAAAGAATCTGAGGTTTCTGTTAAAGTACAGGTTGTGAAACGCGTGTGGACTTCCAGCATGAATGTCCCAAGCGAGGCCTCTGGTTCCTGGGCAGGTACCACCACTCCGCCACCCTTGACCTCAGTCCGCGTCCCCTGGGGGCCAGCGGCGAACAGCCGGCCAGTGTGAGGGGTCCCGTGGCAGCCGGGGTCCCGGTGCCCCCCGCATTTCAGCGCAGCCAGGCTCCCTGCGAAAGTTTTCTGGGACAAAACGTCGGGAAATGAATTCTCCCTTCGTAAGCAAATATGGTGTGAGTCATCTTCTGGACCTTAGGATTAAGAAGGAGGAAAAAAAACAGTTTATTTGGTGGATGCCTTTTTTTTTTAAACGAAGCTGCCTGTATTCCAGACTTGACCCTAAACACTCTCTCTGGTCACCGGTTTCTAAAGGACACTGTGGGTTGTCTCATTAGGGGTCACACACCCCAGCAGGCACTGTGCGTCCACTTTCTCACTTAACCCCGGGCTGAAGGTAGGGGAGACCCAGCAAGTGGGTCTTTCCCAGAAGGGGAGGCGCTGGCACAGAAGGTCAGTTTCCGTCTGTAAGTCCTGCTCTCTGTAAAGGACCGCTTTCTTGGCCACCTCCCCGAGCCTGACCTCAAGCAGAGTGGGGAACCTCCCCTGGCAGGAAGCACCTCCCCCTGGCTTCGTCGTGGGCCAGTTGCGCCTTCCAGCTGGGCGGCTTGGGTTTTCTGTGTCAGCCCGCAGTTCTCCCGGGGTTCCAGCTCAGCGGGAAGACCTGCCAGCACCGGAGGCTGCAGGCCCATCTGTGTCCCTTTTTCGTGGTGGTGTGTTTTGTTTTTTTTTCCCCTCTCTTTCCACTACGAGCCAGACTACTTCAGCATCGTGTCAACACGCTGGAGTATGTTAACAGCTGCCTCTCCTTTAAAGCTGAGCCAGCTCAGAACTGAGAGGGGACTGCCTTCAGGTTCCGCTGAAGTTTGCGTGTGACCGCGTCAAAGCTATTTTTAGTGGCGTGATCACCGGCAAGAAGCTGGAAAGGGCGGCTTTCAACCGTAAGCAGTGGGAAGAAAGGATCGTTTATGCCCTGCCGCAGCCCTTGAGTCCATTTCTGTGGGAGACAAAGGGGTGTGTAAGTCTCTTCTTCAGAGTCATGCGGGGGTCTTGGGCCTGTTGTGAGCCCCCATCGCCTCTGCGGAGAAGAGGGATGTTAATCTAGCGCTTGGCTGCCTGGACTCTGAGTTAAACTGGACGCACTGATAATGGTGAGTTATACAACTGCCCTTCCAGGCATCCATTCTGCAAAGAAGGCAGTGTATGGAGGCGCAGGAGCGTCTGGTAAACTTTTATTTCCTGTAGGTCACAAAACCCACGGGAAAACAGGAAATGAGAGTTGGGTTATATCGGCGTCATGGTGCCGTGAAAAGAGCGTGGGCCACCTGCGAGCGGCCAGGCCCTCCTGGCTTCACCTTTCTGAACGAGGTGTTCTTAGCTGCAAGATGAAGATCCCGATACCTGTGCTCCGGACTCCATTGGGCGAGTCTTCTTCCGGGGGCCATTTATTGAACACCTGCTCTAAGATGCAGCTGCTGAGAACTTTGGACTCACGGAAGAGTCGTCCTCCGCCCGGAGCTGACGGTCTGGCCACGTAAACAAATACGCTACGATCCAGTGTGCTGCCCAGGGAGAACGGCGTGGGGGCGGACGTGCCGCGGGTGTGCACGGAGGTGCAGGGAGGCGGGAGGAGCAGAATCTTCCAGAGCGTGTGAGAGTTTGCAAAGAGAACAGTAGAGGGAGGGAGTGTTTCCAGGGGGGCAGCTGAGGGAGCAAAGACGGACGTAAGAGGCCTTCAGGTGTGTCTGGGGGCACGGGAACAGCCTGGTGTGGCCAGAGCAAAAAAGAAACCACACACAGAGTAAGACGAGGGGCCGTAGGAGAGGACACCGGTCGCTCGAGTTAGGACAGTCAGGAGTATCTGTCACAGAGCACGGGAAGCCCTGGAAACGGTTTCGCGTGGACCGCTGACTGAATTCTATAAACACTCACACCGAGTCGCTGCTGAGGAAAGTCTGGACGTCTGTGGATGTGAAGGGGTGGCAGTTTAATTCGTGCACGCGTGGTAAGGATGCCGTACCTGTGAGTGTCGTCCCCGGAAGGGCGAGCCTGGGACGTGGGCCTGAAGCTACCTGCGTCTGCGCGGCGTTGTCTTGGAAGATGCGAAGCAGCACGATAGGAAGGCCTTTCCAGCGGGGTTTCGTGCTGGGCTCTGCGAGCCAGTGGCTGCGGCGGGGCCAGGACTGTGTCCTTCAGGGGCGCCCATGAGGACAGGCGGAGCCCTGGATGTGGAGTGTGCACTGCGTGTGGTCAGCAGACACTCACCCGTGAGCGTTTCGACCAGGCACCAGGAAGCAGCATCTGCCTGTGGGGGTCGAGTTCTCCCAGAAGTTTCAGGAAGCCAAGGTTTTCCTGGATACTCTTCAAGCATCAATTATGGGGTGATTCAAAGAAGAGGGACGTGTAGAACAAAAGGAAGGAACACAAAAAACCTCTCTCCCAGCCACACTGACTGTGTTGTTATCATTCAGTCGCTCAGTCGTGTCTGACTCTGCGACCCCGTGGACTGCAGCACGCCAGGCCTCCCTGTCCATCACCAGCTCCTGGAGTTTACTCAGGTTCATGTCCATTGAGTCGGTGATGCCATCCAACCACCTCATCCTCTGTAATCCCGTTCTCCTCCCACCTTCAACCTTTCCCAGCATCAGGGTCTTTTCCAATGAGTCAGGTCTTCGCATCAGATGGCCAAAGTATTCGAGTTTCAGCTTCAGCATCAGTCCTTCCAATGAACACCCAGGACTGATCTCCTTTAGGATGGACTGGTTGGATCTCCTTGCAGTGCAAGGGACTCTCAAGAGTCTTCTCCAACACCACAGTTCAAAAGCATCAATTCTTTGACGCTCAGCCTTCTTCACAGTCCAACTCTCGCATCCATACATGACCACTGGAAAAACCACAGCCTTGACTAGACGGACCTTTGTTGGCAAAGTAATGTCTCTACTTTTTAATAAGCTGTCTAGGTTTGTCATAGCTTTCCTTCCAAGGAGCAAGTGTCCTTTAATTTCATCACTGACTGTTTACACCCAGGAAGAAGTGTTCCAGCAGTCCCCACGTACCATGGAATTGTGTAAACCACAGCCCTCAACACTCCCATCTCTGTAACTGTGGCCAAGAAGTTGTGTTACTGAAACTATGCTCTCCTTGACTTTAAGCTGTAAAGAAGTTTAGCAGCATTATTTGCCTCATTGTCATTTAAGGAAAGGAATGGGTGTTTCTGTAGGTTTTCTGGAAAAATCAAATGGGCGTGAAGTTTTAAGTGTAGAAGAGTCAGTTATATAAGATCTGGTCCACCTGCGGATCAGCCTCCTTAGGTTTCCCAGTCATTTCTTCTCTGGTTTCATTGAGTGGGGCTCAGGGTACACTGGAGAAGGCAATGGCACCCCACTCCAGTACTCTTGCCTGGAAGGTCCCATGGACAGAGGAGCCTGGTGGGCTGCAGTCCATGGGGTCGCTAAGAGTCAGACATGACTGAGCAACTTCACTTTCACTTTTCGCTTTCCTGCATTGGAGAAGGAAATGGCAACCCACTCCAGTGTTCTTGCCTGGAGAATCCCAGGGACGGGGGAGCCTGGTGGGCTGCCGTCTCTGGGGTCGCACAGAGTTGGACACGACTGAAGCAACTTAGCAGTAGCAGCAGGGTACACATCGGGCTTCCCAGGTGGCGCTGGTGGTAAAGAACCCGCCTGCCAATGCAGGAGACGTAAGAGATGCAGGTTCGTCCCCTGGGTTGGGAAGATCTCCTAGAGAACGAAGTGGCAACCGACTCCAGTATCCTTGCCTGGAGAATCCCATGGACAGAGGAGCCTGGCAGGCTGCAGTCCCTGAGGTCTCACAGAATCAGACACGAGTGAGTGACTTGGCACGCACGCAGGGTACACATGGGACGATTTGAGAATAAGAGAGTCCCAAGCAAGCCACAGCTTGGCACCAGCCTAGGGAGGTGGCCGGGGGTCAGGGGACAGGAGAAGGTGAGGGCGGCTCTGAAGGGGGTCCAGCCCTTCACGCTCCGTCGGGAGTGGGAGGGCAAAGGCAAGTTGAGATGCTGAGGCCGATCACAGGATTTGCTGCCTCGCAGATGTAAGAGATTGCTTTTTGGAAATGGAAAATTGCTTTTTGTTGCTTCAAAGCCAACTATAACTAGATAAATAAACCATAGGAGAAATAAACCACAGGAGAAATATTTTTAAAAAATGAACTTTTCTGCTGTTATGTGCAGCTTCAGCTTTTTAGTGCCTAGATTTGGTGGCCTCAATAGAACATGTAGACAGAGATGCCCAGCTGTACAGCATCCGTTTTCCACACTCAGCGTGTATGTCTATCGTCTTGATGGGGTCTGGGGTGAGCCTGACTCTCAAAGAGAGGAAATGAAGAGTCGGGGTAAACCAGTTTCCCCACAAACGATCATTTTCTCATCCGTGATTGGCTTTCAGCATTGTATTGGGAATCAAACTGTGTCCAAAACATGGATTAAATGTTTATGTCTCTTGATCTCCACAAGCCTGAAAGATAAGTAGGTCGTGGTGGCTTTCGCAGTGTCACCGAGGTTTTTCTCTGAAAGCTGTTTCAGCGCGACTGGCGTTATCTGTGCTGGGCAGCGTGCGGTCGCCACGGCCTGAAAACACCGCTCAGACCCAGGGCAGGAGACGGGCGTGTGGCTGGTCCTTCCTGCGTCTTGGTGGTGGGAGAGGGTGGGAGGACTGCAAGGCAGAATGGTGTTTTCACTCGAGAGGTGCTTTCCACTTAGAGGAGTGGATTTGGGGGAAAGGCCACTTACCCCTTCTCTGCGACTACATGACGCTCAGGTGCCCAGCGGGTTCCACCTGTTAGGCTGGAGCCGCTTGGCACAGTCGTCGAGGCCTCCACTAAACCACTGCCAAGGGAAGGATCCAGGGCTGGGCTCGCGGTCTGGACACCCTGCCGCCCCTCCTGGCTGGGGGGAGGCCCTGGGGCTGCCCGGGGTCCCCGTCGGCCTCTCTCACCCAGCCGCACGTCCTCGCACAAGCCACTCCTAGAGGCTTTGTGGTGTCTGTGTCTGTGGGCAGTGACTCCGTGTTGGAGGAGTTCCTTGACAAGCCTCTGGGTTTCAACCCCCCAGAAATGCCCCTAAAAGTATGCTGGGGGCTGCTCTCTGGGCTGGGGTAATAACCAGTGTTTCCAGAGCAGGGACCAGTTTCCAGCCCCGGTGCTGAGCACCCAGCAAGGTCATGACGCTTTTGGAGAGTCTGTAGTCTCCCGGGGTTCCCAGGTCGTATGGTGGTAAAGAACCCGCCTGCCGGTGTGCCTGGTTCAGGTAGATCCTCTGGAGAAACTGCAGCCCACTCCAGTACTGTTGCCTAGGAAATCCCATGGACAGCGGAGCCTGGTGGGCTGTAGTCCGTGAGGGCAAAGTGTCAAACACGACTGAGCGACTGAAGAATACCCACAGGTTCCCCGGGGAGGCAGCTGGGAACTGGCAGGACAGTTAATGTTCAGGTCTCTGTGTTGATGGCACAGCCGCCAGGCCTCAGAGGAGGGACAGATGAAGATCAAATCAGGGGACGCCTCTTGGGAGACGCACCCAGAGTTTCTGCCCGTCAGGCGGGCTGTTGTGCAGAAGGGGCTAGTGTCCGTTTTCAGTCATAGCTCAGTAGCTGAGGGACCCAAGGGCAGTAGGGTCCAGACCTCTGTATCATGGTCTGAACAGCCCCGGATTCTTTATCTACTTGCCCAGCTATGTCCCTGCCTCTTGGAGGACAGGATGGTTTCCTCATTACATTGTTCCCACAGCAGGTGTGAAGACGGTGTTATTCAGTGAATGGGTGAGTCTGAGAAAGATGGGCAAGCCAGCTCCTGTTTCCGGAGCCTTAGCACAGAGGTACAAGGTGCCTCCTGCCCTGCCAGAGCGTCTGGCAGGCCAGTAGGGGATGGTTGTGTATTTATTTTCTTATCTAGCTGCTTAGCTGGGCTTCCCTGGTGGCTCAGAAAGTAACGAATCCGCCCGCAATGCAGGAGACCCTGGTTCAATCCCTGGGTTGGGAAGATCCCATGGAGAAAGGAATGGCAATCCACTCCAGTATTCTTGCCTGGAAAATTCCATGGACAGAAGAGCCTGGTGGGCCATAGTCCTTGGGGTCGCAGAGTCGGACATGACTCAGCGACTCACACACACACACACACACACACACACACAGCTAGTACTACTTGTTTTTAATTAGAGTAAAATACACAGGTTATGAATGTACCGCCTTGGTCGTTCGTAAGCACGCAGTCCAGTGGCATCGAGGTCTTCCACACTGTCTTGCAGCTGCCCCTGCCCATTCTCTGCAGAACCACCTTCATCTTGGAAGACTGAAACTCTGTGCCCATTCGACGACTCCCATCCCCTTCTCCTCGCAGCCCCTGGCAACCACCGTTCTACTTTGTCTCTCATGAATCTGACTATTCTGAGTTAAGCAGAATCATACAGTATTTGTTTTCTGTGATAGAAAGTGAACCTGCTCTGGCGTGTCCAACTGTTTCGGGCCCCATGGACCGTAGCCCGCCAGACTCTTCTGTCCATGGGATTCTCCAGGCAGGAGTACTGGAGTGGGTTGCCATTCCCTCCTCCAGGGGGTCTTCCCCACCCAGGGATCAAACCCAGGTCTCCCGCGTTGCAGGCAAGCTCTTTACCCCTGAGCCACTGAAGGTTCACCTCTGTTGTAGCAGGTGTCGAAACTTTTCTTTTCTTTTAAGGCTGAATAAAACTCCATTCATATATTTACCAAATAGTCTGTATCCGTTCACCATCCATGGACGCTGGCTGCTTCCGCGCTTGTCTTTTGTGAATAGTGCGCCTGTGAACATGGGCGTGTGAGCAACTGTTTGAGTTCCCGCTTTCAGCTCTTTTGAGCCTCTGCCCAGAGGTGGAGCTCCCACATCCTGCGGTGAGTCTGTGTGTGACTGAGGACCCTCCACGCCGTTCTCCATAGCGGCCACACGGTTTCAAGGGAAAGCCCCAGTTAATTCCTTTGTGTCTTGCCTCTCCTCCGTGAGCCTTACAAACGCAGCCTTCCTTCCTTCTGCTCCAGTTACGTCCGTTGAACTTGGCTGATGACCACACTTGCACAGTCAGTCCAGATTTGGGAGTTCCCTCTAACCTCCCCAGGGCTTCCCTGGTGGCTCAGAGCGTAAAGCGTCTGCCTACAGTGCGGGAGACCCGGGTTCAATCCCTGGGTCGGGAAGATCCCCTGGAGAAGGAAATGGCAACCCACTCCAGTACTCTTGCCTGAAAAATCCCATGGACTGAGAAGCCTGGTAGGCTACAGTCCATGTGGTTGCAAAGAGTTGGACACGACTGAGCGACTTCACTTCACTTCTGACCTCCCCAAACTACCTTTAAAAATGCTGAGCTCATCCCATTGGCCCCTGGGCAGAGAACTCTGGGGCAGACTCTGGGGAGTCCTGGGCTGCTCCCGAGATTAAGCTGGAACCGAACTGGCCCTGAGGCCAGCGGACTTCACAAAGTATGCGAAGATACTTGGGCCCCCTGATGCAAAGAACTGACTCATTGGAAAAGACCCTGATGCTGGGAAAGATTGAGGGCAGGACAAGAAAGGGGAGACAGAGAATGAGATGGTTGGATGGCATCATTGACTCAATGGACGTGAGTTTGAGTAAACTCCTGGAGATGGTGATGGACAGGGAGGCCTGGCGGGCTGCAGGCCATGGGGTCACAGAGAGCTGGGCACGACCAAGCAACTGATCAACAACAAACTGGCCTGAGACTTGTAGCTCTTGGAACAGCTGCTCAGCTTTCCTCAACTCCACCGTTTTAATTGTGATTAGTAGGTTCATTTGCATCTAAAAGGAGCCGTTTTCTTATCAACACCATTGAGCTGGGAACCAGTGTGCTCCGTTTATACAGAGTGGCCCATTTTAACCAGGCCCATTAAGCAGTAAAAGTAAATGTGGGTGTTTTACAAATGCAAATATGTCATGCAAATAATGTACTTTATGCTGAATGATGCCTTGGTTTTCATATGTAAAATTAGAAACTGTGTGGCACAAAGATAATGACGAGCACCTTTGCATCTGTTCCTGAGACGCATCTCGAGCTGGTGCCTCTCAAACTGCAGCCCAGGTTTCCAGCAGCCTTTCTTCAGTCTACTCAAACAGGCATTCCATAGTATCAAAAATATACATGTACTTATCTAGTTATTTATGTATTCCTAAGTAATCAAGAAATCACAGAAAAGGGGAGTCCCAATTACCAAATGTATTACTTACAATCAAAGATGAGATTTGTAATTTTGTTTCCATTTTTAAAGATTTTTAAGTTTTTATCTGAGATGATGGTAGCGGAAGAAGACGTGTTACTTACTATATAGGCTAGTTCATTTGTAAGAGAATTGTGTCTACCAAGAGATTTTTTTAAGAAATCTTACTGTGTGAAATGATTCTGTTTTCTACTATTTGACACCAGCCCTTGTGTGCAATGAACGTGGCTAAATTCTGGGGGTCCCTACCTCCATGGGGTTCCTGGGCTTTGGAAAGGTGCACGTCTATGGAAAGAGAATTCAAGGTATAAGGCATCAAGTCGGGAACCCCCAGAGGATCGGTTGCCAAATTGAGTATACGAAAATCACCAAATTGAGAGTGGGGGAGGTTACCAGGAAACGACCCAGGCTGTGAGTTGAACCGTAAAGGGTGGGTGGGAGTTGATCAGGCGGAGAGAACACGGGAGCAAGACCTTTCAACCAAGGGGAGCAGACTTTGGAGACTGCAGAACTCAGGATGGGACTGGAGCCTACAGGCCAGGGCCAAAACCCAGCCAAACCCAGATTCATTGTGTAATTAGGAAAAACCAGTAATAATAAGGTCAGCCTCGCCTTGGTGCACGTGGGCAGGCACCACGCTAGGGGGGCCAGGCTGCAGTCATCCGGGCCTCGGCTCTGGGTGGGGGCCCCCGTGACCCAGAGAGGAGAACTCGGCGCGCGCCCAGCCCCAGTCTTCGCTAGCACGCGGCAGGGTGATGGGGCCAGGTGGGTCTGGAGGCACTGGGTGATGTTGGATGACGGGCAGGCTAAGAAGCCGCTGGTTCTGGCAGTGGGAGGTGAGCAGAGACCAGGGGTGGCGGAGGGAGGGAAGAGTCCAGAGGAGGAGAGGGCAGTAGGGATGTTGCTTGAGCAGAGGAGGAGCAGACACGGGTAGATATAATGGGGATGAGTGAGCTTCTCCGACTCGGCTTTGGCTCCAGAAAAGAGGGGTGACGTCTCTGCCTGATGAGGTGTGGAAAGGCAGGTTTGGGGCTTGGTGGATGCAGAGAAGCGTGAGGCCAGCCTAGTGGAGTTGCTGACCATAGGTAGTGGTTTTTGGCAGGGGGCGGTTTCATCTTCCAGAGGACACACGGGAGTGTTGATAGCAAACCGTGTGGGACTCGAGATCTCTGAAGGAGAGTTTCGCTTTGGGGCCCAAGATGCGGCTTCAGTCACTCAGAGCTGCTTACAGTGGAAAAGGGACAGAGAAGCTTCTGACACAGACACCAGAAGGGGCAGAGGGTGCCCTGCGGCCAGTCTTAGCAAGGGATCTCTATACTTTTTCAATCTGTTCAGTTCAGTTCAGTTCAGTCGCTCAGTCTGTCCACCAACAATAAATCAAAAGAAAGTCTCAAGGTTGTAAAGGTCTTTCCAGACCCACTCTCACAACATACTTCTTAAGGTAACAGATTAGTCAGATGGTTTCTGTTAAGGAGAAACATGTCCTCGAGCAAGATACATTGTTGTTATATAATCATTAGCACAAAGCTTAAGGGAAGACATAGCCTCAGGCAAGATGTGTTGTTTGTTGTGTAATCATTAGCTCCTGGCTTAAAGAAAGGTAGTCTTAGGTGAAATAGATAGTTGGCATAACAGTTCAGAGCTTAAGAAAAGAGGTCTTAGTGACTAAGAAGGAATGTAGAAAAAAAAGTCCCTTCTCTCCCCCCTCCCCCTCCTCCTTCCTCCCCCTCCCCTCTCCTCCTCCTCAACCTACCTAAGAACTAGCTTAGTGTCTGGAGACATTTTTATTTTTTATTTTATTATTATAATTTTTAATTTTTTGGCTGTACTGCATGGAATGTGAGATCTTAGTTTCCTGACCAGGGATTGAACCTGCATCCCCTGCAGTGAGTCTCATCCATTCATTTATTTATTTGGCTGTGCCGGGCCTTAGCTGGGCCCCTCTGGATTGTCACCGCGTCCTGTGGGCTCCTTTGTCGCGCGCATGGACTCTCTGTGATGCACAGACTCAGCTGCTCTGCGGCATGTGGAATCTTAGCTCCCTGAGCAGGGATTGCACCCACGTCCCCCACGTTGCAGGATGAGCTCTTAACCACTGGACCACCAGGGAAGCCCCAAGACACTTTTCATTTGTTACAGCTGAGGAGAAATGGTGCTGGTATCCAGGGGGTGGAGGCAGGGAGGCTGCCGAACACCGCAGGACCCACGGGGCAACCCCCACAACAGAGAGCATCCGGCCCCAAAGGTCAGCAGCGCTGAGGTCGCGAAACCCTGGCTCAGGTCAGCATCACCTCTCAAACGCATTTGAGGAGGGCAGCCCTAAACTTCTTAGCGTATTCTGTGAAACGTTATTGATGTGTTTAACAGTACACAGTAGGTCCTAGTCCAGAGCAGCCGCCTCTGTCTGACGCTCACAGCCCCTCTGCCCGTGGTGTACCCAGGGCCTTGGCTGTGGTGGGCATACAGGGATGGTTTGCAGGTGGATCCAGTTGGAGGCTGGATGAGTCTCCAAGTTTTAACATTTGGCTAAGGGCGCGACTTAGCACAAGGTGACGAAGGGATTTCGTGTCTCACTAAGACCCAGGTTTTTCCCTCAGAGCGATAGTTTCTGTGATCCTTGCTGGTGATGGTTTGATCACATTGCTAATGCCTTCCCAGTGATTGTCAGGGGCTTCCCAGGTGGCAGTAGTGGGAAAAAATCCATCCGCCAATGCAGGAGACCTAAGAGATGTGGGTGCAATCTCTGGGTCCCGAAGATCCCCGGAGGAGGGCATGACAACCCACTCCAGAATTCTTACCTGGAGAGTCCCATGTACAGAGGAGCCTGGAGGGCTACAGCTTTCTTTAGAGAAGTTGGCATCTATGGAGCTGCTTCTCCCAGCCTATTGATTTTTAGACACCGTTCATTACTACTTTGGGTGGAGGAACATTTGCAAATGAGATGTTCTCAAAGCATGCGTAAGGGGAAGAGGAAGGTGAAGGTGTGGTTAGCTCTTCCCTCATAAAAATGAAGATGAGAGCCAGCCTGGGAGAGTCCCCAGGATGTAGGAGGAAGCAGGGCGCCGGGCACGCCACCGCGCGTCTCTGAACTGCAGCCCCTTTGTAATCGAGATGACCGCCGCGATGGCTGCCGTGCTCGGAGCATCCTCTGTACATGTGTCGTCTGTTTAATTCTCTAACGCTGCACTGTGACTGTCCCCAGTTTATAGGCGTGGAGTTGAGATGCGGACAGATGCAAAGACTTTCTGCCTTGTGTTTTCAGCAGTCAGGTTCCTGGAGTCCACATCTTGTGCCGCTGCTCTGCTGCCTGAAGCCTGGCAGGCCAGCTCCAGCCTCGGGAGGGGCCGGGTTGGGACAGGCTGGTGTCACCACCTCCCTTTCCCCTGCCTGGTCGGTTTGGGCTTTCTGCTTTTTCGTGTGCTCTGGGCCAGTCTGGCAGAGATGTTAACTTCAGGGACCTTCAGAGAGACCGAATATAAGGTCGTCTTTCACTGCCCAGAACTCTTCTTCGGGAGTTCTTCTTGTATTCATCCTTTCCCTCTCCGTCTCTGTCTCTCTCTCTCACTTTATGTTAAAACTTTTTGTTATGGTGTAAAATAAACATACCATCAAGCATACTGTCCTAACCATTCAAGTGGACTGTTGAGGAGTGTCACGTGCGTTCACGGCAGCGGTGAGCCAGCCTACAGAGCTCTTCTCGCCTCACGAAAATGAGACTCTGCACCCAGTAACTGAGTCCCTAGTCCTGCTGCCTGCCCCCTCTGCCTTCCCCAGCCTCCCGCAGCCTCCCCCAGCCTCCAGGAACTCCCGCTCTGTCTTGTCTCTGTGAGCGCGACTGCTGCGGTCACATACAGTCTTTGTCCTTGGTGACTGGCGTGTCCCACTCAGCACGATGTGCTCCGGGTTCATCATGTTGTGTCCTGTTTTCTAGGTCCACCAGTTCTCATTCTGCAGCCGGGTTCTTAGGGAAAAACAAATACTTTATAAAAAGTTGTTCCTGTTGTTCAGTTGTTCGGTCGTGTCTGACTCTCTGACGCCGTGGACGGAGCACACTGGGCTTCCCTGTCCTTCACTAATTCCGGCAGTTTGCTCAGACTCATGTTTGTTGAGTTGATGATGCCATCCAACCATCTCATCCTCTGTTGCCCTCTTCTCCTCCTGCCCTTAGACTGTACTTAGAATACACAGTGTTTTCCTTAATTTTCTTAGGCTCACAGAATGTCCAGGCTGGTGAATATGGGTATGGTTCTTGCCAGAACCTCCCAGGGTCTTACTGTTCAGCCAGTCCTGCTCATGATGAAAGCCCATGGGTGTCACATGACCGATGACGCTATCATACCAAGGGCCACCTTGGGGCCAGGCAGCCTTCTGACGTCAGTGTCCCTCTGGGAGTTGCCAGAACCTAGCAGCGAGCATGAGTGCCGGGGCAGTGCGTCTCCAGCAGATGCTGGCCGTGCTGCCTGGACCGTAGGGCACCTCCCTTGGGACTTGCTGGCTCAGCCCTGGTCTTCCTGGTCAGCTGGGCCCGTGTTCTCAGATGTCAGTTCACAGGCTGCCTTTTCTGGCAAGACGGGCCCTCTTAACCCATTGGTCGACTTCCTTTGCCACATGTGGGTTTGGTTCTTCATGGCTGAAGGTCGTGGGATTGTGTTAGAGTGCCAGTGAAATAGGACGTTTGTGGTGCCAGCGTTGGGTCATTTCTTCTGGTCTGAGCCCATGGGTCTGTCTGTCATGTATGGAGAGCTGATTGCTTTTTCTACCCTGGGGTTTTTCCTCGGAGAGAGTCCTAGGGAAACACCATCTATAGCCTTCTTGCATGGAGGAGAACAGCCCAGGGCTGAGCGCCAGAAGCCTGCAAGAGAAGCCGGAGGATGAGAAACGAAGTCGAGGCTGTTGCCGGTGTCTCTGTGGCGCGTTGGGCTGCGCTCGGACTTGACCGCTGATGTGCCATGATGAGCTGGACATGTCCCTCCTCCTCCATACCTACAGCATGGGAGGCAGGCCCTGCCCTGCTCACTCGCAGGTGGGAGGATCCCACTGGATGCGTCGATGACCGCTGTAATTTGGGAATGTGAGCACCACTCCGGGGGGATGTTCAGTTCAGTTCAGTTGCTCAGTCGTGTCCGACTCTTTGCAACCCCATGAATCGCAGCACGCCAGGCCTCCCTGTCCATCATCAACTCCCAGAGTTCACGCAGACTCACGTCCATCGAGTCAGTGATGCCATCCAGCCATCTCATCCTCTGTCATCCCCTTCTCCTCCTGCCCCCAATCCCTCCCAGCATCAGAGTCTTTTCCAATGAGTCAACTCTTCGCATGAGGTGGCCAAAGTACTGGAGTTTCAGCTTCAGCATCATTCCTTCCAAAGAACACCCAGGGCTGATCTCCTTCAGAATGAACTGGTTGGATCTCCTTGCAGTCCAAGGGACTCTCAAGAGTCTTCTCCACCACCACAGTTTAAAAGCATCAATTCTTCGGCGCTCAGCCTTCTTCATAGTCCAACTCTCGCATCCATACATGACCACAGGAAAAACCATAGCCTTGACTAGACGGACCTTTGTTGGCAAAGTAATATCTCTGCTTTTGAATATGCTATCTAGGTTGGGCATAACTTTCCTTCCAAGGAGTAAGCGTCTTTTAATTTCATGGCTGCAATCACCATCTGCAGTGATTTTGGAGCCCCAAAAAATAGAGTCTGACACTGTTTCCACTGTTTCCCCATCTATTTCCCATGAAGTGATGGGACCGGATGCCATGATCTTCATTTTCTGAATGTTGAGCTTTAAGCCAACTTTTTTACTCTCCTCTTTCACTTTCATCAAGAGGCTCTTTAGTTCCTCTTCACTTTCTGCCGTAAGGGTGGTGTCATCTGCATATCTGAGGTTATTGATATTTCTCCCCGCAGTCTTGATTCCAGCTTGTGCTTCTTCCAGCCCAGCATTTCTCATGATGTACTCTGCATAGAAGTTAAATAAGCAGGGTGACAATATACAGCCTTGACGTACTCCTTTTCCTATTTGGAACCAGTCTGTTGTTCCATGTCCAGTTCTAACTGTTGCTTCCTGACCTGCATACAGATTTCTCAAGAGGCAGGTCAGGTGGTCTGGTATTCCCATCTCTTGAAGAATTTTCCACAGTTTATTGTGATCCACACAGTCAAAGTTTGGCATAGTCAATAAAGCAGAAATAGATGTTTTTCTGGAACTCTCTTGCTTTTTCCATGATCCAGCGGATGTTGGCAATTTGGTCTCTGGTTCCTCTGCCTTTTCTAAAACGAGCTTGAACATCAGGAAGTTCACGGTTCACGTATTGCTGAAGCCTGGCTTGGAGAATTTTGAGCATTACTTTACTAGCGTGTGAGATGAGTGCAATTGTGTGGTAGTTGGAGCATTCTTTGGCATTGCCTTTCTTTGGGACTGGAATGAAAACTGACCTTTTCTAGTCCTGTGCCCACTGCTGAGTTTTCCAAATTTGCTGGCATATTGAGTGCAGCACTTTCACAGCATCATCTTTCAGGATTTGAAATAGCTCAACTGGAATTCCATCACCTCCACTAGCTTTGTTCATAGTGATGCTTTCTAAGGCCCACTTGACTTCACATTCCAGGATTTCTGGCTCTAGGTCAGTGATCACACCATCATGATTATCTGGGTCATGAAGATCTTTTTGGTACAGTTCTTCTGTGTATTTGAGGACCCACTTAAGGAGCTCCTGTGGCCCCTGCCCAGGGCGGTGACCGCTGGTAACACAGATGAGTGGCACTTAGGTCACTGAGTAAGGAGGGTCCTCAGTCTACCTCCGCAAACACCGCCCCACTCCCCACCCCTTGACTGGCCATGTGAGTGAGTGGTTTCCGGGGTGGCTTGAGTTGTTGGTGAGTCACAATGTTGTGTCTGACTCTTTGTGACCCGTGGACTGCATCGGGCCAGGCTCCCCTGTCCTTCACTGTCGCCCAGAGTTTGCTCAAACTCAGGGCAGGCTGCAGTCCATGGGCCTGTACCGAAGGCCTGTACCATTACAGACTCAGTGGACAGAGGCGTGTGTTAGTCACTGGGTTACGTCCAGCACTGTGCGACCCCCCTGTAGTCCATGGCAGTGCTGGACGCAACTGAGTGACACACACACACTGAAACACATCCACACACTGACACACACACGTCCACTGAGTCTGTAACACTATCTGATATCTCATCCTCTGCCTTCTCCTTTTGCCTTCAGTATTCCCCTGCCTCAGGGGCTTTTCCAATGAACAGGCTTTTCTCCATAGGTGACTAGCTTGCTTATTGGAGCTTATTGGAGCTTCAGCTTCAGAGTCACTCCTTCCAATGAATATTTAAGGCTGATCTCCTTTGGAATGGACTGGTTGGATCTCCTTGCTGTCCTAGGGACTCTCAAGAGTCTTCTCCAACACAGTTAGAAGATGTCATTTGGGAGCAGCCATCCCAAAGAAGAGTATGAGATATAAGGCCAGTGAGCCCAAAAGCTTCGCAGTGAGCACAGCAGAGAACGGGTCACCTGAGGGACAGAGACCACAGGTGAATTCGAGCATCACGGCAGGGGCCACGTCAGGGCGGGCAGGGGCCACGTCAGGGCGGGCAGGGGCCACGTCAGGGCGGGCAGGGGGCGGCGGCTCCCTGTGCGTAAGCACGGCAGTCCCCGCCGTGGCCGGGGTGTAGGTGCATTAGCGGGACGCTGTGGACGTCTCTGAGTGGATTTCCATCCTACAGAGGACGTTGTGCATCTACAGCACCGGGTTTACCCAGTGTCCTCTCTTCCCCACGTTCATTCCACGCCTGCTGTCCACTCCGTTTTCAGCCAAATCAGGGTCAGGATGAAGAGGAGACTTGGAGGGAAGCAAACTGGATATTGAGGCTTCTGCAATAGTAGCCTGTTCTTGAATTTTCCAGAAGCAGCAGCTCCTCTGTAATGAGGTCCTCTGTTTTTAATTCCCTTTAGACATCAGGTGATGCAGTGTTGACAACAGCCAGGTGGCTGTTTCCTGCTTTCTTATAAAAATAAGGTGGGAAAGCCTCAGGAGCCGGCTGGGGTTGTGAAATGATACTCTTAAGCATTTTCATGCACTTCACTCTTCATGGGACTTTGAACAGCCTCAGATTGGAAGCGGACGGGAGTCCGAGAGAAGAGCGCTCTGCTGGCTGCTGGCACCCAGCGGCTCTGAGACCCGGGCAGGTCCTCTGTTGTGCACAGCTCCGGGCACGTGGGGGGCCCCCGCTACCAGCGCCACCGCGGGGACGCAGCAGCCTCGCTTGCCCTGGGCAGGGTGGACCCGAGCCAGAGTCAAACAGAAGCTCCATCATTTACGTCAGGGCTCACGCCGTGCGTTTTCCGACGCGTCTGACGTTATTCTGACGTGTTTGTGTGCAGCAGCACTGTTCCTCTCCCTTCTCTGCTGCTCACAAGTCCCCGTACCTGCTGTGCCGTTTGTATCCCCGGGAGTGAAGTCTTGGTCAACAGGGTGTGTCCCTGACATCTCTCCTTCTTGTTAACAAGTTGCATTATTGGAGACCCTGATTGACTCTCGAAGCATTCACTGTCAAGTCCTTCAGACTTTTGTTCTGTATATAGATGTGTGTGTGTGTGTGCATGTTCGCCAAACTTCCAGACGTGTATTCAGACCCGCTTTTTTATTTTTTTTTAATGTTGAAGGTGATTGATAATGCCTTAACCAGGATCGTTTGCCACATTCTATTTTGGAGAAAGTAATTTATGCCACCTCTGGGGCTGGCTGTAGTAACAGTTTTGACTAAGTGCTCACTAACATGAATCTAAACCAGTCCTTGATTTAGAATCACCTCCTTTCCACTCCAAGGATATTTTCCTAAGACTGGCTAGGTTATAAAGTTTTTCACTGGGTGTCTTAAAACAGTGAAAATGCTGGTCTATAAATATAATAAAGTGTCTTTGTGATGCATTGATCTTTCCACTTTTCTTGCCTCTCCTGTTACAGAACTGTGAGTGGTAACATAGCTGCAAAATGTTTTATAGGATACGGAGTGCAACAGTGTAAGCCAAGAAATTGAAAACGGGAGGGGAGAGGGAGGCGCTCAAGGTCAGATCTGTGTGTTAAGGATGGTGGCAGAAACGCCAGAAGGGAAACTTGGCTTTGCCCTGGGCTGGTGGCACCGGAAGTGGTGGAAAACCTGCTGCCCTCAGAAGACATGGATGGGAGTTCTTGACCTCATGAAGTCATAAAGTGAGGAGCAGTTTAGTGAAAGTTGTGAGCTTTGGCGTTGAACTGAGGTTGCCGTTTTGTTTGCTTGCAAATGGTTTCTGTGCCCGAGAGAAAGAGGAGGGTTGAGATGGTGATCAGAATACCCACACAGACGGGTTCTGCGCTTTGAAAGATGAAGCCCACTCATCATTCAATGAGCCTAACACTCTCCAAAGCTGCGTTTTCGGAGGGTATCAATAGTGCGTAGCTGGGACGGTGTTTTGAAGCCACTTGGAAGGACGTGTTTGTAGGCCGTCCCCCGAGCGAGTATGGACGGCTCTTGCTCACGCTGCTTTCTCTTCCGTTTCAGCACATCAGGTCCACCCCTCTGGCCAGGCAGCACCTTCTTCAAGAGGAACGGAGCCCTCCTGCAAGGTAGGTCTCTGCACGCCCCCGCCCCCGCGCCCCCACCCTACTCGAGGTGGGGGGACTCCTGCCCTGTGCCGGGGTGACTCCTGTGGGGTGGCCCTGTGTCTCCACGTCTCTTTCTTCTGTCCTCCCCTTGTCTCCTGGTTGCTGTGACTCGTTGGTCTGAGATGAGACGGTTTCTTTGGTCTGTCGTCACTGGTCAGATTCAAGAAGCGCTTGGCTTGCTTTGGTGAAATTGGAATTACGCGTAATGATGTCATGGTGACAGAGATGGGTTGAGAAAACCGCAGTCAAACCCCCTTACGGATTGCCCGTGCTTGGGCTCCGAGGAATGCTGTGCGTGTTTGGGCACTTGGGCCTCGTGGAGATGCACTTCTTGCTTGCTGTCCGACGTCCACGGGTGCCCAGAGGGTGACTGTGGCGGGTTCGGAGGTTCAGAGGTCACACCCGTACCTCATGTCCCTGCAGGTGTCAGTTGCGGGGGCCCAGCGGGGCGTTCTCCCTGCTGTCCATTCCGTCCTCAGCTGCCTGACAACTTCCTGTCCCATGCGCTCAAGGAATTCAAACTGCCTTTCATCTCTAATTTTGCTGTCAAGCGTCTTTAGAAATGGCCACAGTCAAAGAAGACTATGTGGCTAAAGATAGCAAGATACCTGCTGTCTACTTTGAGAAAGTGTTTGGGGAGATGACCATTCAGAATGCCTGCCCTGCAGACCGGCTGGAGTCTGCTGCCCCCGAGGGTCTTGACTTGGCCTCGCCGCTAGCCTCTCTTGACTGGCTGGGCCTCACAGGGGCACCACTGACCCGAAGCAAGTGGGTTGCTGGTGCCAAGAGCTTCGGACCTGTCCTGGGCTCTAGATTGAGGAGTTTCAGTGAACCTTGGTTGGTTGAGAGCTGCTAAGCCTCTTTTTCTTAAAAGTACACGCCGAGGGTCAGCCATGGGGGGAGAGAGCAGACTGAAATGCAGCTAAGGAAAGAGGTATTTAACTTCAGGTTTCCAGAGTGGCTCAGGCAGCTGTGAGAGATGCCGTCACCTTTGTGAAGTTGTTCTCAAGGCCATACAATTGCATGCTTTTTTAATATAGCCTGTGAAACTGGGGACTTAAGACTTCTTTGTGTCTTTGCTTGATCCCAGTGAAATTTAGGCAGGCAGGTCTGGTTAATTCTGATTTTAATAACCGTTATAGATATCCTATTTAAGAAAAAAATTGGAAAATGCCTCCACTCTCAAATATTGACATAATTTAAAAAATATATACTCAACACTGCCTTCAGAAAGTGTAAATGATGAGCCTTTGGGTTTTCTCGAGTGGATTTCAAAATTGTATGCATCTTTATTTTTCCTCTAGACCTGTAGCAATGATATGAATGTCATTCATGGTTGGATTGTTTTCACAAAAGTGATTTTATTTACTGAGAGCATTTTCCTACAGGGTTTTTATTCATTAAGTTCCACATTAGGGAAGATTTGCTCTAAGCATGTTAGTGTTTGGTTATTTCGACGGGGCACATGCATGAGGGAAAAATTGATAAGGTTTCTGAAGTTGAGCGATTTCATCGTGAGATTCTGTCTCATTGGGTGGTAGACATCGTTTCTATTCTTTAGAGGGTTAAACATTCCTAATTACTCTTAGGCATTGAGAATTGAATTATTACAGATTTCAGATGCTCGTTGAATCCACATCCAATTCAGTACGTCGTATTAATTTTTTTTGTACATGTGGAAATCAGGATCATGGTGAGAATTCGGGAGTGGGTGGAGATTTATTAATGGTGTTTCCTGTTTCTTCACTTGCTGTATCTGTATAGAGAGTTTGCGAGACACTTACATCATGGTAAGATTTTTAAAACTATGTGTATTCTTCTAAATTAATACCTTTTTATTTTATTAAGGTATAGTTGATTTACAATGTTGTATTAGTTTCTGTTGTACAACAACTTGATTTGGTTCTGAATCTATATATATACGTTTTTCATATTCTTTTCCATTGTGGTTGCTCACAGGATATTGAGTGGAGGCCCTTGCTCTACAGTAGGACTGGGTGTTGATCCATCCTGATGTCATAGTTCGCACCTGCCCGTCCCAGATTCCAGGTCCCTCCCTCCCCAGCCTCTCCTCTCCCTCTTGACCACCATAAGTCTGCCTGCTAGGTCTGTCAGCCTGCTCCTGTTTTGTAGATATTCGTCGTATGTTGGGGTTTCTTTGGTGGACAGTGCTCATTAAGAAGTTGCTGATGCTCACGAGCAAAAGTTTCACAGTAAAGACAGGGGCAGAGAAAGAAGGGAGCTGCCCAGTCATGCCAGCGGAAGGTTTAGCTTAGGATCAAGTAGAAGAAAGCGTAGCCGATTTATGCCGCTGTCTCGTCTTTGTACTTGATATTTTCCGTATATGTCCACTTTTTTCTTTTACTGTCTGTGGGAAGCAGGAAGGTGTTTTCCTGGATAATCAGGCTGGGAGAGAACTCTGTTACGAGGATCAGCCACAGGCATAGGGACAGCAGGCCAAGAAGATGCCTTAGAGAGCTGAGTTCTAGGAGCAGAGTAGAAGGTGACGCTTGGTCACACAGGGACCCGTGGCCAGCCAGCAAAGCCCAGCTGTGACCGTCGGCCCTGACGACAGGCAGAACCGGCGGAACCAGGCTGCCCCGGGCCGGGGAGGACCTGCTCTGTGGCCTGGCCCTAGGGGCTGAGACTGGAGGAATCTAGAAGCTGCAGAAGGAGCAGATAGGCCAGGTACTTCGAGGGCTGGGCCTTGGTTTTGTCAGGAGGGAGGGCACATGGGGCCACCACTTCCTGGGAGAGCTGACAGTTGCTGAAGGCCTTGGAGAAAGGGTTAGAGGGGGCGGTGCCCGGAGTGGCGCGGCGCCCGGAGGGGGAGCCACCGGAGCCCGCGGGCGCCAGAGGACAGGCTGAGCACGCTGCGGGGCTCCCAGTGCAGAAACAGGGCCTTGTGGGCGCTTTGCAGTCATGCCTCAGGCGCTCCAGGGTGTGTCTTGGGAGAAAAGCTTCCAAAGAGGAAGTAATAGAAGGACAAGCCTGAGCCCAGTGGAACCCGCTAGCCTAGTGGTCGCAGTGGGAGCTGGTGTGCATTGTCTGGTGGCCACTTGGTTTCTGAGCTGTTGAGCAGGGACGCAGCACTGTTGTTTTTTTCCAGCATAAAACTGATTGCAGGAATCACCTGGAAGCGCTGGAGGTGCTGCCAGGCGGCCTCTGGGATCTGGTTCTTGCAGGGTCGCTGGCAAGAGGGCCTGCTGATTCATCTCACGGTTTTGAGGATAATGGGCTAAGATTTGGTTTGGATTACACCAGGCACGGGTACTTAACATAATTGGTCATTTCATCAATTCACAGTATTTATTTTAAATGCCATTTAGGCTGCAAGAGACAATTTTAGGACATTCACAGTCTCGGCGGGTAGAGAGCACTTCAGATCTTGTACAATAGACACCTAGCTGAGCGCCAGAAGGGACCAGCCCTTTGTTTAAAAGGGACCCAGGATGGAGCCCAACAGATGAGTGTGGCTCGTTCCGAGCCCTCAGGAGTGGCCAGCTGACAGGTGTCCCCGGCTGTCCCCTCTGCCTGTCTCTGCATGTCTCTGTGATGATCTCTGGGTGTGAAATACGTTTTTTAAACTATCTTTAAAAAAAACCTTTTTGTTGGAGTATGATTGATTTACAGTGTTGTATTAGTTTCAGGCATATAGCAAGGCTTCAGTTATACATACACATATGTCTGACTCTTTGTGACCCCATGGACTGTGGCACACCAGGCTCCTCTGTCCATGGGATTCTCCAGGCAGGAAGAGTGGAGTGGGTTGCCATGCCCTCCTTCATGGGATCTTCCTTATCCAGGGATCAAACCTGAGTCTCCAGTGTCTCCTGCATTGGCGGGCAGGTTCTTTACCTCTAGCGCCATCTGGGAAGCCCACATATACATATATCTACTCCTTTTTAGACTCTCTTCCCCTATAACTTATTACAGAGTATGGAATAGGGTGTTCTTGTGAAATACGTTTTAAAATTTCTTCAGTTCAGTTCAGTGGCTCAGTCATGTCTGACTCTTTGCGACCCCATGGCCTGCAGCACACCAGGCCTCCCTGTCCATCACCAACTCCCAGAGTTTACTCAGACTCATCTCCACTGAGTCAGTGATGCCATCCAGCCATCTCATCCTCTGTCCTCCCCTTCTCCTCCCACCTTCAACCTTTCCCAGCATCCGGGTCTTTTCAAATGTCAGCTCTTTGCATCAGGTGGCCATAGTATTAAATTTTCTTAGGTAAATTAAAATTTCTTAGGTATTAATAATTACATCTTATTTTCTTAATGAAAACAGTATTTTGTGTGTGTGTGTGTGTGTGTGTGTGTGTGTGTGTGTGTGTTTTCCCCCTTTTGGAACTCCCGAGCCCCAACCCTTGTCCCCCTGCACACATATACACACGTATTCCATTCACTCGTTCAGACTGAAAATTAGGTTCCTTCATTTAAACGTCAGCCGTGGTTGAATTATTTTAGTGGGCCAGCGACCACTAGTCAGAGGCGGTCCTCAGCCCGGGTCTGACCCTCTGCTCCCGGGCAGGCGCTCCCTCCACCGTGCGGGTCATCCCTGCTCCTGCTCCCGCCGGGCCTCGGATCCTCCATGTCCGCCTGCCTGGGGCCTTCGTGGGCTCTGCAGGCCTCCGAGCTCCGCACGGGGTTTTGTTCGGAGAGAAGCTGCTGCCTCCGCTGCTCTAACCGCTGACCGCGTGGGCCCGGCCTCACCTTGGCTTTCTGTCTCCACGCGTCGGACGGGGATGGGGCTGGAGTCCCCTAGGGAAGCCCGCCCCGCACCGCTGGCGGTCCTGGGGGCAGACCCCGCCTCCCCGCTCTTCTCGAAAAGCCCTTCAAACCCCGATGCGCCCCTTCGCCGGGCAGACCTGCACCCGGCCACCGGGCCCTCGGCCCTCCCGGGTGGGGCCGCTGTTACTAGCGCTGCTTCCGCAGAACGCAGGAGTGGAATTCGAATAAACCCCCTAACGCGCAGGGCAGATGCTTCTCTCCATTCGCTTCTGACACCCCAGCTGCACTAGTGAAATGGGAAGAAGACCTTCCAGGCGTTTCCAGCGCGCCGAGCAGGACAGAGCCGCCACAGGCCGGGAGCAGACAGAGGAGAGGCTGCTGCTCCTTCCGCCGGGCGCGCACCTGTGCTGGGAACCCTGCGGGGAGTCGGATATGCCCGGAGGTGACTTGCTTTAGACGCCAGGTTCCCAGGGGCTTCACGGACTCACTCTGCGGGGAGTCCTACTGTGTGTCTACTCCACGACGCTGGCCGCTTACTCGGTCCTGGAGCTCCTCTGCGGGTTTTTCCAGCTAAAATGTGTGCGGTGTAGTGCCTCTCTTTGGTGTATTTGCCTCTGTGACAGACTCCACAACAAGTACCCAGTGCATCAGAAACGAGTTCTAGTGGACGGAGCCGTGCCTTACTAGTGACCGACCTGCTTGGGGTCTCGGCTCTGCTGCTTGGTAATAACCACTGTGACCTTGGACAGACCTCATGGCATGCCTAGGGTTTCATGTTCTTGCCTGCGAATCAAGGAGTGGACCTCAGAAATGGCAGGCGTTTCCCGTAGATGACCGCACTGGTCCGTCCTAGCAATGTCCCCAGCGTGGGTCGAAATGGTGTTGAGGCTCAGCCCAGTGGAAGGAGTGTTCCCTTCAGCAGCTGGTCTGAGGAGAGGAGACAGGTCCGTGGCTGCTGGCTACATCCTGATCCTCGAACGAGGCCTTTCTCAAAGGTCTCAGATAGTAGCGTGCTCAGTGGCTCAGTCACATCCCACTCTCTGTGTCCCCATGGACCGTAGCCCGCCAGCCTCCTCTGTCCATGGGATTTCCCAGGCAAGGATACTGGAGTGGGTTGCCATTTCCTATCAGAGGATCTTCCCAATCCAGGGATCAAATGGGAGTTTTTTGCATCTCCTGCTTTGGCAGGCAGATTGTTTACCACTACCGCCATCTGGGAAGCCCCATGGGAGGCATCGTAGTACAGGTTTGGACAACGTGGAAATGAACTGTCTTAGCTTCTTGGACATTGGGCTCACCCTCTCTGTGGGGATAATAATAGACATGCTTGTCTCGTAGGGTCCTTGTGGGACTCAATGATGAATTCGTATCAGTAAAGCATTGAAGTGAAGTGAAAGTCGTTCAGTCGTGTCCGACTCTTTATGACCCCAAAGACTATATAGCCCATGGGATTCTCCAGGCCAGAAGACTGGGGTGGGTAGCCTTTCCCTTATCCAGGGGAATCTTCCCAACCCAGGGATCGAACCCTGGTCTTCCACGTTGCAGGTGGATTCTTTACCAGCTGAGCCACCAGGGAAGTCCTAGTAAAGCATTGAGAACATGCTAAATTCCCAGAGTTTAGTTATTATAACATTTTACAGAACTGTGAATCTTAGGAAAACAGGGCTGACGTCCCGAGTGTGGTGTCCTGTGCTGTCCATCTTCTCTGCTGTAACTTCCCTTGTCCACTGAGGGGGACTCAGACGGTAAAGAATCCCCCTGCGGTGCGGGAGACCTGGGTTCAGTCTCTGGGTTGGGAAGATCCCCTGAGAAGGGAATGACAACCCACTCCAGTATTCTTGCCTGGAGAGTTCCATGGACAGAGGAGCCTGGCAGGCTACAGTCCACAGGGTCGCAAAAAGTCAGACACGACTGAGCGACTAAGCACACACACAGTGATTCTCAGAACAGGGCAAAAAACGGGATATTCCAGATGGATTTCTACATGGATCTGAAAGACAAGTTGTTCACCTCTTTATATTTGATTCCTTTCAAATAGCAATGCTTCCCGGCGAGTTCCCTGGCTAACAAAGACTGAGTTACATTCTTTCCTTTTTTTTTTTTTTTTTAAATTTTATTTTATTTAACTTTACAATATTGTATTGGTTTTGCCCTATATCAAAATGAATCTGAGTTACATTCTTTTCTGTTTGATTGTGCTACACCCAGCAGGAATGTAGATTTCCTTAAAAAGAGCACAGTTTCAGCACCTCAGCCCAGGTTTGAATTCCTTTGTCTCTAAGAACTGGCTGTTTGCCCTTGGGCCTCAGTTTCCATTGTCTGTAAAATGGGGCTGTGGGTTGTGCTCCCCAGAATCTTTGCAGAGATTAAAGGAGGGTGTGAAAATGAAAACATCCGTCCAGCTCAGCACACAACCCGACACCTCACAGATACCTAATAGTGAGAGTTTGGCTTTATTTTTTTAAAGGTTTACTTGACTGTTTTGGGCTGTGCTGGGCGTCCTGTGCTGGAAGGCCTTTCTCTGGTTGTGGCGAGCAGATTGAAACAGTGTCCCTTGCATTGCAGGGTGGATACTGAACCACTGGGCTGCCAGGGAGTCCAATAGTGCGAGTTTTTACCCTTTGACTATTTCATGCTCGAGGTTTTTGATCCTTAATCCTGGCTGTGTATTCAGGGTGCAAAGTTCCAAATTTCCTCAGAGGAGTGGGCTCCCACACTGCCCGTCTTGGCGGGACATCGGATCCTGCCGCCAGCCTTGCTGGCGGTTCTTTCCTGGTGGCCCCAGGACTGTGCAGGGCCACGTCCCTCCTCCAGGCGCATCCGTCTTTCTCTGCATCCAGACCCTGGTTTTGTTCGCACGCCTCCTGCCCCTCCCCCTGCATTTCTTTCCCGTTTGGTTGGAGCCCCGGGCTGTTTGGCCTCTTTCATCTAATCTGCTCCACAAGCTGACTCTTTTGTCCGTTTTGCAAAGAGGGAATTCACCTAATGCAGAAATCTCTTGATTCCTGCCCCTAGGCACACCCGTTTTCAAAAAAAAAAAAATTAGAAATAGCAGAAAGGGAACAAAAACACCTCTCTACATTTCCCCCGCAGTGCTGATTGCCTTCTGTCTCCTTTTGGCCTGCAAAAGCCCTTTAGGTTTTTCAGAGGAGCCCTTATCTCTTGGCTTGTTTCTCTTATTGTTCTCACTGAGTTATTTGTGAAGATATTTATGTAACTGGAATACAGTAATAAAGTCACCTGACTGTTTTTGTTTACTATCAAGTGGAGTTTCGGGGTGGTGTTCTGCTCTTCTCATCACTCACGTTCCGTGTGGTCACTGAGAATATGCTCTTAAGTTACTAAAAGGACTTGCATTTCTGTTTTATTTCTACTCCAATCTTTTTTTTATTGAAGCATAGTTGTTATACAATATTTTATAAGTGCACCATGTAGTGATTCACAATTTTTAAAGGTTATCCTCCATTTATAGTTATTATAAAATATTGGCTATGTTCCCTGTGCCGTATAATATATCCGTGTAGCTCATTTTGTATCCGACAGTTTGTGCCTCGTCGCCGCCTCCCCCTCCCCACTGGTGAACACGAGTTTGTTCTGAGTCTGCTGCTTTTTTCTTCCATTCACTAGTTTCTTGTATTTTTTAGATTGCACATATGAGTAATACAGTATTTGTCCTTCTCTGATTGACTCAGGAAATGCAATTTTAAAAGAAGCCTCTGGCCAGTTCTGACCCTCACTGTCTCCTGGGACTCCAGATTCATGCCAGCTTCCTGACATCGCCAGCCTGGCCTATACGCTGAGAAGCCTCGGTCACATAGCGTGTACTTTCTTATCTGACTTGAGTTTCGGCCAGTCTCCGTCCCACTGTCCTTAGTAACCTCGTTTGTGAAAATCCAGCATTGAGGCTGGCCCCATAGACAGAAATAGGGCCGCTGGGTGGAACTGCTGGCTCTCCACGGGACCTGATGTGCAGAGCTCCCTCTGGGCCAGGCCCCTCCCAGCTGGGTGTGTGTGAGTTACGCATGTGTGACCAGTTCTGCTGTTTCAGGAGGATGTGTAAACCAAGGCGGGAGTTCAGTAGAAGGAGGGTGGATAGGAGAGGGCGTTCTATAAGTTGTCAATCCGGAAGTGATCATGGAAGTTACAAGCATAGATGAGAATTTTCAGGGGGTTGTCGAATGAAAAAGAGGGAAAAGGTTCCATCTTTCAGACCTAACATTATGGTAGGAAGAGAAATGCAGCTGACAGCGAACAGCCGTGACATTGAAGAAGCCACCTGGAGGCTGGAGGCATCACTGAAACGAGGACAAGGCGCTTCAGAGAGAAGCCGCAGGCCGGAGCGGCCGGTGTGTGCAGAAGCTGGAGGAGGTGGGAGGGGGGAGTCTAGAGAAGAGCCCCCTGTGGGCTCCGAAGGTCAGAGGGCCCCACAACCCTGAGGGCGTGACCGCTGGGCTACCTTCTGTCTCTAGGATCTGCCTGTTCCGGACACCTCCCCCAGACAGAATCAGACCCTGTGACCTTTCAAGTCTGGCTGTATATATTCCTTACATTATTCTGTATTCAGTTCAGTTCAACCACTCAGTCGTGTCCACCTCTTTGCAACCCCATGAACTGCAGCACGCCAGGCCTCCCTGTCCATCACCAACTCCTGGAGCTTGCTCAAACTCATGTCCATCAAGTCAGTGATGCCATCTAACCATCTCATCCTCTGTCGTCCCCTTCTCGTCCCGCCCTCAATCTTTCCCAGCATCAGGGTCTTTTCAAATGAGTCAAATGAGAAACAGGTGGCCAAAGTATTGGAGTTTCAGCTTCGGCCTCAGTCCTTCCAAAGAACACTCAGGACTGATCTCCTTTAGGATTGACTGGTTGGATCTCCTTGCAGTCCAAGGAACTCTCAAGAGTTTTCTCCAAATCCACAGCTCAAAAGCATTAATTCTTTCGCTCTCAGCTCTTTTTATGGTCCATCTCTCACATCCATACATAACTACTGAAAAACCATAACTTTGACTCTATGGACCTTTGTTGGCAAAGTAATGTCTCTGCTTTATAATATGCTCTCTGAGTTGGTCCTAGCTTTTCCTGCAAGGAGCAAGCATCTTGTAATTTCATGGCTGCAGTCACCATCTGCAGTGATTTTGGAGCCCAAGAATATAAAGTCTGCCACTGTTTCTACTGTTTCCCCATCTCTTTGCCATGAAGTGATGGGACCAGATGCCATGATCTTCATTTTCTGAATGTTGAGCTTTAAGCCAACTTTTTCACTCTCCTCTTTCACTTTCATCAAGAGGCTCTTTAGTTCTTCTTCACTTTCTGCTCTAAGTGTGGTGTCCTCTGCATATCTGAGGTTATTGATATTTCTCCCAACAATCTTGATTCCAGTTTGTGCTTCATCCAGCCCAGTGTTTCTCATGATGTACTCTGCATAGAAGTTAAATAAGCAGGGTGACAATATACAGCCTTGATGTACTCCTTTTCCTATTTGGAACCAGTCTGTTGTTCCATGTCCAGTTCTAACTGTTGCTTCCTGACCTGCATACAGATTTCTCAAGAGGCAGGTCAGGTGGTCTGGTATTCCCATCTCTTTCAGAATTTTCCACAGTTTGTTGTGATCCACACAGTCAAAGTTTGGCATAGTCAATAAAGCAGAAATAGATGTAGCCTTACACCTTAGGTACTATGACTCCCATTTTGCAGATGAGAAAAATAAGGCCCAAAACAGTTGTCCTGCTCATTGTCCTGATCCTGGTCTCAAGCCAGGATCAGAAGCCTGGACTCACACATCTTTGGCTCAAAATGGCATCAATATTTCTAAACAGCTTTCCACTTTAGATGTTTAGACAATCTGCAGTGTTTTACCGATTGGGGCTGCAGAGAATCCTGTTGTAATGCTTAAAAGCACTTTATAACAATGAGGCAAAAAATAGAAATGCATGTTTGCGTTGTCTTCTTTCACTTGAGTAGTTGAAAAGCTTTGTTTTGTCCTTTGTCCCCACGTGCCATGTGCGCTCAGTCGTGTGCGACTCTCTACGACCCCGTGGACTGTGGCCCGCCAGGCTCCTTTGTCCGCAGGATTTTCCTGGCAAATATACTGAAGTAGGTTGACTTTTCATTTCTCCAGGGGATCTCTCCAACCCAGGAGTCGAACCCAAGTCTCCTGCATTGGCAGGTGGATTCCTTACCACCAAGCCCTCTGGGAAGCCCCATTGTCCCCCCACATGTGACTAGTATAAACAGTTAACTTTAGGATATCTTAAAGACCGAGGAAGAAGAGAAAGGGAAATCCTGAAATTAGTCATTCAAAAATTAATGCAAAGAGGGCCCACCTCTTAATAGAATGAATACTTTACTTGAGGTTATCTGAATCTTATACTAGGGGATACAAACAGATGATAATTCGGGAACAGGACTGTTTCCTTATGGTTGAATTTTTGGAGCATTTAAGTGTTTTCCTTGTCTGTTAAATTGTATCATTTAGATAATAAAGAGTATACGACCTTGGATCATATCGCACTGCAAAGCCTGCTTTTATCAAAGTGCTGAATCTCACAGAGCAGTTGGAAAAAAGTCAGCCCCCTTGAAGTCCCGTTTAACTGTGTATGAATGGAAGTTTAGAAATATTACAACGCAATTGCCAAGAGGCTTACAATGAAGAAGGATGTTTTAGAATCGGCTCAGGGGAATGTCACGTCACAGTTGTGAACCGAGAAGCATCCACCTGTAAGCTGCAGGAGGTCAAGTTTGTGTTCCTGTTTGGTTCCCTTGACGACCGAAAGGTGTGGCCGAGGACTGGGCAGCGCTCGGTGCAGTGTGTGTCATAGGTCAGCAGTGTGCGCTCGTGTGCGTGTGTGTGTGTGAGTGCACGTGACCCACGCATCCCGGCTTTTGTCCCCAGTTGTTCTGCGTTCACAAGAGGACGTCTCCCCTGCCCCTCTTCCTCTGCCGCCTGCATCCCATCAAAGACAGTGTGAGGATGAAAGTCCCGAGTCTTCAGATGAGTCTCCCCCAGCCCATTCCCTGCCTCGCTGCCTAACTTCTGTCTGACCTCGGAAAACTCACATAAACTTCTTCTGGCTGCTATGAAATGCGAACATACCAGTCTTGCCAGGTGAATGCAGGTACGTGTGAAGACTGGACGGTGATCCGCGCGGCATCCTGGCACGTGTGGGTGCCCCAGGTGCAGGGAGGCTGTGACCGGGAGAGGAGAGTGTGGGGCTCGAGGCCGGCCAGCCTCAGGCGCAAAGACCCCACCCCCACCCCCCACTTGCTCCCCACCATCCACCTGACTGCGAGCAGCTCATCTGATCATTTGTGTCTTTCCAGCCAGGAAGACAGATAGTAGTGCTTCCTTGGATTTTGTGGAAATTAAAACAGTATATATATGAATCTGCCTGCAATGCAAGAGACAGGGGTTCGATCCCTGGGTTGGGAAGATCCCCTGGAGAAGAGAATGACAACCCACTTGTCATTCTTGCCTGGAGAATTCCGTGGACAGAGGAGCCTGGCGGTCTGCAGTCCATGGGGTCGCAAAGGGTTGGACACGACTAAGCAACTTTTTAAAATAAGAAAAAAATAGCATAGGTACAGGGCTGGCACCGTGCCTGGTTACTATCGTGTTCAGTAAGTAAAATTCATTATGTATACAATAGCATTTCCATACTTTCTGAAGGTCTTCAATTCTCCCCACCCCCAAACAACAACATGAAAATACCCTTGCCCAGTTGAACGGATGTTGTATCTTCAGGAATGTTTACGACTGTGTTCAGTCTCTCTGAAACTCTTCTCCATGGAGGCAGATGCCCGCAAGGTGCCCACCGGAGGAAGAGAATTTGCGCCATCACCAGCTGCGCTCACGGACCCTGTTGAGTGACTGAGATCTTGCAGACGCGTGACACAGAGAAAGGAGGTTCCCTGGGGACGGGTTGGAGTAGCTTGTGGTCTGTTTTCCTGTTTCTCCCTCTCAGCATCTTGATTGTGCTGGAATGTGGACTGTTTGCAAAGACTGGTTCGAAAGACGGGAGGGAGGAAGGAGAGGCTATGCCATGATAGCAGACTTCAGGGCTTTGTTTGCAGGTCGTGTGGAACTAGCCGCCGCCTCACGGCCACAGTCACATGCGTGGCCGGCTCCTCTCTGCGCTGCGATTGCTCTCCGTGCGGCGTGCTCAGATGCTCTCGTTCGTGGCCGGCCCCTCTTCGCACTGTGATTGCTCTCCGTGCGGCGTGCTCAGATGCTCTCGTTCGTGGCCGGCCCCCCTTCGCACTGCGATTGCTCTCCGTGCGGCGTGCTCAGATGCTCTCGTTTTGCACTGGGTGCACCTGGCAGGGAGGTGTCAGAACCACAGGTCCGTGCCTGATGACCTGTGACATATGGAGAGGCCAGTCCTGTGTTTATCATCTGTGTGAACCGTATTTCTCAGACTCTGAGAGACTTCGTTCTTTTAAGTTTCGCTGTGGTTGGGAAACGAAACCATTATGAGCAAAGTTTTCATTTTTAAACTTTTGCAGCTGCCATAGGCCCTAACTGGGGTGCTCACAGCGGCTACATGGGTACCCATAGCCATATCAGGGCATCAGGGGCACCTTTTTTCTCTTGTGGGTCCCCCTATTTGCGCGCACACGCACACACACACACGTAATGCTGCAACGAAATATTTCAAATGACAGGTGCCAAGTTTTTCCAGGAGCTGCCTGGCCTTGGCCATTGTTGGAGACATGGGTACATGGTCCAGGCCGGAGTCCTGCCCCGATCTCCCTTCTCTTGAGTGTTAGGGCTCTGCAGGATGTGCCGGCATTGCCAGGCCTCCTGTGTAGCCTCAACCAGGGTACAAGAAATGGCAGCAAAGAGGAGGCGCGAGACCACTCTGCCACGGCCCTTCCTGTGTTTCGTCCAGTCAGAGGAGCTCATGAATTCTCCAGTTTACTTAACCCAGCTTGGTTTGGGATGGGAGAGTTATGTGTGTGTATACCCAGGAGTCCTGACAAATAAAGACTCTAAATGAATACTATCCGCTCAGCTCAATATGCATAGCACCGGTGATTTCTGTCAGTAAAATGCCAGCCTCTCCATTGTCCTGGGGAGTGCACATCATGCTGACGTCATGCTGAGCCGGGAGTCCCCAGCTGAACCATGGTTCAGCCGTCTTTTGAGAGACTATGAGATGAGCTTGGAGAGCTTTCCAGAGATGGTGACTTGACTTAAGCAAACCAAGCAGGGTCTTGATACTGTGACTCGTCTCTGTGACAGTCTCCCTGTCCCCCAGCTCAGCTTTGCCTTTAGTGGGATAGGCTCGGAGGCCCACGTTGGGTTTGTGGATACCCGGTGGCTGCCAGCAGCCTCTTGGGCTGCAGACTTTGAAGCCCGCTTGCCTGGGTGTTCCCCAGAGAAGCTCCCTGGTACTTCTCAGTGTTCCTACAGAAGAGCTGTAAGTAGACAAGCCTGACCGCCTGGGATCACACTGCGGTCTGAGGAACGGGAGGGTGGTTCACTCAGAAGCTCGCAGACAGACTGGGAGATGGAAGGGTCTCAGATGCAAGTTGGGGTCATTTCTCAAAGAGGAGGAGAGGAGCTGTCCACTACCGCAGTTCAGCCCGTTTAAAAACCAAAGCAGTGGACGGGACGTTAGGTCACGTCTGCAGGTATGCATGGCCGGCCAGAGGAGGTCAGAGGCCAAGGGCAGATCTTCCCCTTTGAGACCCTAACAGCCTCCTTATTGTGAGAAGGGCCCGCGTCCGTGGGTGCGGGGTGCCAAGGTCTCAGGGGGTTTGGTGGCGCTAGTCAAGTAATTTCCCAGAGGCCCAGAATCTCAGATAAAGGTGACATTCACCTTAAACAGATTACTTGCACTAGACCTGTCTCCTTGGTGACGAGGGAGACAGAAGGCGGGACACAGCTGCCTTTTACTGAGGGTTGACTTCAACTGACCAACCTCAGAATCTTTGGAAATTTCTCTCAGCAGCCAGAGTGGATTCCCCCCTGCGTCCTCACTTCAGAGTCCAGGATGCTTGGCCACGTAACGTGTTAATCAGCCGGGGAGGCCCTAAGGAAACCCCGCAGACCGTGGGTGGGCGGAGGGGATGCGTGTTCACCAGATCCACTGCCTGCCCCTCTGGACGCCGGCGACAGCAAGCTTGCTCCCCCGGGCCTCCCGGGGCCTGCAGGCAGCCGCGCCTTGCTGTGCCCAGCCTCTCCTGTGTCTGTGCGCATCCTTGCCCTCTTTTCTCCCCCTGAGGACACTAGTCCCGTCAGATTAGGGCCCCGGCAGGATCCCACTGCTCTCGAGCCCCACCCTCACGTTCTGTTTCATTACCTCCTTAGAGGCTCTGTGTCCAAATTCAGCCCCATTCGGCGGCATTAGAGTTTCAGCGTATGAATTTGGGGAGGGGGACACAGTTCAGCCCGTGATAGTGACTTACACATGTACATTTCACGAACATTCCTTGATTTCCTACAGGGCGCCAGCTACCCCAGGCGGTGCGTGGACCTCTGGGTGTTTCGCTGGGAGACAGAATCACTAAGAAGCCTGCGTGATTCATGCCAGTACAGAAGCGCACAGGCTCTGAGGGGGTGGAGTCGGGGCTCGGGGAGGCTTCACTGAGGGGCGCTGCTAATCAGTGGGGGCTGTGGACTCCACAACACTGTTAACCGTGCCCACCTCCGTCACAGCGTCACCCGGGGCCCTGGGACCAAAGAGGAGTCACACGAGAGCCCCGGCTGAAACACTTAGCCCAGCCCACAGAGTTGTGGAGCCCACCCCCAGAGGCGCAGGTCACTGATGAGTGCAAATACCTGGGATGTACATGGGCTGGAGAGCAGGGCTGAGGTGGGGGGATCCAGGTTGCAGGTGGAAAGCTCACCAGGCCCCTTTCAGGCAGCTTCCCCTGATTCCCTGCAGGAGAGAAGAGGGGAAGATGAAAGGCTTGTCGGGAGATTTGACATGCACAGTAGAAGGTGGGATCGATTCTGAGGGGATGGGAGTGGCCAGGTGGTGGCGACTTGGGTTGCATGGTGCAATTTAAATCTTAAGATGAAACCAGGTGTATAAAGAGGGTTGATGAACTAAGAGCCCAAGTCCATGAACATGGGAAGCCCCTGTATGGTGGTGCCCATCATAGCACGTGGTCACAGTGGAAGCTGGTCAGGGTGACGTGGATCATAGCGGTCATAGCTGGGCTGGAAAAGGATGCGGGCAGCTTTGCCGGGTGGGTGAGGAGCGAGGCAGACCCAAAAGCAGCTTTGGGTGGAGGCAGCCGGGTAGGTGAGAGATTGTAGAGCCTCACATACCAATAGGCTGGCTGCTCTGCCTTTCTCTCATTACCCCATCTGCTTAAGAAAAATAATAATAATCACGTCTTAAATCAGTATAATTTGAAGAGTAATTGGGTAATGAAAATCCAGTTCAGAACCCGAGATGGAACCTCTTCAATTTCACTTGCCGGTTTCCAACTTAATTTTCAAAATTAAGATGCCTCTCATGAGTCTCAAAATTGTTCACAATCCAGAGTGTAGTAAGGGGAGGAGAAGATGCTGAGTGAGAAAGTGGATTCCATGTCAAAAACTGCCCTGCTGTGTGTGTGTGTTGTGTGTGTGTGGATGTGTGATGTGTGGTGTGCATGTATATTGTGTGTGTGTGGTGTGTGGCGTGTGTATGTGTGTGTGTGGTGTGCATGTATACTGTGTGTGTGTGGTGTGTTGTCTGTGTGTGTGATGTGTGGTGTGCATGTATATTGTGTGTGTGTGGTGTGTGGTGTGTGTATGTGTGTGTGTGGATGTGTGATGTGTGGTGTGCATGTATATTGTGTGTGTGTGGTGTGTGTATGTGTGTGTGTGGTGTGCATGTATGCTGTGTGTGTCTTGTGTGTGTGTGTGGTGGGTGTAAAGGGGGGACCCAGGGGTGGGATGGCCCTTCTGTACACAAGGACATCTAACTGTAAACGGCATTCGTTGGACGTCTGAATCAATTAGTTTGGAGGAAAATGCCGTTGTCTAGAGGAGCACTTATGCGGCAGAGCTGAGTCCGTCACTGGAGGGACCGGCTTTGACCTCCTCACTCTGAGGTCCTCACAGTCAGTCAGTGTCTGTCTGTCTGTCTCTCCCTCTTACACACACACACACCTGCACATTCATTTACACACATTCCTCTTGGCTCACTCAAATACTCAACTCTGAGCTGCTGTTTCTCTGTCTGCAAGATCAGGATGTCACCACCTGCCTCTCAGGCAGCAAATGGAACCCCCATGAGCCTGCGCTTCGCGCTCCTGGGCTCAGGTCTGCACCCCCAGCATTCACAGGGAAAGTGGGCAGAAAGCAACCAAGATTCCCGTTATCCTTGGGGCGCGAGGTCGTGACTGCAGGGCGTGGAGGGGGCTCCTGAGATGCCAGTGTGTTTACCTGGGTGCTGGTTACCTGGGCAAACTGAAAATTCACTGAGCTGGGTACGTATGTGGACTTTGCTGGGTGTATGTGACTTCAATCAAACGTTTTAAAAATGATTTGGCAACAAAAATTTCATTACACCTGCTTGATTTCAGATTATTACTATGCACATGGAATGAACCTCAGAATTCTAACATGATTAAAAAAACAAGATTGTCATAGATTTTATTAAATCAATGAGCTAAATTAAAGCTGGGTGAAACAAAATAATGAGAATTTTTCTCACAATTCAAGCGTGTTTTATTAAAGCCCACCAAACCTGCTTGTTATTGATATTGTTAATACAGTATTTAGATTCCATTTTGAACCTGCCAGCTGGCAAAGATTACTGAAATGTCAGTCTTTTCTGAGACTACTTTGTTTGTTTGTTTTTTAACATTCATAACCAGAGTTAGCTTCTTAAACGTAGGTTAAGATGAATTTCTGCTGCTGCTAAGTCGCTTCAGTCGTGTCCGACTCTGCGACCCCGTAGACGGCAGCCCACCAGGCTCCCCTGTCCCTGGGATTCTCCAGGCAAGAACACTGGAGTGGGTTGCCATTTCTTTCTCCAGTGCATGAAAGTGGAGTGAAAATGAAGTCGCTCAGTCATGTCCGACTCTTCGCGACCCCATGGACAGTAGCCTACCAGGCTCCTCCATCCATGGGATTTTCCAGGCAAGAGTACTGGAGTGGGGTGCCATTGCCTTCTCTGTAAGATGAATTTATGTGACTATAAATGGCACTAGGAAAAAAATGAAAAATATTTATCAAAAACTTTGAGAAGGTCTTTCCCAAAACACATAGGAGACTCACATAAACTGTAAAAGTTTACCTAAACAAAAGTGTTATTTCATTCTATCATAGTATCTTGATGGATAAATATGTTGGTAGTGGAATTGATCTAGAAGTCATTATTTAAACCTTGAAACTTCGTAGATGGCATTTTGCTACCAGAAAGCATTGTGTTTGAAAACGTTTGAAATTTAAAAACAAGCAGGCCCGGCTGGGGCATGGGCAATTTGGATAAAAGGGATCAAAAGATACAGATTTCCAGTTAACAAAATTAAAAATTTGGGGGGTGTAATATATAGCATAATGACCATTTAATAATACTGTGTTTGAAAGTTGCTTAAAAAAATAGATCTTAAAAGTTCTTATCACTGGAGACAAGAAACGTGTCACCGTGGCACTTCCTGTAATGATTGTCCACAGTGTATACAAGCAATCATTATGTCGTACGCCTGGAGCTAATGTAACGTATGTCTATTATATCCCAGTTTAAAACAAAAGATAAGAATAAGCCAGGCCAGTTGCACCGAGATTTGTAACTGCCAGAGGAGTACAGAACAGCCAAGATCCTTTTCACCTGAAAGCACATAGAATTGTGGTTGTATCTTGAAGATTGATTTTAAAAAGAGGACCCTTCTCTGCAGCGTTTGTCGAAATGATTGAGGTGTTCAGGAACGCCTGTCAGACCACTGAACCATTTGTTACCTTCATTTAAACTCCTAAGTCTCTATATCAGCCCTTCTGTAAATACTGTCTCAGTGGCTAATGCTGCCTCTTACATGCTCAGGTCTTTCAAGAATGTGTTGTCATAATAGTAATTTTTTAAAATCTTAGCATCGTTTTCATGATAGTACTCAGGCCTGAATTTTGTCTTGTGTGTTCCCAAGTCCAAGACCGTGACACTCCCCTATTTCAGGGGCAGAGGGAATCTCAGGTTTGTCTGTATGTGCTTTTCGCAAAAGAGTTAGGACAGGACGACGGCGTATTTTCTTCTTTCTTCGGTAGACTGCAGTGCCTTCGCGTTCTGATTTCGATCCGTGCGACTGCTGGAAGCCCGCAGGGCGCACGTTGCGCTGGCAGCAGCATGCGAGCCGGGCTGGCTGTAGGCGCAAGTAGAGCGTGCAGCTGCGCCCGCCCGGGTGTGAGCCCACGCGCGGCTCCGGTACGGCCCGGAATCTGAGCGAGGCTGACCCCAAGACACGTGCGTCAGTGAGGAATGGAAGGGCCTCCCCCAGAGTGTTCATCAGATTGATACTTACCTTGAGCCGTGGAATCATGCGAAGGTTTTTACTCACTTTCTGCTGACTGCAGTAAGGTTGTGTGGGTTAGACAAAGTATAGAAAAGAATAAAGTAAACTACAACCGCTGGTCTTCTGCACTAGGTTACTGTTCATGGTTAGTTTGGGCTTCCCCAGTGGCTCAGTGGTAAAGATTCTGCCTGCTAACGCAGGAGGGGAGAGTTCAGTCCCCGGCTCAGGAAGATCCCCCGGGAAAAGGAGACGGCAAGCCACTCCATAATCTTGCCTGGGAAATCCCATGAACAGGGGAGCCCCGAGGGGCATGGCGCACGGGGTTGCAGAAGAGGAGAACCCAGCTTAACGAGTAAACAACAACAGCGGTCAGTTTATATCTTCCAGACTGAGCAGGGAGATGGTTAAATCTCAGAACGAAGAAGCTTTAGATCCCATCCCCTCACCACGCCTAATATATGTACCTGAGACTTTTTTCTTTTTTAACAATTTGAGACCTATCCTTACATTGTTATGTGAAAGAAATAACAACCAACAGAACGACAAAAACAGGTCTCGTGGCCCATACCCTTGAGGTCCAGACCAAAGCTGGATGTACCCAAGGCCATGCCAGCCAGGAGACGGGCAGTTAGGGCTGAGGAGGACTGGAGCCCGTGCAAGGCAGCCGCCACAAGCATATCAGGGTCTTCTCTGCAGCCCAGGCTGCTGGTCCAGGCTGCCCCAGGGGCTGCAACCCTCTGGGATTCTCGGTCACGTCAGAAGCGCTCCTCCTGGCTCTGCCCGGGAGCACAGAGCCTCTCCCAGGCCCAGGAAGGCGCTTCACTGGCGCATCATCCTTTGCTCATGCTGGAGCGCAGGCAGCATCTGCGTAGTGAGCTCAGTTAAAAGCCTGGAGGAGGGTGATGTGGAGGCAAAGGCGTGCGGGTCGCCTGCTGCTCCCAGGACTCTGAAACACTGTTCCATGTTTACAACAACTGGAAGGAAAAATGTTCGGGTTTTCTAAATGATCTGTTCATACATGAGGCCACAGACTTCCAAGATCTGTTATTACTTATCTGTAGTTTTGCAGACCAACTTGATAGTGTTTCCTTGAGGACCAGAAGTTCATGTGTGGATCTGCTGAATGGGATTGAGAGGCAGCAGGTTCAGAATCGAACTTCAGGAGTCCTGATTTTGAACATGTATGGTTGTTTTTATTTTACTTAAAAATGCTCATCACCTTAGAGCACATTTAATATGCAGTGCTGCATACGCGAGTGTGCTTCCAGGTGTTTGGGGACACCTGGGGCCATAGGAGGGTTTCTGTTGGGGGAGGTGACCCCAAAGGTTTCCTCAGAGCCCTCGTCTGTACTTCAGTTCTCCTTACCATCTGCTTCAGGGCTGCTGTGCAGCAAAAGGCTGCATGTCAATGACTGTGTTTAATTAATTTGTCCAACATATCCCACCTTGTTCCAAAAAGAGTTTGCAATAGCTTACAAAAATGCAGCATAACTAGAATTCTTTTTTTATGCTCATACTGCTATCAAAGTAAAGGGAAAAGGGCAGGATACCTAAGATAAAGTTAGAGGATAACATTAGTATATAAAATTAATACCCTAGGTCCTTTGTTTCGGTTTAAAGAATAGGGTGGTCAGTCACGAGTGTGGCTCTGAGGTTCCCGGTCGCCAGGGCCAAGAGTGAAACATAATCAGGTATGTGGTTTAAATGTTCAGGACATTGAAACCAGCTTGTTACTGAAGAGAAATACAGAGGTGCCTGGTGCTGAGTTGTCCTTTAACCCTTTGTTATGTAGTAGGGTGCATCCTGCTGCCTAAGACTGTGCCTCATTTCCTAGATGGTTTTCTGTGGCATCTTCAGCCAGGGCAGTGGCAACGATGCGTCTAGAAGCTCTTCAGTGACGGCCCGGGGTGTTGCCGTCTTTAGTAGGGTGGCCTAGTCTGGGGTAGGGCCGTGAGTCTGTAGTTTTAAAAGCTTCTGGGTGACGCCGATGTACAGAAGACTTGATAAGCTCCGTTTTAGGAAACAGAGGAAAATGTGGCTGAACCAGGTGAGGGCCCAGAGCTGGAAGCAGTGGGTTGGTGAGATATAAGTGATGCAGCGCGCGAGGCCCACGCCCACCGGAGGAACTGAGTCTGGAGCTGGAGGAGGGGTGGCTGGGTGAGCGCCAGAGGACAGCGGAGGGGAGGGGAGGGCACATCCCGGGGCAGGCCTCTCTCCCTGCGTTCTGTAGCCCTCAGCCAGCTGGAGTTGGGAAGAGGAAGCCATAGGATTGGGAAGGTGTACTGTATGGGGAAAAACATTTTTCCCCATACAGTACACATGTTTTTGTTCCAGAAAAATATCTATTTCTGCTTTATTGACTATATCAAAGCCTTTGACTGTGTGGAGCACAATAAACTGTGGAAAATTCTTAAAGAGATGGGAATACCAGACCACCTGACCTGCCTCTTGAGAAACCTATATGCAGGTCAGGAAGCAACAGTTAGAACTGGACATGGAACAACAGACTGGTTCCAAACAGGAAAAGGAGTTCATCAAGGCTGTATATTGTCACTCTGTTTATTTAACTTATATGCAGAGTACATCATGAGAAACGATGGACTGGAAGAAACACAAGCTGGAATCAAGATTGCTGGGAGAAATATCAATAACCTCAGATATGCAGATAACACCACACTTATGGCAGAAAGTAAGAGGAACTAAAAAGCCTCTTGATGAAAGTGAAAGAGGAGAGTGAAAAAGTTGGCTTAAAGCTCAACATTCAGAAAACTAAGATCATGGCATCTGGTCCCATCACTTCATGGCAAATAGATTGGGAAACAGTGGAAACAGTGGCAGACTTTATACTCTTGGGCTCCAAAATCACTGCAGATGGTGACTGCAGCCATGAAATTAAAAGACGCTTACTCCTTGGAAGGAAAGTTATGACCAACCTAGATAGCATATTCAAAAGCAGAGACATCACTTTGCCAGCAAAGGTTCGTCTAGTCAAGGCTATGGTTTTTCCTGTGGTCGTGTATGGATGTGAGAGTTGGACTGTGAAGAAGGCTGAGTGCCAAAGAATTGATGCTTTTGAACTGTGGTGTTGGAAAAGACTCTTGAGAGTCCCTTGGACTGCAAGGAGATCTAACCAGTCCATTCTGAAGGAGATCAGCCCTGGGATTTCTTTGGAAGGAATGATGCTAAAGCTGAAACTCCAGTACTTTGGCCACCTCATGCGAAGAGTTGACTCATTGGAAAAGACTCTGATGCTGGGAGGGACTGGGGGCAAGAGGAGAAGGGGACGACAGAGGATGAGATGGCTGGATGGCATCACTGACTCGATGGACGTGAGTCTCAGTGAACTCCAGGAGTTGGTGATGGACAGGCAGGCCTGGCATGCTGCAGTTCATGGGGTCGCAAAGAGTCGGACACAACTGAGTGACTGATCTGATCTGACTGTATGGGAATAAAGGCATTTGAAGGTCAAGTACATTGAGTGCGGGCTTCCCTGGTGGCTCAGAAGGTAAAGAATCTGCCTGCAGCGTGGGAGATCCAGGTTCGATCCTGGGTTGGGAAGATCCCCTGGAGGAGGGCATGGCTACCCCCTCCAGGATTCTTGCCTGGAGAATCCCATGGACAGAGGAGCCTGGCAGGTTACAGTCCATGGGGTCACAAAGAGTCTAACACAACTGAGTGACTGACACTACATCGAATATATATCTTTAAATTGGGTCCCTTTAATTATTAGTTGTATTTATCGGTATTGAATATGAATTCTTTCAACTAGAATATATAACAAGGTTTAGAAAACATTTACGGTCAGTAGGCCTCCAGTGATGCGGGCTTGATCGCAGGGGCTGCTACTGACTAACCTTGCCCATTAAGGCCCCAGCCTTGAGCTTGACCTGAGCCTGACCTCGCCTAGCCCTGTGGGATGACACGTCGTCTCCCAGTCACCACTGGGCAACTGTGGGGAAACGATGGGGGGCCTGGGGTCTGCTCCAGAGTTGCCCGTTCCCGGAGCACCCAGAGCTTGGTGGTCCTTCATGGTTGTTCAGGCCCGTGTCCTTCTCCTTTCTTCTTTCTCTTCCTCCTCCTCCCCCACCGCTTTGCTGAAATAAGGTAGAACGTGAAATCAGAAGTCTGTCTGCTTGAACTAAGGACTGGGGACCCAGAGTCCCAGCCTCTCCCACCACCCCGTGTCCCCCCTCAGGAAGGCCAGGAGCTCCCTGCCGTCCCGAGCGGTGGCCCTCAGCACGTCTGTGACGTGACTCTCGGCCCCATTAGTCAGGGCTCCTGTGTGTGTGCAGAGACATTCCAGTTTTCAACCGGAAGACAGGTGATTGTTGTTCAGTCACTCAGTCGTGTCCAACTCTCTGCGACCCCATGGACTGCAGCACGCCAGGCCTCCCTGTCCATCACCAACTCCCGGAGTTCACTCAGACTCACGTCCATCGAGTCAGTGATGCCATCCAACCATCTCATCCTCTGTCGTCCCCTTCTCCTCCTGCCCTCAATCTTTCCCAGCATCAGGGTCTTTTCAAATGAGTCAGCTCTTTGCATCACGTGGCCAAAGTACTGGAGTTTCAGCTTCAGCATCAGTCCTTCCAATGAACACCCAGGACTGATCTCCTTTAGAATGGATTGGTTGGATCTCCTTGCAGCCCAAGGGACTCTCAAGAGCCTTCTCCAACAGCACAGTTCAAAAGCATCTATTCTTCAGCACTCAGTCTTCTTTATGGTCCAACTCTCACACCCGTGCATGACTGTTTCCTATTTCATTCTTTATGAAGTCTCGATTACTTTTACAAATTAGAAAAACAATGGACAAATACGGAGTCTCTGCTATGGTATCAGGGTATGATGCACAAGTGCACCCGTCTCTGTCTTTTCATCCGTGTTTTCTGACGAATAACTGCTCCTTAGAGAGTTTTCATGGTACCCGAGTCATGCCCTGTGTGTGATACTGAGGTTAAATTCAGGAGAAGACCTGTTATGGCAGAGCATCTCACACCAGGACCTCACCTGGAAATCAGAGCAGCCTTGCAGACTTTTTATGGTGCGAATTCGGCCGGGTGGGGAAGCCCCGATTTTGAGAGATTTTTCTCATCTAGCCTCCTCCCCCAGGATCGGATTATACACAAATTGGTACTTATAGGTGGTAATTGGTTCTGTTCTTAAAAGATTTCTCTAGAGGATAATTTTTCTACTTTCTTGAATAGTGTGTTTCAGCCTGAATTTCTGGAAGGAGCTTCTTCCCTCTCTTTAATTTGAATGTCTCTTCTTAAGGTTTCAATATAATTTCCTTCCATGCTCCGTGAAGAAGCAAACAGGAAACAACATGGGCTGGCCCCTGCGTCCTGGGTTGCTGCCTTGGAAGTGTCACGAATGCCAGCAGCACCCGTGGGCAGAGGGCATGACTCAGCCTCCGGCAGTGGGGTGGGTGTGTATCCTGATGGGTCCATATGTCCCTGTGAGTCGGCGGAGGAATCGATGGCGGTGATTAATGAGGGTCTCCGGCTCTGATCCCCCGTTACCCCAGCCGCATACCTGCAGGGCGGGTGTCAAGGAGGGATTCATTTCCCAACTGAACAGTGGAGCTTTTCTCTGCTCAAAGGCAGCTGATTTATTGTGGTTTGTGCAAGGATCGGAGTGGTTAACTCCACGTGTTTTCCTCCTCAGCTAACATACACACAGAAGTCTGGTTTTCAGATTGACCAGGTCTTAAATGAATAATCGAGGAGTCTAAACTCCCTTGCTTTTTATAGGTTCTGATTCTCTGAAAAGAAGACTCTCAGAGGTCCCACCTGCTCAGGCTCCCTTTGGGAGGATATCAACTGTGGTCTCTTTGCCAGGTTTTCCCTGAATAATGAATGAGGCAGTGTGGAGCAAGTCAGAAATAGAAATCAATAAAGCTGAATTTCTCCAGGAAGAGGCGGCCCTGCAGCAAACTGATAGTGAGCAGTGAGGCCAGTGGGCGCCAGGCACAGCCCCGCGCTCAGCAGAGGGACGGAAGCCTCCGGGCTCGGGGACGGAAGCCTCCGGGCTCGGGGCTGGTCGTATGGGATCCGGGTGCGGGCCACTCAGAGGGACTTGGGGTGGGGGAGCGGGGCGGGGGCGGGGGGAAGAGGGGCGGAGCCCAGAGCCCAGCGTCTTCCAGGCGGACAGAGTAGCACCCCCTGCACCGAGCTCCCGGGAGCCAAGCACCAGACACCTTCATGAATCCCACATGTGCAGCTGCGTGGCCGGAAGAGACCCGCACGCGCCCTGTTTGTCCTGGCTCCATGAAATTCGGCAGGACCGCGAGGTCTGCAGAGACGCCCTGGTCCCTGCCCCTGGCCCCTCGTGCTGAGCTGTCCTTCAAGAGTCTGCCCACGTGCAGCCCCCGCCCCCACCCAAGGTAGGGTGGGCACTCGCAAAAAAAGCCAGCTTGGAACCCTGGAGAGGGATTGATTTTAGTCTGAGGGAGATTGAAACGCATTGTGTGGAGAGCATTTTTTAAGTGCCAGTCGTTCTGTGAAGGTCCACTGGGGTCTCCCCTTTGAAGATGATGGCAGGCACCCGTCAGGAGGGTGTAGGGATGGCTGGCAGGCAGGGCAGGGCCGGGCCAGCTGATTTTACATACTTGGCAGGCAAGCAGCCAGAATCCTTCTATTAAAGGCGTTTCAGGTGTCCACCTTGGATAAGTACTCAGGCTCCTTGTGAGTCCCCATCAGCCATGGGCAGGGGTTTTGTGCCTTAGGTACTTTGGGACACCAACCAGAAAAATTATTTTAGAGGTGAAGGGAGCGCTCGCTGTGCAGAAGGCACCGATGGATTCTCACACGGGAATATCCTCCTCCTTGAGGACACTGAGGGTCATGTTTCCCTGGAGCTCCCGCTGTGCGGACGTCTGAGCCTGGGTGCCAGGCCTTATGAATGGTTTGGTTCAAATCCTGTTTGGATTATGCTGCAGGGTACTTTGAAAAGAGCCCTGGACTCAGAGCATGGACTTGTGGTTTCATCTGCGCACCTTGCCTTCGGGCTTCCTGGGTGGCGGTAGCGGTCAAGAACCCGCCTGCAAAGCAAGAAACGTAAGAGGGATTTGATCCCTGGGTTGAGAAGACCCCCTGGAGGAGGGCATGGCCACCCGCTCCAGTATTCTTGCCTGGAGAATCCCATGGAGGCCAGAGGAGCCTGGCGGGCTACCAAGAGTCAGACACGACTGAAGTGACTTAGTAGGCATACACAGACCCCGCCTTCAGAACCAAATTGGTGGAGCATGTGTGCAGCTCTGCACCTGACCTGGGTGAGCGCATTTGCGCGGCATCATTTCTTAGGTCCCGTCTAGCCCCTGGCGTGCAGTGTTTTCAGGAATGGACCTTTGCCCTAGGACTTTTTGTATTTAATTTTTCTGGCCAGCGCTCCCTACTGTTTCTGACATACAGTGAGTCAACGCTTGGAAAATGAATGAATGAATGAACCCAGTCCAGCAGTGCTCATCCGAATGGAAGGCCTGGGTCTGATACAGGCGTGGAGCGCGCAGTCTCCTCGGGTGTGACCGCAGTGCGCACTATTAGAGGTCTGGGCACCTTGAAGCCCTGCACTCGCAGAGAGGAGAGCGGAAAGTGGCGGCGTGGGCCCGGGGCTCGTGGAAAGAGAGGCGGCTCCGAAGACACCGGCCATGCCCCCGTGTCCCAAGCCTTTTCTTCCCCGTGAGGACTCCCCGGGCGCCGCGCCCCGTGCTGCTGGGTGCGGGCGGTGGAGACGAGGCGCCCCCTGGCCCGGGAGCTTAGCCTCCTGGGGGACGCTTCAGTGTGCACATGCGCCATGCTTGGGAGATCCAAGCGGAGGAATCAAAAAGGCTCTGGATCGATACAGGAGTGTCATTAAAGCACTTAGCTCTCCCACAGAGCCCCGCTAAGTGCCTCTAATGCAGTTTTCGGGGGGGGGCGGGGGGCGGGTGATGGATCGACGGGGGGTCCCCCCGGGCCACAGCCGGCAGGGTGTGGACAGACAAGGGGGCCTTGAGAGCTCTGGGTCGGAGGAGGTGAAGGGCACCGGGCAGGCATCCAGGCAGAGGGGTGTTCAGGAGCACAGTGTGTGAATGACCCCCACCCCCCGCAGCGGGCAGTGGCCCCTGGGCCTGGGGGTGGGGGACAGGTCTGGCACACAGATGGGTTTTGATCGTCAGAGTGATTTTGAACACACAAATTCATTGCCAAGGCTCCAGCATGAGGACTTTTCTCGTCCCTGTTCAGATTTCCAGCTTCTCCTGACGCTTGGAGATGTGGCCTCTCTGGGCCTTCTCGCCCGGGGCCAGGAGCTGGCTGGACCTGAGTGGCCTTGATGTCCGGGGACTTGCTTCTTAACCTCCACAGCCTCCAGCTCACTCGGACGTTTGCCTCTGAGTCGCTGGTTAGAAGGCAAGTTTCTGGGAAATAGTGCAGATTCGGGCAACTAACTCAGTCCATGGACAGAGGAGCCTGGTGGGCTGCAGTCCATGGAATCTCAAAGATACGACTGAGCGACTTCACTTTCACTTTTCACTCTCATGCATTGGAGAAGGAAAATGGCAACCCACTCCAGTGTTCTTGCCTGGAGAATCCCAGGGACGGGGGAGCATAGTGGGCTGCCGTCTCTGGGGTCGCACAGAGTCGGACACGACTGAAGTGACGTAGCAGCAGCAGCAGCGCAGCTCTGTGGAAGGCAGGATAGGATGGCGGGGATGGCGCTTGAGACATTCGGCGCTCACTGCTCTCTGTGTGCGTCTCTCTTCTAAGCGTTTTGCCGGCGTTAACTCACTCATCCCGGTGCAAACCCAGGCAGGCACATTCTGTTGGGACCCATCTGACAGATGGGGTAACCGGAGGCTGGGTTTCTGTCACTGGAATTAGCTGCCCCGGCGCTTGCGGTGCTCGTGGGACGCTGGGACTTCCGGCCCGTCCGGCTGGCTCCCGGTCGCCGCTCTCGATGGATGAAAGGGACCGTCCCTGAGTCCAGCGTGCTAGCTCAGGTGCCTGGTGCTGTGTGGCCCGATGGGCTCGTCTTTCACGGCCCCGGGACACAGACAGATGGGGGAGAGGACAGAGGACCTCCTTAGGGACGCAGATGGAGTGGTGAATGAAGGCTGGAGAATGCGGAGATCCTGGAGGATTTGAAGGAGGCAAGGGGGGACTCAAAAAACACGCTGACGGCTGATGAGAGGGAACAGGGTGACCGGAAAGACCAGGAGGAGGCAAGAGGTTTGTTAGGAAGGGCCTGGACAGACGTGTCCGTTTACTGGCTTTCGTTTGGAATACGGCTCAATTCGCCGTGTTTCCGGGTGCTCCAGACCAAAGGCCTCGGCTCCCACCAGCCAGACTTCCTCCACCTTAAGAAATGACTCTGGGAGTGAAATAAGGTCTGAACTCCTCCGTGCTCCCAATTGAGATTTCCGCAGCTCAGTCTGTTTCATCGGAAAGAAACGTTCGGTCTCCGGCGTGGACAGGACTGCAGGGCAGACAGGAGGACCCGGCTTAATGGAGTGATGAGAGCTGGAACCGACTGCCCACCTGGAGGTGGGGCGAAGCGGTGCCAGCCGGGGCCGCCCTCCCTGGGGCGCGCTCTTTCAGAATCCCCCTGCCCTGGCGTAAATGTCAGGTTCCCGCCTGCGAGCCCTGGTGAGGACTGCGGGGGGATGCCCGCGCTCGCCCGCGCGCCCCCTGCGTTTCCGGTACCGCGGCCCCAGCCTTATCGAGCTGCACGCCGATGAGCTCAGACACCCGGGGCCGCAGGGAAGCCGTTCAGAGCCGGAACCGAGGCGGCCGGAGGCTCTGCGGCTCGCCCTCCCGCCTGGCCCGGCCCCGCAGGCCCGGGCGGAGACGAGACCCAGACCCCCAGCGCCCCGACAGCCCCCTCCCAGGCTCGGCCTGCCCTCACGGTCTGTCTGCAAAGCGGTGTCCTCTCCAGGTAGACGGATTGCCTCCTGCAAGCCTAAGGCCACCCACGCGGAGGGGCAGGACACACCCTGCTGGGTTTTCCTTATCTTTAATGGAAAATCTCTGCAAGTCCTCTCACCTGTTCCTGCCCTATCCGTGTGTTTTGTCTTACAGCAGTGTTTTTACTTACTTCCGAGTTTTTAATGTCTATTTATGTTTATTTTTGGATGTGCGGAGTCCTCCTTGCATCACGCAGGCGTCTTCTCCCTAGTTGTCAACTGTGGACTTAGCTGCCTCGCAGCGTGTGGGATCTTAGTTCCCTGACCAGGGATTGAACCCACGTCCCTGCATTGGAAGGCAGGTTCTTAACCACCAGACCACCAGGGAAGTCCCTTTACTTAATTCTTGTGCTGTGCTGTGCTTAGTCGCTCAGTCCTGTCAGACTCTTTGTGACCCCATGGACTGTAGCCCTCCAGGCTCCTCTGTCCGTGGGATTCTCCAGGCGAGAATACTGGAGTGGGTTGCCATTTCCTACTCCAGGGGATCTTCCCGACCCACAGATCGAACCCGGGGTCTCCTGCATTGCAGGCAGATTTTTTTTTTACCATCTGAGCCTCCAGGGAAGCCTCTTACTTACCTTTAGCTCTTCCTGAATTTGCATGTCAAATAAAAGCTCAGGTAAAATGTATCATTTTCATCTTGGCTTCCCAGATACCATGACACATCTCCAGTGAAGGAAGGGTGGTAACGGGTGGCCCACTTGGAGAAGCTCACATAATAGAAGTCATCCTGGGCTCTGTGGGCTGGGTTTGGCTAGTAGTTCACCTGGTTATTAACTGAGTGTCCTTTGTCAAGTTACTTAACCTCAGTTTCCTCATCTGCTAGATGAGTATGAGAATCGGGGATGGAGGAGGGTTCAGGATGGGGAACACATGTATACCTGTGGCGGATTCATGTTGATATATGGCAAAACCAATACAATATTGTAAAGTTAAAATATAAAAAAAATAAAATTAAAAAATTAAAAAAAAAAAATGAATCACTGCTTCATGAGGTTGTTGCAAAGTAACAAGCTGCACAAAGCTACTTTGTGCCTTTTATGACTTCTGTCCCCCATTTGTAAAGGCTTCAAGGCCAAGGACCATGTATTCAGACTACTCTGAGTTTCTCGCGGCATATCATGAGAATTCTGTAAGAGTGTTCTCTTGTTTGTGTCTGGAAAGGATTTTTATGGATCCAAAGTAGCACATAAAGAAATGAACTTGAAGAGGATTTCCGCAGAGGCCGTGGCAGGTGGGTGGGATCTTTACACAGAAGGCCAGCGCAAGCACCCGCTCCATCCGGGAAAGCTCGCGGAGGCACAGCCTCCTCCTCCACTCTGCACGCCGTTTTAGGTAAACGATGCTCTTGGCTGGTTTGTATGATGTTATTTTTACAGACATTTAAGTGAGCTGTTTTTTTTCCTCTTCAAATTTACAAGGTGCTTTCGTAGTGAGTTTGCTTTACAGGTCTTATTCTTGTAGACTTTGGAAAGCTTGGAGACCCCAGAAGCGTTAGAATCAGGGGACCCTGGGGATCTGATGGCTCAGAAAAGGATCCGGGCAGAAGGGGCAGTTTTGAGAGGGAGGGCGGAGAGCCCAGGAGGCCTGGGGCTTCATCAGATGTGATGGGGCTGCAGGAGGCACGAGGGGAGTGGACAGCCCAGTGGGAGTGGGCTCAGAGGTGAGGTAAAGAGAGGCTGGGTTCCAAGGCGATTCTCAAGTAGGGACGCCCAGTGGGGAGAACTGTGAGTCTGCGCTTTCGTATCCTGGTTTTGTTTTTTCGGACAGTTCTCAGTAAATATCTTTCTTTTTCTTCTCCGTTAGCAGAGTGGGGCATGTGTGAGTCTGGGGGCAGCAGCGGCCTTTTCTTCTCGGCTCTGCTGCTCCCTGTGAGCCTGGCAGAGTGCCCTGACTTCTCGCGGTCCAGTTCCTCGCCTGCAAAATGTGAGCCCCGGTCTAGGAGACGTCAAAGGCTGTTTTCCGTTCGTAACTGACGGATGCTTTTTGTGACTCCTCTCAGAGGTGAATTGCTAACTATCCTATAATATACTGGAGTTATATTTTTTATAACTTTCTCTTTTAAAGGCAGAAAACCTCAGTCCTGCTCAGCTACGTAGTCCAGTAGATGGGGGGTGGGGGGCGGCTCACTTATGTAAAGAGCAGACGGCAAATATTATGAGCAGGCCAACATGGTTCAGTTTTACAGCTTCTCATCTCTGGACATGGCTGTCCCATAAAGTTTTATTTACGGACAGTGTACGTTGAATTTCATATAATACTCATGTGTCACAAAAACGTTAGTTTTTTGTTTTTTTTTTTTTTTGTTTTTTTTTTCAGTAACTTAAAAATATGTAAGCCATCCTCAGCTCGTAGGCCATTTATGCAAAACAGACACGTTTGTTCCACGTGCTGGCTGGAGTGGGCTGACTTCCGAGTCAGTCCACCCCGCCTCGGCAGCCGTCGGGGTTTTCCCGAGTTCCTGTCCTAGCCCTCACACCTCTCTGCCTTCAGGGTCTTGTGCCATCATCTGTTCCTCCTACGTGCCTCAGTCAAGGACTGGGAGGCCTTCCTCCGCAGCTGCAGTCCCTGTTGGATAGGAGGTGCTCGCTGAATGCTTTCCAAATGAATGGTGTAGTAATTATCCCGCTTACAGGACAAGCGGGTCTCCATGAAACATTGGGAAGTTACCGTTTCATTCCTAGAATGCAGCGTCGTTTTGAATAGATCCGTCTGGGAAAGTTTTTAGCATCTGCATCGTAGAGTGGCTCCCCCAGCATTTCAGAGTCTTCGATGCTTGCAAATACATTCTCCTTACCTGACAGCCACTGTTCTGAGAATTACTCAGCTGAGCAGCTCAGTGTCTGTGATTCTGCGTAAGGGAAGACGCTGTCAGATGAAAGGGGAAAGGGCTTGGAAAAGAAGGACGGATCCGTGACAGGACAGACAGCACCGGAGGCCTTGACGGCTCCAGGTCTCCTATCAACATACCCTGTGGGTCCACAGGAATTTCTAGATAGCTTCATCTCCACTGTTGGCAGGCTTTTGAGAATACAGCCTATCTGTTGAGTCCAGACTCCTGGGAGGCTCATTTGAATGAGCCCCTGAAATATTTATTTTATCCCTTGTTTGTAATTTTAAAGCAAGAGCTTTATAATTTCCACTGAGGAGTGATGCTCAGTAGCCAACGCACGGTGTTTGTCCTGGCTTTCCCTTTCCCGTGAGAGGCGCGAGGCACTCGGGGAAGATAACTGAGCGCAGGGCTGTGTGTCTGGCGAATATAACGCCAGGATGCACAAAGGAGAAATTACGACCATTTACTTGTGTATTATTTTCTCAATTTGAAGCACTTGAATTCCAGAGCTCTTAAATCAAGAGGTTGAATTCCTGGCATTTTAAAGTAGACCACTTGAATAAGCTGTTTAAACCATCAGAATGGCTCTTTTTTTTTTTTAAATCACCCGTTTCTTGGATTATTTGCTCTTGAGATTTACTTAATTGAAGTTTTTGCCTTTTCAGTTTACTTCGAATCAAAATGATTTCTATAGGTAAGAAGGTTTTCATTTTATTCTTCTGGGAGAGTGGGTTTCATACTGCAGCCAGCGCCCCAGCAGGTGGAAGGAGGCAGGTTTCCACAGGTTTCACAGAGCACACTGCATGCGCAGACGCACACTCAGGGTTTCAGCCTGGACTTTCCTCCCCACGGGCGTCATGTCTATAAATGGCACATTTGCTACATTTTCAGGGTCTTAGGCCCATAGCAGCTCAAAGCTGTCGCTGATTAAAACCAGGCATCAAGAAGGGAGAAGATGAGGATGGGGATAATATTAATAGTGAAATTACAAAATTGTTGTAGACACTGATTATAGATCATTTCCCTGGAGAAGGGCATAGCAGCCCACTCCAGTATTCTCGCCTGGAGAATCCAGGGACAGAGGAGCCTGGTGGGCTGTGGTCCATACAGTCGCAAAGAGTTGGACACAACTGAAGTAACTTAGCCAGAGAAGGCAATGGCAACCCACTCCAGTACTCTTGCCTGGAAAATCCCATGGACGGAGGAGCCTGGAGGGCTGCGGTTCATGGGGTCGCTGAGGGTCAGACACGACTGAGCAACTTTGCTTTCCCTTTTCACTTTCATGCATTGGAGAAGGCAATGGCAACCCACTCCAGTGTTCTTGTCTGGAGAATCCCAGGGACGGGGGAGCCTGGTGGGCTATGGTCCATAGGGTCACACAGAGTCGGACACAGCACTATACGCACTATAGATCATTTGCTTATACTAAGATGCAGAAGTGTGGTGGTGATTGTTGTTGTTCAGTCGCTAAATTGTGTCTGACTCTTTGCGACCCCATGGGCTGCAGCTGGCGGGCTCCTCTGTCCTTCACCGTCTCCCAGAATTTGCTCAGATTCATGTCCATTGAGTTGGTGATGCCATCTACCATCTCATCCTCTGCCTTCCCGTTCTTCTTTTGCAGAAGTATGGATGGTAGAATTAAAATCAAAATCATCTATTTGTAAAATACCTGTTTTATTTATGAGTGACTGTCTTAGGTCCTCAGGAAACAGCAGTAAGTACTAAAGTCTCTCCCCTGTGATATATATATATTGTAGTGGGAAGACAGAAAGCAAACAAAGAGAGAAATAAATATGCAGTGTGGTCTCAGGCAGGAAATATTTGCCATAAAAAATAATAAAGCAAAGCGAGGGGAGAGTGGTTGTCTTAGGGTGCTATTTTAGGGAAAGTAGCCAGCAAAGGTCTTTCTGAAGAATTGATGTAGGAACCAAAATGATGAGATGGTACCAGTCATGTCACCCTGTAGGGGGAGAGCTTTTTAGGCCGAGGGCACGTGCAAAGGCCCTGTGGCAGGCACAAATGTGATTTGTTGAACGAGCAGCGGTATCAGTGTGGTTGGGGAGGCATGAACAAGACAGAATCTTGTAGGAAAAGACTCGGGAGTGGTCAGCAGGGGCCAGGTCATCCTATATCATGAAATAAAGGGTGGAGTTCTATTCTAATTACGATGAGACACTACTGGATGGTTTTGAGGCAGGGCAACACTTAATCTAATATCTTTTTTATAAAGATCACCCCTCCAAGACAGTGGAGAACAGAGTATCCGAGTGAGTGGCAGGGACTGTGCACATGGAATTGAGTTAAGGGGCTATTGTCATGGTCTAGATGAGGATGATGGCAGTTTGACCAGGGGGCCGGCAGCAGAGGTGGTCAGATGGGGTTGTTTACCAGAAACTCTGAGCAGAGGCCTTGAGCTTTACAACTTTTTGTCTGTCCCTATAATTCAAACCTAAGGTATAAACTTCCTGAATTGTCTGTCTGATCGAGCCTGGAAGTATGATCTAGTGTGACATCTTCGAGTAATTCTTCTCCGGCCTGTTCTAGCTCTTCTGAAGTCCATGAAGCTCCGCTAACAATCCAGTTTTTTTTTTTTTTTTTTCTTTTTCATTTTACTCATCACATTTTTATTAGTTCCCAGGCATGGGTATGTAATAACCTTTGGTTTTCAGGTAGGGATGGGGCAAAGAGGTTAAAATAAAAAGGACATCCTTTGGGTTTGGTTATAATAATGAGACTGAAGCTCTGTACACACTCAGCAACTTATAGACGTTATTTTACTTGTGTCACCGTGTTTGCACAGGAGGCTCTTGATCAATGGTGGATGCATGGCTGGACAGTTGGGTGGATGGCTATTTGATGAGTGGAGGCAAGGAAGGAAATAAAGTCTCTGTCTGTCTAACTTGGAGGGATGAGTTGGAAAAGGAGTTATTATCCATTTAATTTTATTTTCGCGGTAATCCCCACGAGCATTTTCAGCCGTGCCCTGCCTTCTCTGTCCTTCAGCTGTGCAGCTCCATCCCCCAAACATGAGACAGGAGAAGGGGGACTAAGCCACCATCCCTGCCCGCTCTCTGCGAATCCCCTGCACTGGGGCCTGGAGGACACTGCGCCTACGAATCTGTGAAACGCACAGTTCGGGATAAAAGACCTCAGCCCTGGGGTGCCTCTCCTGGGGCTCTGACCTGCTGGAGAGCAGACACTCGGGCCTAGAGGAAATCGTGCCCTGGGAAAGCATATCTTTTAATTTAAAGATGTGCAACAGTTTAAAATGTGGACCTCAGTTCTCAGCGTTAGCTGGCTGTTACCCTGAGAGTGATGTAATCAGACCGGGTCTTGACGACAGCGATGTCTTCCGGGAGGGGGCGGGGGAGGGATAACAGCCTCCTACAGGCGCCTACGTCACACACCACACAGCCCCCGTTTACAGCATGCCGTTCAGTGCTGTGTGGTCCGGTTGCAGAGCTGTGCAGCCATCGCCACGCCAGTGTTCTTGCCTGGGAAATCCCGTGCACACAAGAGCCTGGCAGCCCATGGGGTCGCAATGAGTTGGACACGACTTAGTGACTAGACCACCCCCACCACACTCTTCAGAGGCTCAAAATCTTGAGGTGGAAACAGTCGGTCCATCATCACAATCATTTCAGAATAGTCTCATCATTTCAAGAAAAAAAACCTTCAGCCATTGCTCCTCCCACACACCCTCCATAATGGCCACTTATTAAATCAAATGTGTGAGTCATTGGCCTGCTAGAATTTGTGCTCTGCTCCGGAGCACCGAGCGGCGCCGCCTGTGGCCTTGTCTGCAGCATTTAGGGGGATGGGGGGCCCTGGCCCCCTGCTGGAGGCAGAGTGTCCACGGGCCCACCTTCCTTGCTGGCATCCTCCAGAGTGTGTGTGTGTGACTGTGTGTGTCTCTGTGTGTGTCTCTCTGTGTTTGTGTTTGTGTGTCTCTGTGTGTTTGTGTGTGTGTGATTGTGTGTGTCTAGGTGTGTGTGTCTCTCTGTGTTTGTGTGTGTGTTTGTGTGTCTCTGTGTGTTTGTGTGTGTCTAGGTGTGTGTGTCTCTGTGTGTGTGGTTGCGTGTGTCTGTGTGTATCTTTGTGTGTGTATGTGTGTGTGTGTCTCTGTGTGTATGTCTGTGTGTGTTTGCGTCTGTGTGTGGTTGTGTGTGTGTCTCTGTATGTGTATGTTTGTGTGTGTGTGTCTGCGTGTGTGTATGTGTGTATGTCTTGTGTGTGTGTCTCTGTGTGTATGTCTGTGTGTCTCTGTGTGTGTTTGTGTGTGGGTGTGTTTGCATGTGGGTGTGATTGTGTGTCTGTGTTTGTGTGTATCTGTATGTGTTTGTGTGTCTGTGTGTGTAACCAGCACACTTACAGAGCATACACAGGGAAGAGCTCCACTTGGGGAGAAGAAGGAGGGAGACCTCTGAATTTTGAAGCGTTCTGTTACATCTCTTTTACCTGAAAATTTCTTCTTTCTCACGGAACTGCTTTTCCAAATGAGGGCCTTGCTGGATGAAAGAGTCTTCTGCTTTACTCTATTTACAAGTGATTTATAACCTTGAGGCGGAGGCGCTCCAAATGGGGGGAAATGTATACAGCAAGAAATACCCAGTTAAAGAGACGGGGAGGGAAAAAACCAGGCTCCTGTTTCTCTCTTTTTTCCTTCTAATGCCTTTTTCAAACACTAAAGGGCCAAGACATTTTTAAATGAGAAACCTGTGGTGAATATCGTTTCTTGTTTTCAAACACAAAAACATTTCTTGCCCTGGAGTATTTTATGGCCCACAACACTTCTTTGATGTTTCAAGTTGCAGAGTGAAGATTGTCAGCTCTGGGTTGATAAATCAGTACAACATCCTGAAGATGGAATCGGGAAGAATGCAACCGATGCCCACCTGTGTATCTTTGGCACGCTTTTCCAAAAATAGGAAGCGTGTTCTCCACACTCACTTTCCCTTTGTCTTTATCAGCATGTTGGTATTCCTTTGCTGCACAAGAACGTAAGGAGCTCCAAACTTAGGTTATCCGGTTCTGCTGCTGCTCTCAGACTGCCTCTGCAGCTCTGGAGCCTTCAGTTTGCCCGCTGGTAAAACCCACTCAGCAGCGCTTCCCAAAGCACTTCCATCCACCTGACACTGTGAGTCTCGGTTACTCTGTCTTCTCATCATACCCCCTAGAATGTTGTTGCTTAGTCCATAAGTTGCGTCCAATTTTTTTGTGACCTGGTGGACTGTAGCCTGCCCGGCTCCTCTGTCCATGGGATTTGCCCAGTAAGAATACTGGAGTGCATCGCCATTTCCCTCTTCAGAGGATCTTCCCGACCCAGGGATGGACACGTCTCCTGCACTGCCAGGCTGATTCTTTACTGCTGAGCCGCCAGGGAAGCGCCTACCCCTAGAATATCAACTCCTAAAGACTGGGATTTTCTTCTTTGTTCATCCCTGTGTTCCCTGCCTTTAAAGCAGGACTTGGGTGTGGTAGGTGCTCAGTTAATAAGGGCTGAAGGAGATGAGCACACGCAGTGCTCCATGGAGTCGGGGAGCTGGACCTGGATGATTCGGAAGGGCCCCTCTGGCTTTTAGCATTGGGTTGTCCACGCCAAAAGCCCTCTCTGAAAACTGTCGTGACACGTTTTTGTATGTGTAGGAAGGATAGCTGAGTTTTCATATGCCCTGATCTGAACTTTCTGTGTGTTTCCCTTTTCTGTAATCCTAAGGAGGAAGTTCTGTCTTCCTTCTTAATTTTCCTTCTTGTGTAGCTCTAAGAAGACAAGGTAAGTGATTTTTCTCTGCAGCCTCCTTTGAAGTGAAGTTCGTATACACATCTTATCCTGCAGGGCAGGTTTCCTTTGTGTGTGTGCACTTCCGCTTACCTATTAACACAGGCCCGGAGCCTGATGGGAAATCACACAGCAGACCTAAACCAGGTCTAGTCAATCTGCCTCTTCACACCCTTCACACTTCATGAGATTCTCACGACAGTCTGTGGTTGAGCTCCGGAGATACTTGGCCACAGGCAGATTCCCGTGTCTTTTTGCTTCCCCAAGATACGGTAGAAGGACTTGTAGATGGGCATTTGCAGGTATGAGGTAGACAGGGGGAAATATTTGAAGACTCCTGGATTATTTTGGGAAACTTGCCGTGGGTTGCCTTTGTATCCCAAGGTCAGACTTAAGGTCAGGAAAGGCCAGTACCAAAATGATATGTTTCTAAGAAAATATTTTGTCTTCTGCAGGAACCTGATTTCATTTTGCCTGGTTCCTCAGGGTGATTTTGCCTCACGGTTCTGTACAAATCAGATTTCTAGATCCTTGGTGTTAAGATTAACGGCCTGTCTCTACTGGCCGGTGATGAGCTGGATTCTGCGGATCGGTTTGTTGTGGCTCTTTCCTCTGAGCCTCTCTGTTAGCGCCAGTGCAGAGAGATTTTCTCGTGTAGCCAGCACTGAATATAGCTTTTCATTTTCATTCTCCTGCGGGATGGAGCTCAGGGGAGCCCTAAGGTGATCCGGCGCGTCCCAGGGAGGGCACTCTCGAGGGTCCACGGGCGGATGGGAGCTGACTCTGTGTTTAGACTCCTCCCTCCGAGTCGCAGGCGCCCGTTCACGGCACTCCCTCACCTCCGTAGGTCATGGAAAATGGCAGAACTAGGGTTGTTGGGGGTAATTCTTTGAAGCACTGTTATTGTGGTTGACGTTGATCACTTGCTACTTCAGTTGCATTCCATGATGTCAGGTTGACCACATTCACCTGTGGAAGAAGGAAAACAAGCCCTCTCAGAGAAGAGAAGGGCAGCGTTGTGTGTGCGTGAAGTCATAAGACGGCCTTATTGTCTACCGCTGCGGCCATCAAGGATATACTCTTATAAAATAACCCAACGAGGCTGATGCTTCGACGTTATGAAAGAACCTACAGGGGCTGTCAAAACTCTATGTGGGTTAAAAATGGTTGCTCTGCTCCCAGCCCTCCTGAACAGAGGCTATTTATAATACAGCACGGGTATTTGTGCGGCTTGCATTGTATGCATCCTGAATGAAGAGTCAGCTCTTTAAAAAGAACATTAAAAACGAAACCCGTGTTGTAGAAATCTGACTTCGCCCAGTGAGATGGCAGGTGTCATAAATGGCTGCTTATTTCCCAAGGCGGTCAGAGCTTTCCTCTTGGTCCTGAGATATGTTGATCTGGCATTCAGACCTTGCCCTCTTTTTTTTTTTTTTTTTAAAAAGCAATGCTCTCATATGAAAATACATACATACTTCCTAACAGTCACTTGTCTGACTTTCAGGGGTGTGAACCCCCAACCTCCTAGGAGGTGGAGTTTATTGCCCCCCACTTCTGGACTGGCCTCACTCCAGCCGCCTGCCCCACCAGGTTCTGACTTCTTTCTTGGACCATTTCATTTTCCACTCCCATCAGGGGGCAAGAGGGATTGAAGAAACTCTTATAAAAGAAATTGTAAATCATACCTCAATACAGCTATTAAAAAACACACATACACAAGCACTCTGATTAATGGACTATCCCACCACTATGTGAATACTCTTAAGTGGTTTTTAAAAATAGCTCATTTGCTAGAGTGTTTTGATTCAGGTGTGTATTGTTGGGTTGTTGTTGTTAATGCATAACATTGATAGGAAAAGATAGAACTCTTACAGTAGCGTGTGCTGTATGTAGATTGGATAATATTCCCTTCTCACTTTATGATGATTTCTTGACTTTCTCCTTTGCTTTTCTCTGCTAATTAAGCATCAAGTCTCGGGCATTGTCCCAGTGTAATTGTTGATTAAGTGCTGCATATCCAGCGATGATTATGAGAAGATTACTGTATTCAGCGTTTAATCTTGTGAGTGTCAAATATTTTACTTTAATGGTATCTTTATTATTATTATTATTCATAGTTCTTTCTGTCTGAGTAATGCAATCAGGCAAAATAAAGGTACTACCACAAATTTGGCACCTTCAGAATAGTAATTCTTTGTCTCAGGATGGAAAGTGCCATCTGCAGGCGGTTCTGAATTGCTCGTTGGGATCCACGAGGGGGGGACTGGGAATGTCCCCGGCTTCTTGTGGTCGCAAGCAGCTAGGTCAGGAAGGACTCCATAGAGGTCTGCTGGAGGCAGTACCAGGGCTCTCTCAGGACCCCGGGGCCAGCCCTGGGAACCGGAAGGCTGCCAAGGGTGCTGGCAGTTCCTGCATCCTCGCTGCTGCTGCTGCTGTGTGTCCTTGGCGTTTCCTCCAACGTCCTGCGTAAAGCGGTCAGCAGTCCAGAGCTTTCACGCTGAATATCCTCTGTAGATGAGAGTGGTCCAGGTGGACCAGCCATCTTTTTTTGTTTTCTTTTAATTTTGTTTATTTATGTATTTTTAACACCCAAAGCATTTTGTATTTGGGTATAGCCGATTAACAATGTTGCAACAGTTTGGGGTGAACAGTGAAGGGACTCAGCCAGACACAGGCATGTATCCATTCTCCCCCAACCCACCCCGTCCCATCCAGGCTTGGACCAGCCGTCTTCTGATCTCAGTTCCCAATTCCCAGGGGCATCGGGGATTCTGATTGGAGTCACTGTGGTCACGTGACTGCCCCAGTCCAGTCCGCTGGTCCAGGAGAGCCGTCTCACATGTGAACCATGGCGACCAGGGTTCTCCCCGCAGGCGAGGAGGGGAGGGAGGGCTCCAGGGAGAGGCTCACTGTGAAGGGACTGACGCCAGCAGCCGGGCTGGGTTTGTGTGCCTTTGTGAGAAGGCCGGTGACCCCAGCTCCTCGTTCAGCCTTCGGAAGCGTGACCACCCCCACGCTTCTGCAGGAATCCCGACTCATGTTCCGGAGCGTGGGTTGCTGAAGGGGGAACCCCCAAAGGCAACTCTCAGGCGGCTGCTTATGGCTTAGCTGGGTGAAACTCCGGTTACCCTTGCCACACAACCAGCAGCCTTGGGGTTCCTCCCCGAGGCACTGACGCCCCCACTTCACAGACGGGGGAACTGCTGCTGGCAGGTAAGTGTGTCACCTGGTGTCGCGTCACTTGTTCTGCTGCGACTCAAATGCAGAAGCAACCCTGCTGCTAGGTTTCGGTCGTTTCCACCAGCTGGCGGCCACTGCCTCGTGGGTTTGTAGGAAGAGCAGTAGGTACTTAAGAGGGAACTGGCTGGTTACACATTGGCCTGAAATGGAAAATTCACTGGGAATAATCCACGTATGGAGTAATATTCATGCACATCATGAGGACTTAACCTCAGCATGAACTTTCTATATAGAAACCTAAAGTCCGTCTAAACGTTTTGGTTGGACTCCGAGCCATAGGGTGGCATCACTTTGGGTAGAGAATGTCACTGGGGTGGTGTTCTGACTGGTCTAGCCGGTCTCACCCTCTCCTCATCACTCAAAGGATGGCATTGTCTGTCATATGGGGGGATGTCGCTAACTGGAAAACTAGCTGATCAGTCAGTGCTGCCTAACAAAATCACAGGGCTGGGGAGGTTGCTGCCATTTCTCCAAGAGTGATTATTGTTGGGGGTGAGTATTGAGTGAGGGGGAGAAACCCTGTCTATACCGATGCTCCTGCTGTGGAGAGAGCCCTGGGCTGACAGTCTGGGTCCTGGGGGCCAGGCCCAGCCACTGACCATCCATGGGACCCAGCACGATTGATTCCTTATGTGTCTTCTGAGCCTCGACACACCTGAGTGTGTGTGTGGGTTTATGCAGACAGGCACACACCACATACATTATTCCGATCATAACGGCTGTTCTGTATCAGTGCATACGGGGCTGGCCTTTTCATGGACTCCAGAGCTTTTCACTGTGTGACTGCACCCCTGCATTAAACCCCTTATTCAGTTCAGTTCAGTTCAGTCACTCAGTCGTGTCTGATACTTTGCGACCCCATAGACTGCCACACACCAGGGTTCCCTGTCTATCACCAACTCCCGGAGTTCACTCAAACTCATGTCCATTGAGTTGGTGATGCCATCCAACCATCTCATCCTCTGTTGTCCCCTTCTCCTCCCGCTTTCAATCTTTCCCAGTATCAAGGTCTTTTCCAATGAGTCAGTTCTTCCCATCAGGTGGCCAAAGTATTGGAGTTTCAGCTTCAACATCAGTCCTTCCAATGAACACCCAGGGCCGATCTCTTTAGGATGGACTTGTTGAATCTCCTTGCAGTCCAAGGGACTCTCAAGAGTCTTCTCCAACACCACAGTTCAAAAGCATCAATTCTTTGGCGCTCAGCTTTCTTTATAGTCCAACTCTCACATCCATACATGACTACTGGAAAAACCATAGCTTTGACTAGATGGACCTTTGTTGGCAAAGTAATGTCTCTGCTTTTAAATATGCTGTCTAGGTTGGTCATAGCTTTTCTTCTAAGGAGTAAGTGTCTTTTAATTTCATGGCTGCAGTCACCATCTGCAGTCATTTTGAAGCCCAAGAAAATAAAGTCTGTCACTGTTTCCATTGTTTTCCCATCTCTTTGCCATGAAGTGATGGGACCAGATGCCGTGATCTTAAATTTTCTGAATGTTGTGTTTTAAGCCAACTTTTTCACTCTCCTGTTTCACTTTCATCAAGAGGCTCTTTAGTTCTTCTTCATTTTCTGCCATAAGTGTGGTGTCATCTCCATATCCAAGGTTATTGCTTTTTCTCCCGGCAATCTTAATTCCAGCTTGTGCGTCTTCCAGCCCAGCGTTTCTCATGATGTACTCTGCATAGAAGTTAAATAAGCAGGGTGACAATATACAGCCTTGACGTACTCCTTTTCCTATTTGGAACCAGTCTGTTGTTCCATGTCCAGTTCTGACTGTTGCTTCCTGACCTGCATACAGGTTTCTCAGAAGGCAGGTCAGGTGGTCTGGTATTCCCATCTCTTGGAGAATTTTCCACAGTTTATTGTGATCCACACAGTCAAATAGTCAATAAAGCAGAAATAAATATTTTTGAACTCTCTTGCTTTTTCGATGATCCAGTGGATGTTGGCAATTTGAACTCTGGTTCCTCTGCCTTTTCTAAATCCAGGTTGAACATCTGGAAGTTCACTGTTCACGTACTGTTGAAGCCTGGCTTGGAGAATTTTTAGCATTGCTTTGCTACAATGTGAGATGAGTGCAATTGTACGGTAGTTTGAGCATTCTTTGGCATTGCCTTTCTTTGGGATTGAAATGAAAACTGACCATTTCCAGTCCTGTGGCCACTGCTGAGTTTTCCAAATTTGCTGACGTATTGAGTGCAGCTCTTTCAGAGCATCATCTTTTAGGATTTGAAATAGCTCAACTGGAATTCCATCACCTCCACTAGCTTTGTTCATAGTGATGCTTCCTAAGGCCCACCTGACTTCGCATTCCAGGATGTCTGGCTCCAGGTGGGTGAAAACCTTCAGCAGTCTTGGATATCTTACAGTGTTGTGAGGTGACATTTTCTTGGTGTTCATTTCCTGAACTGAGTGAGGTTGAAGGCCGTTTGTATTTCTTTTTCTGTATATTTCCTGCTTGTGCCCTCCACTCATTTTTTTCCCCTTGAATTTTTCTTTGTCTCTCTGCACCTCATTTTCCAAAGAGGTAATGATTCAAGCCCCAGTCAGTTCTGCACTGAGGAACATTTTAGCTGGGGGAGAGATCTGGTGGGTGTTTCCTGAGAAGTCCTTTACCCAGGAGGAGAGCCTGCATCGGCAGTGGAGGCCGGCTCGGTTTGCCTGGTTCCTCTCCTCCTCCCCAGGGTCGTGCGGTGGGGTCACGCCAAGCTCCTCAGCAAGCCTCAGCCTTGGTAGGGGGAATGCCTGCCTGATAGCGGGGCTGCGCCTGTTTTCACTGAATGAACAAAAAGAGAACATGGTTTCATGGGGCAGGATCACCCAGCTCTCTAGATGTTGACCTGCGTTCAAATTCTCTTGGCTTCAGTGTTTGCAAGCCATGTGAACCTCTCTGGGCCACAGTGTGCTCCTCTGTAGTATGGGTGTATCCATGCTGCCAGGCCGCTGGCAGCAATAGAGGGAGCATAGTGGAGTGCCTAGCGCCTGGCAGGTTTTCAGTGACTGATGGCTTCTAGTATTAGTGCCATTGTTATGATCAGGGCTGTTGCTGCCATCACGGTCAGCCGGACGAGTGGCAGCAGGGGCCTGGCTGAGACGGACTGATTGGTTCCGGAGGTGACCGTATTATACGAGACTGACCGTGTTCTATTATATGAGATGACCATATTATATGGGACTGCGACTTCTGCACCATCCGCGTCTTTGATGTAAGAGTTTGTTTGCACCTACATCAATTTCTTTGGTCCTGTGACCATGATTTTATTACATGCTTTGAGCCTCTGTGGCTAGACATAGTACATAGTGACTGTCTGGTTTTCTGGCCTTGAAAAGGGAGAGAAACTTGAAAGTGTCCTTGAATTCTTAGTGGGAAAGATATAAAAACTCTCCTTCTCACTTTGCCTCCCCCAAGAAGTCTTAAGAGTTAAAAACAAATAGATCTTTGTCTCTGCATCCCTTAAACCCAACTTAAGAAATTAACAAAGGAAGATGGAGGGACTGAAATAAGACTCCCAGAGAAGAGACGGACGCCTCCTGATTGATTCCCACAGAGCTGCTACTTACCTACAGCTAGGAAAATTATCTGCTTGGAAATACCAGTCCAGCTCTCTGGCTTCACAGGAAAGAGTCACTGCATCTGGCTGGAAAAGCTCTTAGGGCGGAGAGTGGAGTGAATTACAGTGACTGTTGAGCACCATCTCATTCATAGATTTCTGCCTTTTCCCCCCAGTGGATCTTTCGCAGTCTCTTTTTAGTATATAATCATTCATTTAAAATTTTCATGTTTGCTATAGCTGGGTGTATGTTAACTGTCGGCATTCTGTAATCATGCTGTCTATTTGTCAGCTCTTTCCATGGCGGCAAGAGCAGTAAGCTAGAATTCTTCTGATAGCAAGAATTTTAATTTATAATTCCCTCCCCCCAGACCATTTAGACACTGATATGTTTCACTCACACTCCAGATGCAGTTCAGTGAATGCATCAAGTTTTAAGCTCAGAAATGCCTCGGTCCTCCTAGAGATTCCTAAGATTTGGTTGTATTCATTCAGTCTGCATCCATTTATTGAGCAGCCACTGCACACAGTGCAGAGGATATATCCCTCAATAGAACAGACACAATAAAGCATCCTGTAGTCAGGGAACAGACGGGCTGCCTGCCGACCCCTAAACCACGTGTCCAGCTGGCGGCAGAGTGTGTGTCCCCTAGGCTGCCGAACACTTGCCTACTCCCAGCTGTGCTCCCACTTATAATGAAGAATATGGTAAGAAGTTAGAAGCCACTGGCAATCAAAGCTATTATTTCACATTAAAGTCCCCCTATACGATACTGGCAGCTGAGACGTACATGGGGAACATGATGGAGATCATCAGATTAGTTGCAGACATCCCAGATTCTGTGTGCCAGTTAAAGTAGAGGTACATCAAGGTGATCCCGTCAGGAAACAAGGCTGGGATTAGAGGGCGTGTTCCTGATGTGTGGACAAGCTGAGCAGAGGTTGACAGTGCCTGCAGCCTCATGCCTCACACGGAGGTTCCAGTGCCCTAGATTATAACTGACCCCTGGGGACGATCCCCAAGACCGGACTGTCCTGGTGCCGTGAGTACGGACGGTGGGTACGTGCACAGTGTCTGGAGCGCAGATGCGACTAGAGGATCCGTGACAGTGATGTCAGAGCGTGCCCCGCTGGTGGGTAATGCTGGAAGAGCAGCTCCTTACGAGAGAAGGGGTCTGGGGGAAGTGAGGTGGTTGGAAATACTCTATCCATAAAGGCTTGTAAGTGAGCTCCACAACGTCATTCAACGGCTCTTTTTTTTAGTACTTGTAGAACATGCCAGAGCGTGAACATGTCAGAGGCCCTGCCTGTGTGGAGCTTCCATTTCAGTGGGTACGGCAGGATGGACAGATGGCCAAATGTAATGTCACGTAATGTCATGCAGATGTGAGTGCTGCAAAGAATTGTACATGGGGTACAGGAATAAAGTGATCAAGGGATCCTGCTGCTGCTGCTGCTAAGTCGCTTCAGTCTTGTCTGACTCTGTGCGACCCCATAGACGGCAGCCCACCAGGCTCCTCCGTCCATGGGATTCTCCAGGCAAGAACACTGGAGTGGGTTGCCATTTCCTTCTCCAGTGCATGAAAGTGAAGTCGCTCAGTCGTGTCCGACTCCCTGCGACCCCATAGACGGCAGCCCACCATGCCCCCCCGTCCCTGGGATCCTCCAGGCAGGAGCACTGGCGTGGCCACCGTCACCTTCTCCGGAAGGTGTCCCACTAGCCCTTTTTTGCATTTCACTCGTTCTCAATACGAGAAGGCAACACTGGGGAAAGAGGTGGTCAGGGTTTGTTTCTTTGGGATTTTGGAGGGGTTTGTGTTCTTCGCCCAAATCAATTCAGGACTTTTTGGTTTTTTTTAATTAGAGGATAATTGTTTACAGCCTTGGATTGGCTTCTGCCACACAATGTGCATCAGCCACAAGCACACACATGTCCTGTCCCTCCTGAGCCCCCCCTCCACGCCCTGCTCCGTCCCGCACCTCTAGGTGGCCGCAGAGCACCAGGCTGAGCTCACTGGGCCAATACAGCGGCTTTCCACTGGCTGTCTCTTGTACACATGGTTGTGCATATATGTCAAGGCCACAAGGCTCTTACTGCATCTTTAAAATATTACGGGTAAAACTTAGGAATCGTTTGGCATCTTATTGTTTCTGTAGCTGGAAACCTTAGACCTTATTCATCACCTGCTGGACTGATCCTTTGGCATAGGCTTCTTGCCATCTAAAATCTTCCTGGTATCCTTGTCTCAACTGTTGTGGCCTGCTGAGTCAAAGCCACTGAAATTAATGCAATTTCAGTGTCATTTTCTTTGAGAATTAACTCACTTTTCTGGGCTTGAGATACTGACCAAACAATGTCTGGCCTCATCTGAACCCAGATCATGTTTCTTTTTTTTTGCCCAAGAAATTTCAGATTTCAACAAGAAACTTGTTCTCCTGAATAATGACATTGATGGGAAGATGAGCATTCACAGGCCTCCTCTTGTTACGGAAGCACAGCCTGACAGTCTTTATCATGTTCTGTAGGTGATGCAGATAGTCAAAAAGTAGCCAGCTTCTATTCCCCCACCCACTTGTCAGCCTGGAACCCCTTTCGTTTCTTTCCAAGGAAACTGTGATCTATATTGAAATGATTGAAGTCCCTCTGAAGGGTTCTTCTGAGGCGCTTCACAATAATGGTATGACCCTTCAGAGTGATGTCAACATTTTCTGGAATGTCAGAAGTCTAATTGTTGAGGATGGACTTCCTTCTCACAGTGGAGACAGCAAAGAACCGTTTCTATTTTTAATTAAACTTTGTAAGATAACTGTAGATTCAAATGCAGCTGTAAAAAATTGTAACATGAGGAAATTATGTTTTTCCTGTTGGTAACATCTTGCAAAACTATATTATAATATATGTAACCTCATCTGTATAAAAGAACCTTACTAGGGTTTCGATAGGCATTGTATTAAGCCTGTTAATCGGTTTGGGGGCAATGACATCTTTACTGTGTTGAGTTTTCTAATCCATGAACATGGTATGCCTCTCCATTTATGTAGAATCTTTGATTTCTCTCATTTGCATTTTGCAGTTTTCAACATGCAAGTCCTATACATGTTTTGTTATATTTACACCCAAATATTTCATTTTTATTGAACAACTGTAAAATGTTGGGTGTCCACTCATTCATTGCTAACATATAGGAATACAGTTTATCTTGTATTGTGAGACTTTGCTGAATACACTTGTTAGTTCTAGGAGGGTTTTTTGTTTGGGTTTTTTTTGTATGTTCCTTGGGATTTTCTATATAGTTCAGTTCAGTTCAGTCGTTCCGTCATGTCCGACTCTTTGCGACCCCATAAATCGCAGCACTCCAGGCCTCCCTGTCCATCACCAACTCCCAGAGTTCACCCAAACTCTTGTGCATTGAGTCGGTGATGCCATCCAGCCATCTCATCCTCTGTCGTCCCCTTCTCCTCCTGCCCCCAATCCCTCCCAGTATCAGGGTCTTTTCCAATGAGTCAACTCTTCACATGAGGTGGTCAAAGTATTGGAGTTTCAGCCTCAGCACCAGTCCTTCCAATGAACACCCAGGACTGATCTCCTTTAGGATGGACTGATTGGATCTCCTTGCAGTCCAAGAGATCTCTATATAGACAGCCCTGCAAATAAGGGCAATTTTATTTCTTCCTTTTTAATTTATATGCCTTTATTTCATTTTCTTGCCTTATCTCACTGGCTATGTTAAATAAGAATAATAGTACTGTGTTAAATAAAACTGGTGATAGCAGACATCTTTGCCTTGTTCTCAATTATAGGGAGAGAGTGTTTAGTCTTTTCTCATTAGGCATAATGTTAGCTGTAGGGTTTTTGTAGATCTGCTTGACAAGTTGGATAAATCCCTTCTATTCTGTTTGCTGAGCACTGTTTATCAGGATTAAATTTTACATTGTTCATATGCTTTTTCTGCATCCACTGATATGATATGCTTTCTCTTTCATAGCCTGTTGATATAGTCAATTACTTTGATTGATTTTGGAATACTGACCCAGGCTTGCATCCCCGGAATAAACCCCACTTAGTCACAGTATATAATTCTATTAAAATATTGTTGAGTTATATCTGTTAATATTTTGTTAATTTGGTCTGTAACTTGTCTTTTTTGTATGCGCCTTAGCTGGTGTGCTTTCTTCTTTCTGCCTTTCAGAGTCTTCTTTGGTTTGTCTTATATTTAATGTCCACCATTTCTAGGTATACTTAGTGGGAAGAATAGGTTAAAGTACGTCTGTTCCCTTTCCTGGAAGCAGGCGTCCCTTCAGATGGTCAGTTTTTAGGTATACTTTTAAGCAGCCGTATAATTTACTAACAGAAGGAAAGAAATTCCTGAATTCAGGCCTTAATGAATAAGAGAGTCCCATCAGATTACCAGTTTGACCTGCTTGATTCTAAAAGAAGCTGAACAAAGAAATTTAGCCTGAGCAAAAAGGTATAACCACACTAACTTCTCAGTGTCACTTCCTGGGCTTCCCTGCTAGGGTCACGCAGGTGTCAGGGACATTATGCATGCTCTCACCCCAGCAGATCAGTGCATGCCAATGGGAGCCTTTAATGAACGTCAGTCCACCATGGTACCGACAGCATCTATTTCAATTTTGTTTCCTGCAAGCTGCTGGTAACACCAGATATTCAGAAGAAGTTACTGTAGGCCCTGCTGCCTGCCCTCAGGTGCCTCTCATAGTTATTTGCCAAACGATTGTGCATCAGAAGGGGCCTGAAACTTAGATCAAGGGGAACTTGGCTTCTCCTGGAGACTGATGATACTGACTGATCCAGGGAGGTGAGTTCTCAGAGGGTCAGTGAGTATCTCTTCTGCACCAAAGGAGCTCTTGTTCTTTACCTTCGGTGGTTAGCTTATTTTCAGCTTTTCTTATGATTTCCAAGAAGCACGGCCTGGTAGCAAAGGTCACCCAGATTCAGTGCAGGAAGTGATAGGCCCCCCTGGTTTCAAAGGTCCTCTCCATGGTGAAGTTTTCAAAACAGCTGATATTTCCTCTGATTCTCCTCTTATCTTCCTTTCCTTTAGCAAATATTTACACGCACCTACTGTGGGCACGGTGATTGAGTAAGAAATGACCCCTGCTCTCAAGGAGTGATAGGCAGATGAAGGTACATAAGGCCATAGTTCGAGGTCACCCAGGAGCAGACAAAATGTCATCAAGGGTCAGATGCAGGTGACCTGGTTTTCCGCTGGTGAAATCGGAGCTGTTGCTTCTAGACTCGGGAGGATTTCAGCAGTGGGGGTGGAGGTGGGGCTGCTGGCAGTGGGGCCTGCGAGGCCAAGAGGGGAGGCACAGACTGTCCAGGGAGCGGAGCACGTGGGCTGACCTGGGCAGAGAATGGTACTTTCCTGACCAGCGCTCCGCTGCCCAGCCATTGGAAATAGTCATCTTTCCCCCATGTAACCTTTAGAACCATGATGTCTTTCCACTTACAGTTTTCCTTCCACTTTACCTAAAGTGGGCTTTGGTGGTCATCCTTCATTTGTACACTGGGAATGTGACCTTATTTGGAAACAGGGTCTTTGCAGATGGAATCAGTTTGTGTCTTGTTGTCTAGATGAGGTCATTAGAGTGGGCCCTCACCCACGGTGACTGGCATCCTTATTAGTAGAAGATTTGGACACACACACACACACACACACCTGGGAGAAACTCCATGAAATGACAGGCAGAGCCTGGAGGTTGCAGCTGCGAGCTCAGTGGGGCCAGGATGGGTGACCAGCCCTGGGAGAGGCAAGAAGCAAACGGTTTCAGAGAGGGCCTGGCCCTGCCAACTCCTTCATCCTGGACTCCAGCCTTCAGACGATAAGATAATACATTTCTGTTGTTTTAAGCTGCCCGTTTGTGGTGCTTTATTATAGCAGCCCTTGTTGTTGTTTAGTCGCTGATTCGTGTCTGACTCTCTTGTGACCCGACCCCATGGGCTGCAGCCCGCCAGGCTCCTCTGTCCATGGGATTCTCCTTCTCCAGGGGGTCTTCCCGTGCTGCTGTGTTAACAGGTGGGTTCTCTACCGCTGAGCCACCAGGGAAGCCCTGGGAACCAAGGTGCCCGGTGTGCACCCAGCCCTGCACTCGGGAAATTCAACGTGGATTCTGCTCAGTCCATCTGGGCAGTTCATCTGGGCCTGTTGAGGTCACGTCGGTGGCTCGCAGGCAAGCTTTGCAGGGAGGGTTCGGTCGTCAGAGGGATTCCGTGGTTCTCTGGGATGTCCATGGAGGACAGTGAGCTGGTTACAGGCAGTGGGGGGAGCCGCACAGCCTATAGGGGTACAGGTCCCATCAGAAAACGGGGTAGACTGGCCTCAAGGCGTTCTAGGGCGGGGGTCTTCCCTGGCGGTACGGTTGTCAAGGCTGTGCTTCCACAGCAGGGGCACAGGTTTGATCCCTGGTCGGGGAACTGAGATATCACAGGCCGCATTGTGCAGCCAAAAGAAAAAAAGAGGGGGTTTTAGGGTAAAAAGACTTGAGTTTGTTTCCTCCATCTCTTCCTCCTGCCAGATGCTGAGGAGCCCCGGGAAGCAGTGTCGTGTGACCCTTCCAAAGTCACCCTGATAGTAAGAGTCAGGGCTTGAACTCAGACCTTAAATCTCACGTCTCACATCCAGACCGCTGAGATTTCTGAAGCGACTCTAAAGTCTGTGGTTCTGACTTCAGAAAGTTTTCTGGGGGAGCACAGAATTTTAAATTACACCTTTAGATTATTCTGTACTTACCAGGGAAACAAAAAGAAGAGGGATTTTTAAAAAGAAAAAGCAAAAAAGAGGAACAGGTTGAGCTTCAGGAACGGGATTTGATAGCATAAGTACATGCATCTTTAAAATAAAGGACTCCAAAGTATTTAGTTTTACTATGTGTCAGTGACAAAAAGAAAAATCCGCTCCTGGCCTCAAGCGGATGGAAAGTCCCAGCTCGCAGGTTGATTCGTTAACCGTCTGACCCACACGTTGCAGGCAGAGGGTAGAATTTATAAAATCAGCAGCTATTATATGACCTCAGACGCCGCAAGCTGCACTTTTAGCCTCATTCTGAGTTTCCCGTCCCTCCGCAGGGCGAAGCAGAGCCCCTCACGTTGTTTCAGTAGATCTCATCTTTCCAGACTAGGTTTGAATCAGGAGTGTGGGGTGCCGGGGTAGCTTCATCACAGGAGCGGCAGTGCACACGCGGCGTCCTGGCAGCTTTAAATCGATATCTCTTCTAAAGGTTCCCGGGAATGTCACTTAAAAGGCAGCTCGCTTGCGTGAGTGTCCTTTTGTATTGGGTGCCCTCGAATGTAATTTCTATCAGGAGGACATAAAGGAGGCCCGGAGGGGAATCGTTTGCTCGCAGCACACTTTGAAAGGAAGGAGGGGTTGTTGTTATTTTGTTGTTGTTGTTGTTACTATTATTGTTTCTTGGGTTCTTCAACAAAGACGTGCCGGGTTGCTTTCAAAAGACTCTCCGGGCAAATGCTTCCTGTCACCAGTGATCAGCGCCCTGCCTCTTTGAAATCCAGAAGTGGCTTGATGAAATGATGGTGACCCTGCCGGGCACTGGGAACCAGCCTCTCCAAGAAATGGACGCTTCCCTCCTTTTCTGTCCCCCAGTGCGTCCCGTGCATGCCGTCGCCTTAAGCAGCCGTCGGCCCGAGATGGGGTTGCTTCACCCAGGGCTGTGGGAAAACAAGGTTAGCAGGGCAGAGGCTTTTGTTGATCGTGAACAAGGGGGGTTAGTTAAACCAATATTGAGAGATGGTTTTGCACAACTCTCGGAGGCTCCTGTTACTCCCAAAGAGGTGTGCTATCTCAGCCCTCGTTGGCACGGATACAGGTAAAGTTGCATCAGGACCTTTGTTATATAACCCTTCCCCGTTATATAATTAAGGGTCCTGTTTTTTCTTGCCTGGGTTTACATCGACTGAAACAGGGATAGAAGATCGCAACAGTTCATGCTGCTGCTGCTGCTAAGTCGCTTCAGTCGTGTCCGACTCTGTGCGACCCCAGAGACGGCAGCCCAACCGTCCCTGTGATTCTCCAGGCAAGAACACTGGAGTGGGTTGCCATTTCCTTCTCCAATGCATGAAAGTGAAAAGTGAAAGTGAAGTTGCGCAGTCGTGTCCGACTCTTAGCGACCCCATGGACTGCAGCCTACCGGGCTCCTCCGTCCATGGGATTTTCCAGGCAGGAGTACTGGAGTGGGGTGCCATTGCCTTCTCTAGTTTCCTGTAATAGCGGAGGCAGTAATGTTATTGATTAAAGCACAGGGGACCTGGGGGTCGTCAGCCATGCTCTGATGCAGGATAAACTGTGTACATGTGAGACAGTTTGTGTCTGAAGAATAGAGAATGCGTTCAGACACATCATCCTGCAGGTGAGGAGTTTGAAAGGATGACTTTCAGATTCTGGCTTGTAAGAACCGTCTGGTCTCGACCCTTGCGTGTCTCTAGGTGGTCAGAACCCCGAAGCTGGCCGAGGTGTGGAAACATACAGCACGGTGGGGATTTTCAGAGCTGCCGTGAGGCGGCTCCTGTGACTTTTTCCACACCTAGCCCAGGTACAAGTAGGAGACATTGCAACCCAAGGGCAGGTAGGGTCCTGGAGGCTTCAGTCCACACTTGCCTGCAGCAACCAGCTCACCCACCTCTGAAGCGGCTCCGAGCCCCTGCGTCTACCCTGGCCCCTCCCGGTTATTTCAGATATAAATGTGGTCGCCGTCATTGGCGCGTCCCCAGCCAATGGAGCAGACCTGGAAACCAGTTCCCCTGCGGTCCCCTCCTCCGGTCCGTGCCGCCCTGCAAGCCTGTAGGAGGAGCAGGTCTGTCCAGGGCCCTGGCTCAGAGACACCCCAGGCCCAGAAACCAGGACCCGGAACCAGAACCCCACGGGGCGGCCATGCCGTTACCCAACTTCCTCCCGACTCCAGACAGGAGGGCTCTGTGTTGTCCCTTCTGGGGCCCCGGCACCCCAACTCTCTGGCTGGAGCCTTCTGAACAGCTCTGGTCCTCGGGGCGTGGTGCCCGCATCCTGCTCCAACAGGACTGTGGTCGGTCGTCAGCGGCGTGAAGGACACGCCTCTCTCTCTGCCAGCAGATGCAGCCCGCGCTTTGCCCCTCCCTGCCACGTGGACCTGGGCACACTGCACTCCCTTCTCAGCCCCGGCCAGCCCCCCACCCCACCCCCCACCCCCAGGCCTGGACTCTCCTGACTTGCAGAATTCACTGTGGCCCAGAGGCCAGGCTCACTTCTTTCTGCAAAGCAGTGCTGTTTCGCTTCAGATACTTCCTGAGAAGCAAGTACTGACGCCAAATGGCGTGGTAGATAATTTCAGTTTTTGTTCTTTATATCCTTCTCTCTTTAAATCAAATTATCTACAGTGAACATGTCCTGTTTGTTTTAGTTGGAAAGAAAAAATATATAGATTGTAAAATAGCAATTGGGGAGACAGCAGATAAAAACAAGGAGTCTTTTTTTGTTCAGCAAAATAGCAACAGTAAGATCATCCCAATGTAAATCAATGCAAAAATATTAGGCAGCCCTGCTCCTCCTCATCAGGTAATAAATGGCCTTTCACAGGTGAGATGAGGTGGAGTGTTACCGTCAACCTTGGTCCTGATGTTTTTGCAGAGCTGCTGGGTATGTTCTCCTCCAGTAGACAGCATGGGGACTTATTACAGGGTTGTTGGGAGGCTCACATGAGAAAATAGATGTGAGGGTACTTTATACATGGAAGCTATTATTTTCAACAAAAAGTAGAGAACTTCCATCTACTCTGGGAGTCAAGGCAGAACGCTGTTAGGAGGTTTATACAGTTTAACACAGGGGTAGATGTGACCATGATGATCTAAGAACTTAAGTCCATCTATTCGTTTGGTAAATATCTACTGGGGTTTGACACAGTTCTTGGTGCCTGGGATTCATCAGTGAAGAAAACGGACACAAATTCTTTCCTCACGGAGCCTAGTGAGAAAAAGGAGAAACCAAAAAAGACTTAAGAAATGAAAAAGAAGTCAAAATAACAGCAGCAGTGGGTAGCACTTCAGTGGTGCTTACTTTGTGCCAGACGTGCATTTAATATATTTAATCCCAAATACCGGGCTTCCCAGGTGGCTCAAAGGTAAAAAAAATCCACATGCCAGTATAGGAGACCTGGGTTTGATCCCTGGGTCGGGAAGATCCCCTGGAGGAGGAAAAGGCAACCCACTTGAGTATACTTGCCTGGAGAATCCCATGGACAGAGGAGCCTGGTGGGCTACAGCCCATGGGGTCGCAGTCAGACGTGACTGAGCGCGCATGCACACACTTAGATAATCTTATCCCCCCACCGGGGGAAATGTCCCATAGAGAGGTGAAGCGACTTGCCCAGCGTCACACAACTAGTGAGACTGGCCCTGGAAACCTGGCCTTCGTCACAGAGGAAAGCAGTGGGTGAGGAGCCAGGGGAGAATGAGCGTAACAGGCCAAGGGGCTGTCCACTCAGGAGCCATTCCTGAGCGCTCTGTGCCTGGCGCCGTGTTGGACGCCCGGGATATACACATGCAAGGGCGTCATCCCCGCGCGGAAGGGTCCGCAGTCTCCCAGGGAAGGTGTGGGCACACAGGCGCGTCGGCAGACCACATGGAGGGTACGGCTTCCTTGTTGGCTGCCGAGCACAGCAGAGGTGCCCTGCTGGGAAAGCATGGGTCTCCGTGGCACTTGTGTTGACTCGTCGAATCACTTCTCTGACGCTAGTGATTTCACAGCCTCGCTGCTTTCCCTTTGTCCAAAACCCATTGATCATGGTGGTGTACCCTCTGTCACTGCAGAGCTTGTAGTCTGAGAGGCTGATCAAGCCAGCAGCTACTTTAATTAAAGACTCCAGGCCACACGGCCGGGGGCCTTGGCCTCCCCGAGCTGACCCTGCCCGTCTGCCCCAGGTGGGCCCATGCAGGTCCCCGATGCCCATCTGCTCTGGCTGGTGCCGGCGTTGTACCCATCGTTCACTCTTCTGAATGTCACCTGTCCTCCTCTCATCTCTTGTCTGCCTCAGAGAGGGTCACACACAGGGACCACCCTTAGCATCCTCTGCCTGTCCCCTGCCCTGCGGTCCTCCATCCCAGCGCTGGCAGGGGGTGGGCCAGGGAGACCCCATGCCTCCTGAAAATAAGTCCTGGCAGATCTGTTTCCTGCTAACGAGGGGTCCGTAGCGTTTGGTTCCTGCCCAAATGCAGCCTGTTTACTCCCCTAGCTGAGAATCACAGACTTCAGCAACACTCTGGTGCTGTAGGATTTTTGTTTATTTTGGGTTGTGTTCCTTTCTCTGCTTCTTTTGTCCAACAGAGTCCTTGATTTTGCCCCCAGGGCAAGCACACTTAACTCTGGACATCAGTCCAGGAGAGTGAGGTCCTTCCCGCTCAGCATCCATCGCAGGTCAGGCCTGCCCTGCCCTCCCTGGGGCAGCTGAAGGCGGTCCCTCCGTTAGGCCCCTGGTGGTCTTTTGGTTGCTGATGAGAAGGCCAGGCCCTTTATGACTGCTATTTCACCTAGTTCTCAAGACAATCCATGTTATGGTGGAGAAAACCCAGGCTCAGAGAAATAAAGTAACTTCCTCCCAGGCAACAGGAAGCAAGCAAGTAGAACTGGGGCTTAAACCCAGATTTTTACATACATTTCTACTTGTTTTCTTTCCAATATATCACTCCAAGGATGTTTGGGTTAGGAAGTCAGTTTCTTTTTGGTGTTGTTATATTAGTTTTGAACAAGTTCTTTTTTGTGGGGAAATGAACTGAATCTATCTTCCTAAAAGTGCCTTTTTAAAAAACACTTAAAGTACTTCTGGGTTCCTACAAGCCATGTTTCTGGTTTTGCTTGTTTGCAGCTTTTTGTTTTATGTGTTTTTTGGTTTTTTTTTTTTTTTTTTTTTTTTGGTTCCTATAATTAAAAGCTAGAAGAGGCAGGGTTGAAGGTTTTTTTTCCCCTAGTAAAACAAGAAATTGCCTTCTCTCTTCAGATCTACGTTTTCTATCCCTCCAAGCAAGCCAACGATGAAAATAATAGCTGTATCTTACAGATTCAGAATGAAACAGAAATTATTTAAATTCCTGTTTTAAACTGTAGAAATAGACTAACAGGTGGTCCTTACATCCTGTGACCTCATTAGTCTGTCAGACATTACCAAGTTTTGCAGTCAACTGCATCAACCAGACGAAAAGATAGGTTCGTAACTATGCATCCAAGAACATCTTGGGGCCCACTGATAAGGTTTAGAGGGCCTAGACAAGTCCCCGAAATTGTCTTCAAAACCTGTATCTTCCTGAGCTATTCTGATTAGAGATTCCTTCTTTTTCATCAATCCTCAAAGGACATGGTCACCATATCAATGTTTTCAAACAGGACATATTTGTAATCTCACAGTTGCCCTAGCTCAGGAGTCCAGGGTTTCACCAGGCAGCAAGCAAGCGTATTAGGCCTGTGGTCCTTTCCGGAGCTGGGTCCTTCTTCAGGTTCATACAGTTGCCGCCAGAGTTCAGGTCCTTGTGGTTGCAGGGTGGAGATCCCTTCTTCTTGCTGGCCGTCTGGTGGGGTAGAAACCCACCTAGTTCCTGCCCCGTGGCCCCCTCCCATACCCTCACAGTCAAGCCGCTACTTCAAGGCCAGCAGGAGAATCCCTCATTCCAGTCTGCCACGACCCTGTCCTGTGTGATGTAACATGACCTGGGAAGGGACTGCTCCTCGCCTTTGCTGCCCTTTATTCTTAGAAACAAGTGTACTCGGAAGGAGGGAGACTGTACGAGGTCATGACCCATCGGGGGTCACCTTGGTCTTCGTGACTATAACCTCCTAAAAACTGAGAAGAACCAGTGCGCTGGGATCTTTGAAAACAACACCGTTGACATCCTACAAACACGTCATTCATTTACTGAGGAATCCTGCCACATCCATGGGAGGAAACCCACCAGGGCTGGATGGGGAAAAATTGATCACTTTTGTTTATCTCGATGGAGTTGGTGCCAGAAATGGGAGTATTAAATGAGAGAAAAGCGCTGATTCTAGACCTGGTGGGAGAAGGCCCGCAGCAAACAGGCTTTACGGTGTGTGTTGGTATCGTGACGATGCTCGCTGTACTTTTTGAGCCACGGGTCACGGTGTGGAGCAATGGGAGGCAGCCAGACCCCAGAACAGCTTAAACCTCATCACTCCTGGCGCTGAGGGGGCCACTGCCCGTCGACTGAGATCGTGCTTGGTTTACTGGGAGTCTCATTCAGAGTTAATAGAGAGGTTTGAAATTGACTGTGAGCTGGTCTCTGGTAGAGTTCAGTAGGAGTTTCCAGGGCTGCTGTTTCTTCCGGCTGTTTTCCGATGCCTTAGTTCCGCCGGGTTGCCATACTCAGCAGAGCCCCACAAGCCTGGCGCTCCAAAGGGCAGATGTCTGCGCTCTCACGGGCCCGGAGGCCGACCGTCCGGGATTGGGGTGTTGGCGGGGCTCTGCTCCCGCTGAAGGCTCCTGGGACACTGTGTCCCGGGCCTCCCCCCAGCTTCTGGCACCCGCTTTGCTTCAGGGACACTGCTCCCCTCGTCACACGGCATTTCCCCTGTGCTGTTGGTGTGTGCTTTCTCACCAGGCATGTTGGATTAGGGGCCACCGTCCTCTAGTGCTGAGGAGGGCATGGCAGCCCACTCCAGGATTCTTGCCTGGAGAATCCCATGGACCGAGGAGCCTGGTGGGCTACAGTCCACGGGGTCGCACGGCGCTGGACATGACTGGGCGACTTAGCCTGCGTGCACGCTCTGTAATATGACCTCATCTTTACTAACTACATCTGCAACACCCCTACTTCCTGATAAGATAATGTTCTGAGATGCTGGGTCGGACTTCCACGTACTAATTAGCTGGATGGTTGGGTGTGGGGGCAGTGGACCCAGTTCTACTGGTAACACTTAATGAGGAGTCAGTACGCTTTTCCTGAAAGTCATACCATTCTAGCAAGTGGATCCAGGTCTCCCTGGGGACTGAGAGTGATTCAGTCTCCCTCTCTCTCTGCACCCTCTCATTTGGGAATTTATTGTTTTCTTACTAGAATGGCATCCTTGCCTTTTGGACTTAATTTAAAAAATAAAGCGGGCCTCATTTCACATCTAAAATTGGTCCATGGTCACCCTGTTTCTGGGGGTAGGATCCTGTCCAGAAGTCAGTTATCTGCCAGCTTCACCTGTAGGGTGAGTGGGGAATAGAGAACCAGGCTCACAGAGAAAACAGAAAGAGCTGAGCAAAGACGGCCCACCATAGTCCCGGGCAGATCCTCCTAGGAGTCTTCTGTGCGCTTGCTCTCGCGTCCTGCTAAGCTTTACTTTGCACAGAATTCTAAGGGCTTTCGGAACCGGAGTTTGCAGTTCACAGGACAGCAGAAGCATCAGTGCGTGTGTGACGGACGCAGGGTGCCGCGGGCTGGCGGGAGCTGCACAGACCTTAACAGGGGAAGTCCAGACTAAAGTCAGTGGAAGCATCACTCCTGTCACGATCCCTCCATGGATGCGTTAGTCGCTCAGTCGTGTCCGACTCTTTACAACCCCATGGACTGTAGCCCGCCAGGCTCCTCCGTCCATGGGACTCTCCAGGCAAGAATCCTGGAGTGGGCTGCCATGCCCTCCTCCAAGGGGTCTTCCTGATGCAGGGCTGGAATCCGGGTCTCCCCCCTTCATCGATACCTTCCGCTGAATTCCACTGTTACTTCATACCTTCACCGGTCAGTTGTCATCTGTCTTCTAACCGTCCGTGTACACGTTCTACCTCTTCCACCATGTTGGTGGTTTAGTCACTCAACTGTGTCTGACTCTTTGTGACCCCGTGGACAAAAGCCCACCAGGCTCCTCTGTCCATGGGATTCTCCAGGCAAGAATACTGGAGGGGGCTACCGTTTCCTGCTTCAGGGGATATTCCCGACGCAGGGATCGAACCCGAATCTCTGCGGTCTCCTACATGGCCAGGCAGATTCTTTACCACTCGTGTCAGCTGGGAGGCCTCCTTCCACCTTGTATACATATCTCAGTCTCTCCTACCAGATGCTTGGAAGAGCCCAGACATACCCAGTTATGCCTAACATTATACCCGACACACAGTAGGCACACCTACTTAAATTCTTGTGGAAGCCTGGGTAACTAAAAAGGATAATTTTTTAGGTGGACAGTAATTAGGTAAGATAATTCAGGTGCCTAGTAATTTCAGGCAGGGTGGAGTTTCAAAGTATTTTGAGCAAAAGAAGATTATTCTGGTATCTCTTTTTAAAATTAATTTTTATTAGTTAGAAAATCTGTAACCTTACCTTTCCTCAGGCTTTTAAGAACTATTCAGACATCTCATTATTTTACTTATAAGCTAACAATTTTTAACAATCACTTTTAAGGGGACCTTTTATTATTAATGTTTAGTTTGATTTGCAAACTTAGCTAATTAAACTCCTTTAAACATTTTAAACTGCATTTGTAAAGGAAATCGAACATATTAAATTTGTAAGTACTCAACTGCCTGACTCAACAAACAGGCCTCCCAGAGCACTTAAGCAATTCTTATAAATCTAATTAGGCTTATGAGTATGTTACACCTTATGGTCTCTTAAGTTTTCTTCTACTGTTTATGACTTCAGTGAGATTTTGACTTAAAATCAAAGTCTAAACTGGTTAATTCCACATTTTAAGTTGATATTTCAAAGCTGATCGTTATTTTTTGCAGCCTAATTCTCTTAATTGTAACAAATATTTAAAATACTGGATCTGCATTGGTTTCTTTTTTTTTTTAAGAAGAAAGATTTGACAGATCTAGTCTTCCTAAATATTTTTGTGCTTTATTCTGAATCTCTTTTGTATTTAAAAGTGCTCACTCACATTGTCCAAGAAGGAAAAGAACGACACCCTCCCCTCTGCCTTCCAGAACCTTCTACACATCAGGGATCTTTGGAAGCTTCTGTTCACCAGCATCCAGCCATGCCCCCCCTCCCTCATGACTGTCCGGGGGAGGAACTGCTCCGGTGCTTCTTGGAGGGACCTCGCGGGTGCTTCTGGCAGCTTTGGGAGAGAATGGAAGCAGTCTGAGGCCCCTGGAGGTTGCCCCAAGCACAGAGCCAGCCTTAGGCCGTCTAAATTTTCTCTACCCCAGAGAGGTTTGGGGCTTCCCTGGTGGCTCAGAGTGTAAAGAATCCGCCTGCAGTGCGGGAGACCTGGTTTCAATCCCTGGTGGGGAAGGTCCCCTGGAGGAGGAAATAGCAACCCACTCCAGTATTCTTGCCTGGAGAATCCCACGGACAAAGGAGCCTGGCAGGCTATGGTCCATGGGGTCGCAAAGAGCCGGACATGACTGAGCGACTGATTCTCTTACTTAAAGAGGTTTGCAAAGATGGACAGACAGGCCCCCAACTCCAGGGGAGCCCTCAGCGACTGGTCGCCTGGACGTCTCCCGGGAGGTCCTGCCCCTGGTCCCCACAGCCGTCTGTGGGCAGCGGGGTCCGTGCTCTGAACCCACCCCGCCCAGAGCGCTCCTCCCCCTGAGGCTGGCTGCCAGGAGTGCCCAGTGCCGCTTCCTTCCCACCTGGGTCCTGCGCACGACGGGGGAAGGCTGCATTCAGAATGGGGCTGGGTCGGAACCATGATGATCATTAGGTTTAGTGAAAGGAGCAGAGTGGATCTGGCTCCCTCTGCACATTTTTTTTTTTTAATTAGAGCCCAAATGGTTTCTCCCCCTGCAGAGATAATAAGGCCACATGCCATTGTTCAGATATTCCTGACTGAACTTTTTTGCCCTCAAATAAGAAGGTTTTTGTTTTTTGTTTTTTAAAAAAGCAGCTATCTACATCTTCTTTAAAAGAAAAAAAGAAAAAGGGGACAGGGAGAGAAGATGCTTATTACTTCATTCAAGAACAGTTATCCGTCCTCTGAGGTCACCTCAGACACTTGTGAGCCTTCCTCTGTGACTGTCAGAGGTGGGGAGGTCTGTCTTCTCAGCTCCCTGGGATTTCCTGATGATAGTGGGTGTCAGCCCGCACTCACTGCGTGGACACTGATGCTCCTGAGCGCCGGGCTCAGCCCCTCCTTAGAGTCACTTCATAAAGGAGGCCGCCCGGTGAAGCCGGGGCTTCACTTCCCCACACCCCTCCTGTCTAAGGCACGCATCACCGAATCTCCTGTCCACTCACTGAAATCTGTGTCCCCCACCCTCTGGCTGGCTCCAGAATGGATTTCACATTTTCTCAATTTTAATATAAGCACACGTCTTTCCATGAGCGTCCCAAGACCTCGAAACCCTATGGGACTGTGCGTGCTCTTCGTATCCAGGCCTACCTGAGAAGACGGTTTGGTGGGTTTGGTTCCAGGCCACCGCGGTAAAGAAAATAGCACGCTGAAGTGAGCCGCGCGCATGTTTTGGTTTCCCGGCACATGTGAAAGCTACGTTGATAATATTCTGTGGTCTGTTAAGTGCGTGGTAGCATTGTGTCTGGAAGAACCATGTACACACCTTAATTAAAAAATACTTTATGCTAAAAAATGCTGACAATCCTCTGAGCCTTCAGCAAGTTGTAGGAGTGACATCTAAGATCACGGCTCACCATAGAGAGTGTAATAATCATGACAAAGCTGGAAGTATTGCAAGAATTGCCAAAATGCGACAGAGACGCACGAAGGGAGCAAATATTTCTGGAAAACACGGGCACTGATAGACTTACTCCATGCAGGGTTGCCACAGACCTTCAGTTTGTAAAGAGCGCAGTATCTGCAGAGCGCAATGAAACGAGGTATGACCCTAATGCTGGTACTAACGTGGCCCTGCAGATCCTCATCTTTGGCTGCCGCAGCTCCCAGCCCCCGGCCAGCCACTCCACAAGTGACGTCGGTCCAGGAGGGCAGCCTGGGTGACAGCAATGCCCAGTGGTGCGTTTCCATGGTGACAACTCAGTCCTCAGGAGAATACTGTGTAGACAGGGAAGGGTGCGATATAATTTTTTAAGTTTTGTTAAAAGAGTTAAAATGAAAAGAAAAGATATTTCACCCAGAGGCGGTGCTTCATGTATTTTAAAAAACTCCCCGAGAGAGAATGCTTATTTCCCAGCAATGTGACTGAGTTCCTGCTACATGAAACAAACATTTGTAAAATGTTTGAACAGAGGTTCCAGAGCCAACGAGGAAGCTGGTAAAAAGCTAGTTCTTTATAACTGTGTTTAAACCAGAATAACACAGCTCAGTTATCATTTGTTAGTTATAAAACGTTAAGGGATTTGCGAGACTTGCTGGCTTTCGCTCCGTATATCATGAATCTGACTGTAACTAAAGGTTATATATTATGTGGTACAGTGAATAATGCATGGGGAGTGATAACAGACGTTGAAAGGGAGGGAGAGAGAGAAGGTGGCTTTTAAGTACAGTGTGGCATTTCTTTTCTGCCATGGCGATACATGATACAGTGCTCTGTGGTGTGCGGAATGTTACTGGTTGTCATAGCAATAGAACACCGTCCTGGAGAAAGGAGAAACACTGGCACTGAGGCTTTGCCGGAACAGAGCTCCAGTTCTGACAAACCCATCATCGTTAGCGCCGTGTTTGTTCTCGAACAGTAAAAATCATGCTATTTTTTTTTCTTTTCTCAATGACAGTGCTGAGAAGCCGTGACACCATCCCTGGGCTTACACTCCACACAGGGGCTTCTGCCTTCGGTTGAGAGCGTTGTGCCTTTTGCTGGTGTAAAAACACATGCATGCTCAGTGGCTCAGTCGTGTCCGACTCTTTGCGACCCCATAGACTGTAGCCCGCCCGCGCCTCCGTCCATGGGATTCTCCAGCCAAGAATACTGGAGTGGGTTGCCATGCCCTCCTCCGGGGGCTCTTCCCAACCCAGGGACTGAACCTGGGTCTCCCACACTGCAGGCAGGTTCTTTACCGCTCAGCCCCTGGTATAAACCTAAGTTGTGTTTTGAATGCCCCCTGAACTCACTGCCTGTCGCCGGCCCTGCTCCCTCAGCTTCTCTGCAGGGACCGTGGTTAACCTCCGCCTTTCTCCTTGCTGTCAGGGCAGGCCTCCCTGGGTCGTGTTTCAGTCATTATCACGTTTTGTGAGAGCCTGAGAGACCAGCCCTCTGGAGAAGCGTCTGAGCTGAAGCTGGCCTTCTGTTTGGTGCTTCAGCCCTCTTCCGGGGGAGTCGCCAGTGACCTGTTCCATCTCTTAGCGTGTATGTTGGATTCAGTTGATGGGAACTCCTGTGAGATGACCTCTGCTGTGCAGTTGCCTGGGTGGGTTTCAGAGGGAGCCAGTGGCAGGGCCCCATCCGGGTCTGGTCAGTCGTTTTTGCCCCGTCACGGCTGTATCCTCCTCCTCCTCGTGTAGCCTGTGGACTCACCTAGGTGTGGAGTAGGTACGGGAGTGTGGAAAGAGTCGTTGTGTGTGCTGAGTCGAGAAGAATCCATCACAGCTCACGCGGCCGGCCCTCATGGGGACGGCGCTTGGGTTACACGCTTGGTCTGGACGGTGGTGGTGGTGCACTTCTGGTGCCAGGCCCCTCTCTCGTGCCTGCTTCATGCGCATCAGCTCATCGAGGCCTCACCACAGCCCATTTGACAGATGAGGGACCTGACACGCAGGGGCTAAGCATCCTGACTGAGATCACACTGCTGGTAAATGCTGGGGCTGGCCGCAGAGCCTGTGTTCTCAACTGCTCCATCCCTTCCATGATCTGAAATGGAACCGAGGAAGGCCCTACATGCATGCAGGGAACTGGCCCCTCCTGAGGAACCACTGGGCTCAGGGGTGCAGAATGAAGAAGAAAAATGAGCTGATAAGACAGAAGGAAAGAACTTTGAAGCTAGATGAGAAAGCTTTGCTTGCAAAAAGCGAAATAAGCAGGTCAAACGTTTACTCCTAAGTTGTTACCAGTATGGGATTATCCGTTGTCGTAACACACAGGAGAGTAGACTGTCCACAGAGCTTCAGCACAGTAAGGGACATGGGCCCCAGCCCAGCCTTCTGCCGCACTCAGCCCTGGCATATCCAGCTCAGACATCCCAGCACTGCCCCGCCTGCACTCTCAGGGGCGGCCCAAACATCCCATTGATCAGAAGGAATATCAGTTACCAAGTTACCGCAGCCCTGTAGGGAAGGGAGGTGCTGTTTCACGTTTTCCAGCTGAGGAGACAAAGGTGAAGAGAGCTTAAGTCACCCCACCCCAGACTACACTCCTAGCTCATGTGGAAGAGAAATCGCTCAGCCTGTCCAACTCTTTGCCACCCCCTGGGCTGCAGCCCGCCAGGCCTCCCAGGCTGGAACCCTAGAGTGGGTTGCCATTTCCTTCTCCTGGGGATCTTCCCAACCCAGGGATTGAACCTGGGTCTCCCACATTGTAGGCAGATTCTTTACTGTCTGAGCCACAAGGGAAGCCCCTAGCTTGGGACTTCAAAGTCCTAGCTGAAGGCCAAAGTGTTAAAAACAGTCATCCATCTACCAGCTGTTTGATGAGAGCCCACTGGGTGAGGGGAATGGCTCCCGGCTCCTGGGCTGTGGTGATGGACAGACAGACACAACCTTTCCCTGGAGGTTGGCGTTCACCCAGAGGTGCAGGTCCGTGCAAGTTACAAGCTCTGAGCTCCTCCAGTGATACCTGTCAAGTATTAAGGAGGGGCAGGAATTTCTTAGTCATGAGAAGGAGTCAGCAAAGGTGTAGGATTAGGAGCAACTGGATGTGTTCGATAAAAGCAGAAAATAAGAAAGAGTGAGCTCAGACTATGGAAGACCTTGGAGGAGTCTTAGCCGGGGCTGGATTGGAGTCACCTTCATGCTGGAAACACAGCCTTGTTAGGATTTTGCCGCGAATGACACGACGCTGACTGCGGGTACAGTCACTACAGGCTGTGCAGGCCTCCTTCTTGCTTTACAGACGGGAAAGCGAGGCCCAGAAAGTTTCCTTAGGACGCATTCCCCGGAGGGCCTGTCCCTCCTGTGTGTACTGCGGCTTTCCTTATAAAAGCCCCAAATTGGAAATAATCTAAATAAATGGCCATTTCCAGGGACGTGTTGAAATAAGCTCCGCAGCAGCGAAAGGCACGCACTGCATCCCTCTGTATCCTAGGTGGAAAGGGGCCAGGACTCACTAGTGAATGAATGGAAGAAGCACATTGCAAAGCGATTTGTAAGCCTGTCTGCATTTATCTAAGACAGCAACACTATCATTTTGAGAGACACAGATTCTTGTCTGCTTGTCTGCAGAGGAAAAGTTCTAGACAGATAACACACCAAGGAAATGTCACATTCAGTGAAGGGGCGAGGCTGTAAGATCGGGTGATCTTTTTCAGAATGGCCTGATTTCAAAAATAAGCAGCTCCATTCTTGTATTAATCGTGTGATTAAAAATTAAGTTAAAAGAGAAAGGTCCATGGTCGTGTCTCATTGTTTCCACTGAGGCAGTTGAAAAGGCAAGTCTGGGACCGCTCAGGTTTCCTGGCTCCCAAGCCACCTGGCTCCCAAGCCACACTCAAACACCCAAACATTCAGGTGCGGGGAGGCGGGGCAGAGCGGGAACAAGAGCTGCGGGACCAACCAGACACAGTTAGGGAATCCCAGGAACCAAACCCGTGTCAGTGGGTTAAACCAGGTTTTGCTGAATGAGTGTGTATGTTGCAAAAAAAAAAAAAAAAAAAGACTCCAATGTTTAATGGCATTAGTATTCTAGGCAGCTGAATCCCAGGCTGGAGAAAGGTACAAATGATGATTGCTCATTAGCAAATAGAATACAGATGTTTGCTTCATTTTCCCTGAGTGCATTGGCACCTTGGGGAGCCACCAGCTTAGTGAGCCAGACCCACAGTGTGGCTACCAGCTCAGCCCAGGGGAGAGGTTCACCCAGGGGAGGGGGTACAGGTCACTTCAGAGCTTACAGGGCTGGGCTTTGTTTCCATGGATAGTTTGTTGGGATGGACTGGTGGAAATGGAAAGCTTGGATTCCTAAAGCAACTACACAAAAAGTTTAATGTGTTTTTGTTCCATAGTTTTCATTTAATTCTTAGCAGCCACTCCATGAACTAGGGTATAGGGTTCCCTTTGGAAGGGAAAGTGAGGCTCAGAGAGGTGGGGTGTCTTGCCCAGAGTCACACAGCAGTGGTGAAGGAGAACCCACGTGTGTCGGCGCCAGGACTCAGACTTCCGGGTGCCCTTCTCACCGGCCCTTGGGGGTAAGGAAGACAACAGTCCATGTAGAGGTCTCACACTCTTTCTTGTCCTTTTCCTGAAATACTCTCTCCCTTTGAGCAGTTTCCAGGACTTGCACATCTTATTTGCTCAGCTAACTGAAGGTGTTCTCTTAAAACTAGCACAGAAAAGATCAAGCCTGGAGAAGGATAAATAGAAAAGATAGTAAGATGCCACTTGAACCCCCCTGGCCCTCAGGAAGCGTCTGGCTTGATTGCAGTTCATGAAGATTGAACGCCCCACAGTGCTAGCGGATCCAATGACGACACTGCCTGACAGGGAACAGCATTAAGGGATGGGTAGTTTTCCCAGGAAGGAAGGATGGGGGGTTCCCAGGCTGGCAGCCTCGGTGACAGGGGCAGCGCATTTGGCTGTGAGTGCCCGGAGGGAAGGTCGGGCCGCTTCTTACAGGGTGGAGAAGCGCTGGCAGAGGTTGGCAGAGGTGCAGAAGGAAAAGGGGTTCTTGAGACTGGTGCCACGTGGACAGTGGCCTTAGCCAGGGGTGAGCTCAAGGCGATGACCTGGTTGAAGGTCATTCCTGAGGTTCTCGCAGAAGCTGGTGAACACAGGGTTAGGGGTGAGAAGTGGTGTCCTGAATACATTCGAAATGTATTTGCAATGTATGTAAGAAATACCTTATGTGCCAAGATGGTTTTCCCGTTGGCCTATCTCCCCTGGGTAAAATGTTGGCGTTTTAAAGAATTTTGGTTTTGTTTTTTTATCCAGTTGGGATGACGGAAAGCTTATACCCCATCAAGACATAATGCCTTTTGTTATGTTTTCTCTGGTGCCCGCTACGCACGCACACCACTTGTAAACTACTCGAGCATCTGTTCACACTAAATCCCGTATAAATGCCTGTTAACCAACTTGCGTATCAGCGGAGGCGAGTCCGCCCCAGTGTGCCTGGTGACGGAAGGCGCTGGCCGACCCCCTGAGCTTCCTGCTCGTTGTCAAACATGTCCCACTGCTCATGTTGCTTCTGCAGCAACTCTCAGCAAATTAACAAACGTTTTCAAGAGGAACTGAGATAGCTTTTTCTTAAGAAGATTCTACTTCTTACTTCTTAAGAAGCCTGTCTTCAGGGTGAATGAACAGTTTTAGATACAGGGACCCACTGTATTATGATGTCCACGTCTGCCCAGCTGCTGAAATTTTAAGACAGCGGTCGCTGGGTTTTTCAGCCGTCTCGCCGCCACCAGCCAGCCTGTGTATCACACGTCACTGTAGGCCTCAGTCCAGCAGATTCTCTTGACTGCCGTGTAACAGAGGCCACTTTCCTTCTGCACTTGGGCTGACGGTAAACAGCTGGGGGCTTGCCCTATGAAAAAACAAAGCCAAGCTTCCACAAACAATGGACTTTAAAATTCTTGTTCTAGACTGAGAGTTTTTGGGTTTTTTTTTTACTGTTCCTTTCACTAAATTCTTGTCCAAGATCTTCTCTCATGTTATTAAGTGGGTAGAATCCAGTGTGGTCAGATGCAGTGTGCCTTGCGGGTATAAAATTAATTTAGCACTGACATTTTAAATAGTGGAAGGCCTTTATATAATGATGTAAAAATTGTTCTGCTTTTGAAAACTAAAATCAAACAGGAAGCGTGTGTGTCTGTAAAGAAGTCAGATACCTTGCTGCAATATTTCTTTGGCTGTCTGCCCCCACCCCCCAAAAGAATCTGTTCTTCTAACTCTGAAGAAATAAAGCAAAAAAATGTATTTGAGGAAGGGGAAGGGGGGTTTGATTGTTTTATCCTGGAGACTAAAAGCCAAATTGGCAAAGCAGCCCTTTAAAAAAGAAAAAGTCTAATCCAAACAGGAAAAATTGGGCGCAGTCCCCAAAGAGAATCTCTATAAAGTGTATTCAGTGAAAGCTTGACTTACTAGTTTCAATTTTGAAAGATAGAAGACCCTGCCCACCGCTGAGTGCAGTTTAATTACATAATTAACCCACCAGTCCTGTGTTCTCTGGTTTAGAGGCCTCGCAAAAGGATTTTCCATAGTCCACACTACCCTCACCGTCCTTTATCCCATTTTTGTTAGCCATCCGAAGGTACATTCTTTTAATTCTCGTGCTTTTTTAAAAGGGCTCGGCTTGGCTCACCTCACCAGATAAACAGTTTTACAGTGGGAACAGCGTCTGGCCCTCTGATAGGGATCAGAAAATGGAGCTGTGATGCTCCCAAGGAGCTAGTTGTAGCCTGTGTGTTGTCTTTTTTTTAAGAAAATACTCTGCTTAGCTAGAAGGGTTTCGCTTTCCTTGGTCCCCACTGGGCTGAGGGAGAAAGTCTGACAAAACCCAGAGACGGGGTGGGTCGTCGTCGGGGCGAGTCCAGGGGCGCGGTCGGCGGGGCGCCCGCCCGGGTCCAGCCCCGCGCGCCCCGCCGAGTGAGGGCGGCCCCGGCCTGGCCGCCCGCGCCCCGCGCCGCCTGCCGTCCGGCCCCGCGCGGGCCCGCAGGCCGCTGCCCAGTTTTTTTGCCGGTGAGTTGTCCCGGCAGCCGAGCAAACAGATGTGGAGAGATTGACCGCACACGAAGGCCCGGCGCGGAGGCTCTTTCTGCCCGGCCTGGAAGCCCTGGCGGGGCCGCCCGGGGCCTGGGCCCTGCTGGGCACTCGCACAGATAATTCACAGATAAGAAATCTCCCTCCTTAACAGATAAGAAGCTAAGTAGCCTGTGCCGACTCTGGGAGATAAGACAGAGAAGATGCCTCCTCGGGGTTGGGAGAGTGTCCACGCTGGCCTGTTAACTTTGCGGATTTTCTAAATTCTTCCCGAATGGTTTGCTCCTTTTGTGCTTGCCTGTTGCCCCCAAGAGACTTCATTTTTCACTCTTCAAGAATCCGTGAGAGGGACTTCCCTAGTGGCCTGCTGCTTAAGACTCCACCTTCCACTGCAGGGGACACGGGCTCGATCCCTGGTCAGGGAGGGAAGATCCTCCACGCCTCAGGGCCAAAAAACGAACAGGTAAAGCAGAAGCAATATTGTAACAGATTCAGCAAAGACTTAAAAAGAAAACCACCCTGCCAACATCTGTCTACATTAAAAAAAAAAAGAATCTATGAGACAGTCCCTGAGGAAAGACCTGCGAGTTAAGAGAGTGCAGTGTGGCGCGGTCTTCCTCAATATTGTCAAACCGAGGATAAAATTTAGAGGCACCAATAAATAGCCTAATAAATTATGCCCTTGAGCAGCTACATCACAGGTTTTGGGATTGGCTGCTTCTTTTCTAGAAACACAGTTAATTGTCTCAGGGTGGCAGTCTTCCTGTCTCCTCTAGAACAAAAGAGAAAGGGTCTTACCCATTATCCCTCTTTAGTTTTCCTCACTTACATGAGCCAGCAGGATCTTATCCTCAGACCAGTGGCTTGCCCAAAGCAAATATTTTATTTATGTGTGCCTCCCCTGTTCCTAAAAACAGAAGAGAGATGATTTATGATGGTAAAAGCACAAGAAGCAACAATATGAGCAGTCCCTAATATCAATTTTTTAAAAGTAGCTGTACAGGGACTTGCCCAGTGATCCAGTGGTTAAAACTTCGCTTCCCAATGCAGGAGGTGCAGATTTGATCCCTGGTCAGGAAATTAAGATCCCACCTGCCTCTCAGTCAAGAAACCAAAACATAAAACAGAAAGCAATATAGTAACAAATCCAATAAGGACTTTTAAAAATGGTCCACATCAAAATAAATAGACTTAAGTAGCTATATTGGGAAGGAAAGAAAGGGAGGGGCATTCCTAGGGGCTATACTTCAAGAGTCTAGGCCAAGAGAATGACAGCGGTTGGTTCAAAACCCAGCCCCGAGTTCCCTAACAAGGAGAGCAAACAGGGAAAACGTGGTGTACACAGCGCACTCCTTTCTAGGACACGCGCACATCCCACTGAGGTGCCTGGCTCTGAGAACAAGGGTGATCTGTAATGCCGTGTTGCGAGAGGGGTAAGAAATAGTGCCTCAAACAGAACCGAATGCCAGGTGCACGCATCCACACAGCCGTGCCCTTTTCTAAGAGGGCCTTCGGCGGGAAGCAGGGCTTCAGTGCTGATTGAGGCTGTCTCAAGGCCGTGCTGCGTGCAGGGCAGGGAGGGGCGGGGGGCGCTGGGTGTGTAGCCACGACCCTGATCTGCTCCAGTGTGGGGCCGGAGTGAGGAGCCCCGCCCGTGGCAAAGGGCATGAGGAGGGGGCTCGGCACACGCAAAGGCGGGATCGAGCCTCAGGAGTCCCCCTGGAAATTCTCGAACATCTACCCCCAAAACCAGAGTCTGCCTACTTTCTGCTTTGTACTCTCACCTACACCTCTGACTTTACAGGGGGCTGTCCCCCACTACCTCTCTCTGAAAAAAGAGTTAACTTCCAGCTCCAGTTAATAATTCCTAGGTGTGACAGTGTTTCAACCTACAAACTCCTTTGGAAGTCCTCTAGCCTGCCTGAATCGGTTTTTCCGGCCCCATGTGATTGTTCAGAGCCTCCCAGCTGTGAGAGGCATGAGATGTTCTAAACTGTGTAAATACAGATTCTTTTGAGCAGTTAAAAGATTGATTAGAAATTGTATTGGTGAAGGGTTTTTCAGTTTTGGGGCTAATGTTTGCTGCTAAGTCTCCATATCCCTTACCTACTGTGTCCCTGGCAGTGTATTGATTGATATAATTGGTGTATAGAAATGTAAGTAGTAGCTTTAATGTTTGTAACCTTGGACCCTTGAGTTAATTCTTTTCTTGATTTAGCCCACCACACCTTTGCCCTATAGGAATGCAACTTTATCTAATGCTTTTGGAGGCTGGCGCCTGACTTGAGAATAATCACCTTTAGAGAAAAATAAGTTTCTTAAAATGTTAACAGGCCTCCTGGCCAGAAGATGATGTAACTCACCTAAACTTTTGCACATAAGTTTGAAAGCCTGGCTTCGATAAGGATCAGGAACTGCCGTCCTTGCATGACTCTACCCCTTCCCCCATTATCCTCTATGCACAACTTAAGGTATAAAACTACTTTGGAAAATAAAGTACGCCCTTTTGTTCACCGAAATTTGGTCTCCCCATGTCGTTCTTTCTCTCATCTTCTGGCTGAATTTTCCTCTGAGGTGGGGAAGCTCGTCAAGCCTACTAATTTTGCCTGGGCTTCTAAGATCTGACCGGGGAGGCCTTAGTGTCTCCTCTCCTTCGGGAGAACGGGAGGACACCTGCGGCCTTCGTAGGTGACGTAAATTCCCTGCTTTGAAATTTTATTCAGCCTCTTTTCTCCACTGGATTTCTTCGCTGAGCTATCCTTATTTCACCACTCTTTATATCCTTATTTAATGTTTAATTAAGCAGTTGTTTCCTGATCCTCGCCAACGCCGTCCCCGCTTTGAATTCCCTGGATTCACCGGGGCTGGACCCCAGCACTCCAGAGTTTTCCTGGTCCTCAGAAGACACCGTGTGGGTGGAGGGTGCCTAGTGGCTTGCCTGGGTGGCCAGGAGCATGCCCAGGAGGTACCTCTATGCCCAGAGAAAGAAGTGAGTGAGCAGGTCCCCCCGCCCTCATATAACTGGAGAAGTGTCGGCCACCTCTGAGTGTCTCCTGGAAGTTATGTCAGTTAAAGGGATCTGAGTGTGTTCGCTTATCTTTTTAGACAGAGCTGCAGAAGGTAACTGCTTCAGACTGGGGCTAACCTGTCCAGCCCACCTGTCCTGCTTCAGACTCGGGCTAACCTGACCAGCCCAGCTGTCCTCCCATTGCTCTGATGGAGGCTGACAGCTCCCCGGGTTCTCATCCGTGAGCTTCCGGTCCTGTGGTTTGGGAGACAGAGCGAGGAACGGCAAGTGTTCTTGGCGGTTGAAGCAGAAAGGGAGGCCATACAGGGCGTTGTGTGTGTGTGTGTGTGTGTGTGCGCGCGCTCGGCCATGTCTGACTCTGCGACCCCGTGGACTGTAGCCCGCCAGGCGCCCCCATCCTTGGGATTCTCCAGGCAAGAAGACTGGAGTGGGCTGGCCGGCCAAATGGTAGAAACAGCCAGAGGAGGGGAGTCTTGACTGGCCCTTCAGGCATGATTCCCAGATCCTGCAGAACCAGCCACGGGGAAAGCCACCGTCCCACAGTGCACGCCTCCCGCCGTGACCCAGGGACACTGCCAGCCCTGCAGCTGCCTCTCAGTACCCAAGGAGGGCACTTTAGAATGGACGCCGATGGCCACTTGAGGAAGACCCAGTGTCTCTGTTCCTATGTGTCCACTCGGACAGCTAAGGGGTCTCACCTCACCAACCTGACTGCATCTAATTGGCAGAGCTGAATTCACACCAAGAGCCCTTGCTGCAAGGGAATCTGGAAAATGAAGAATTTTAGCTTTCCAACCTCTTCAGCTAGAAAGCCAATGGAATATAGATGCTGAGCAGTCCAGAGTCTGCCGCACACAATTTTAGTGAATTGTTGAATTCTGATAATACAATACCACACACACTCATCTCACACACTAGTAAAGTGATGCTTAAAATTCTCCAAGCCAGGCTTCAGCAATATGTGAACCATGAACTCCCAGATGTTCAAGCTGGTTTTAGAAAAGGCAGAGGAACCCGAGATCAAATTGCCAACATCCACTGGATCATTGAAAAAGCAAGAGAGTTCCAGAAAAGCATCTATTTCTGCTTTATTGACTATGCCAAAGCCTTGGACTGTGTGGATCACAATAAACTGTGGAAAATTCTGAAAGAGATGGGAATACCAGACCACCTGACCTGCCTCTTGAGAAACCTGAATGCAGGTCAGGAAGCAACAGTTAGAACTGGACATGGAACAACAGACTGGTTCCATAGGAAAAGGAATACATCAAGGCTGTATATTGTCACCCTGCTTATTTAGCTTACATGCAGAGTACATCATGAGAAACACTCGGCTGGAAGAAGCACAAGCTGGAATTAAGATTGCCGGGAGAAATATCAATAACCTCAGATATGCAGATGACACCACCCTTATGGCAGAAAGTGAAGAGGAACTAAAGAGCCTCTCGATGACAGTGAAAGAGGAGAGTGAAAAAGTTGGCTTAAAGCTCAACATTCAGAAAACTAAGATCATGGCACCTGGTCCCATCACTTCATGGGAAATAGATGGGGAAACAGTGGAAACAGTAGCAGACTTTATTTTTTGGCCTTTTCTGCTTTTTTCTGGGTGGTCACCAGGAGCCCAGGATGCTGCAGGTCAGGCCCCAGGATGCGCATGGAATCCTGTCGTGGGGCTTGAGAACCACCTGTCCGCATTCCCAGAGAGAGAACTGGTTCGTGCAGCTTCGTACACAGAGGCTCTAATTAGGATCTTGCCTATTACCTTTAGTTAATAAGCACGACCAAGATGACTCAGCCACTTTGGTACATGAAGATTGTGATAAAAGTGAATATTCTTGGGGAGCTTAATCTCCAGAATTGCTTCAAGTTCAGGCTTTCTTCTCTCCACCCCCAAACTCTGCCGAGAGAAACAGATAGAATGGCACCCGCTGGTTTGGTGGGCCACGGTATATTCCAGATGCAAGGTAATGAAATAAAGAAAAAGAGATAAATGAACAGTTTTATGGGAAATGGAATCAATAAAACTAAATCCACTTTGGATTCATTAGCTAGTCTATTTGGGTTTTTGTATTTTGGCAAAATGGCTTTGATGGAGAAAATAGGCAGCCAGAGAATGGGAAGAAACGTAGAAATTAATTGTGTTCTGCAGTCCAGACTGTATAGTTCCTTTTGAGAGTAAAATAAAGCAAAACGAAATGAGCTCGATTTGCTGCTCAGCAGATGCCAAGATTTTACAATGTAGAAGGAACATTTTTCCTCTGAAACGTGCAGTCTGATCACCCTCACAGGACGGGGCTGACCTACGGCCCGTGTTTTTAACCCTTTCAGTCTCTCAGTGCTGAGGCTGCCCCATATGCCAGGGCCAAAAAGTAGCTAAACGAAATGTGGGGTTCAGATTCAAATTTTGATTGAAATAGCAAATGATGGCATTCAATTTGTCATTTGTTTGTGTAAATTGATGCAGCAGATAGCACTTAGGGATAAATATGGTGGACATCGATTTGCTAAGCAGTAAACCAAAGCTCTAGGGAGCCGAGCCTTTTATGTTAATAGGATATTTGAATGGCAACAGTAGACTAGGTGTGGAGGCAAACCACAGTCCTGGAGCCGTGACGTCCTGGCGCATAATTTGCAAAAGTCCTTGTGAAACACAGTAGTTTCTAGGCTGAGTAACAGCATGGAGCGTTCCAATAAATAATGTAAACTTGAAGAATTTACCACTGAACCATTCCCCCTTTTTCATCACAGTGGTGGGATGAACTCCATCAGTGCGTTTGTGTCAGTATATCATGCGGTGATTTATACTGAGATGCAAAGGAACGAGTCCCAATTAAATACCTTTGTTGTGATGTATTTAGACCCATTCCTTCAACTTCTTTTACTGAACCCAGAGGAAACAGTAGTAAAGTAGTATTTCTTCATAGTGACACGCCCATGAAAGCAGTAAGGCAATCATTCTTCTATTTAAACTCGAGTTTTGGACACCTCTGAATAGCACTTAAGTTTTTCTTTTCTGAATAGAGGAAGCGTTTACAAATACATAGGGCACCATCGCTGATTCCCAAGGCTCTTGTATTCAAGAGAAGTATCTTGGTGGAAAAGTACACGTCTCAGGCCTCCAAGCGGGGCTCGGCTGTGAATGCTGTGGCTTGACATCGTCTCACCCTTTTGAAACCACTTGTAGCAGACTCCAGAATTTCTGGTCCCCTTTTTCAGCCAGCAAGAGATTATCTCTCTTTCCAATTTTTCAAGCATTGAGTGAGCATTTCAGATACTGTTGGAAAGAAGTTGGCTGTTTGTCAGGATTGAGTGGGTGCAGGTGAAGAGTGGAGAAGCAGACGCTCCTGAGGAAAGGACTATGGGAAAGGATGGCCACCTCACAGTGCTGGAGGAGGGCATCGGAACTGACGTGCGCGCTCACGGAGGTGCTGACCACCACCTGGCCCTGAGGGGTTTCTGTGAGCCCCTCACCCCGTGGTTCTCTGCCATCTCATTTGCCTCCCACTCTGTCTGGACCTGCCTTGGGCTTTTCATCTGCAGGTGACTTTACAGGGTCTCTTTGAGCTCAAAAATCCTATTACTCTCTGCTTAGAGCTGAGAGTAGTCTTGACTTTGTGAAAAACCAGGTAGGTTTTATTTCTCGGCGAAATGATCTGTGCTCTGCGATGATTTGGGCTACCTAAGCCAGAAATATTGCTAGGCGGGGCCAATTATCAGGCATAACAAAGTAACAGCAGATCAGAATTTCTGGAGTGAAGCGGAGTCTCTGCAACAACTCCACACAACACTAAAGTGGGAAAGCGACCCAGAATTGATCTTTTCAACTCTGTTATTACGTGGATAATTAGCCAGTAGACACACGTAATTACTGGCATATTAATTTGCACGGTTGCTTTGCCTTTTTCCCGTGGTCAAAAAGACAGCATAACGCTCTGGCTTGTCTGTGGCCCGTCTGTGTCTATTTAAAGAAATAAAACGTGTCTGGGTGGAAAACGGTAATTAGCAAATCCCAAACAGATCAACGTTCCGTGGGGGGATAAGGCAGGTCTCCCGACCCTAGAACCGTGCGGGGGTCTGACCGCCCATCTCTGGGCCCCCTGCCCCCGCCTTCTCTGTACTTCCCAGCATGTGGACAGCCCTGCCGCAGGAGGTCAATTTGGATACTGTGGTCACATTTTTTTAAAGAGAGAGCCGTAATTATGACCTCTAATTGTGTACAGTTATGCCTGCTGAGTTAAAGATAATAGCACCTCCTGCCTGGAAGTATAAGCTAATTGTCTACAGGGGTCAGGAGAGCGCTGACCCCTCTTTCGTGCCCCAGCCTCCACCAGGCCCGCACCATAAGACACACTAAATTGGCCCGCTGTGCTTTATCATGCTGGTTAAGTGTTGGGTTTAACCGCTGTTAAACGCTTGCTCTAGCGGAAGGGCAAATCTAACTCGTGTTCAAGAGGGAAATCAAGCTTCCCTGAGTCTAGACCTTAGCCCGTCTTCCACGATGGCCTTCTCAGAACCCACCGTCACCCAGAGCTCTGTGTCGTGGGCCCTGTTTCTGTTAATAAAGAGCATACATATTCCGCATCTGGCACGGTTGGGCTGGTGTATGTTTTGCCACCTTTTTTTCCCAACTTTTTATTAGAGAGCATTTCAATAGAATAATAATAGACCCCCTATTACCTTTCCCCCGGCGATCATCAGATCCTGGCCAGGTTGCTCCATCTGACTCTCCCATTTTTCACCGCCTTCCAGCCCCAAGTCATGGGAGTTCTGAAGCAAATCCCTGGGTATCGTGACTTCTGTGGATATCTCAACAAGGTAGAAACTTTTAAAGCACAACCTCAATATCAATAATACACCTTAAAATGTTTAATAATAATTTCTTTGATCTTAAAAGTTCTCAGCACGAGGAGAAAGTTGGTAACTGTGTAAGATGGTGGATTTAACTAGATTTATTGTGCTAAATTTATCTTTGTCATTTTACAATGCTGTGTGTCAGTTATCTCAGTGAAACCCAGGGAAAAGAAAACGCCCTAGTAATTCCGCCGTTTTACTTCCCCGATTGCTTACAGGGTTGCTATAAGTGCAGGTTGGCTGCACCATGCTGCGTGCAGGATCTTCCCCAACTAGGGATCAAACCTGTGCTCTTTTGCAGTGGAAATGTGGAGTGTTAACCACTGAACCACCAGGGAAGTCCATTTTTAACCATTTATTTTTCAAATCCAGAAACAAAGTTCATACCTTGTCAATGGCTACACTCCTTAAGTCTCTTTCAATCTGCAGATTCGCTTCCATGATTCTCTTTTTCTTGCTGCAGCCCGTGTAGTAGAGGTCGAGACTTCTGTCTCCCAGAGTCTGGATTCTGCTGATTTCATCTCGTGTTGTCTTTTGACTTGTTCCCCGGTCCCCTAAATCTTCTGTGAATTGGGGGTTCCATTGAGAGCTGGGTTTCTCAACCTTAGCCCTGGATGTTTGGGGTCAGATAATTCTTTGCTGTGAGGGGGTGTCCTGTGCATTGTATGATGTTTAGCAACATACCTGGGCACTACACACTAGATGTCAGAGCACGCACGCACCCACACACACGTACATACACGCACACACCCACACACATGTGCACACACACATGTACATACACCCACACGCACACACACACCAGTTAGAACCATCGAAACATCTCCCATTGCCAAGAGTCCCCAGGGGCCACCGTCACTCCACGGTTGGGGACCATCGCTCTGAAGGCTTGACGAGTTTGGGCTGAACGCAGGTTTCTAGTAAGGTGGCTCCTAAGTGGGATATGATCCCTTTGTCAGGTGTATAGTGTGCCTGATTGATTTCTTTCTTGTGATATTAGCAGGTATTGATTGCCAATGCTTATGTGGTAACAAATAAAGAGAATAAAGGAATTCAGCAGGGGCTTGTAAAATCTTGCTGATGCACACTCTCATCTCCCCTTTTTCACATATGATCTTGATTCTCTCTCCACAGAGAAACATCTCCCCGTCAGCTCCTTAGTTAATGCAGACATACTCCGTCCAGAAAACGGAGAGAGAGTGCTTGATTCTTTATCATTTCTCAAAGAATGAGTCAGAACCCCCTGTTGAGTTTCAGTTTTTTTTAAATATTATTATGAATGATTGGGTTTAAGCGTGTTTGATGTGTTTCAATTGAATGCAGTTATTACCTCCGAGGGAGCTCAGACTGCCCCACCTTTGGCTAATAGGAGGGCCTTCAGCCAGTCCTTTGTGAGTCCTGACATGCAGCCAGTGGACTTTGGTCGTGTTTTCCGACATGACAAGTTACTCTGGGCTCCTTGTGTGTATTTCCTGTGCCAGACCAGGAGTCCATCTCTCCAGGAAACCCTGGTTTCATTTCCTGGGAAGTGGGAGTGATGACTGTCTGTCGGCACCAGCAGTTTTAACCGTGTAGTTCTTCTATTTGTTATGGATCTAAGGCTTTCTCCTAAGTTCTCAGCACCTCGATAATCTTTATAGCTTCTTCAGATGTGTTTACAAACTGCTCAGAAGCCCCTCTGAGACTGATAATGTCTCTTCCGCCTTTGACATCAGTGTTACAGGCAAGATCACAGTCTATGGAAGTGTCCAGCCCAAGGAGGCCTTTGTGGTTGACTCACGCGCGAGGTGCTAGAGGGAGCAGAGCCTAGAGACTGACCACTTACCTAGGAATGATGTGACACCCTTCAGGGTCCGCCTCTTGAGGACCAGGGCCGCGTGACTGGGAGCTGTGGATCGGGTGCTAACCTAGGACAGTCATGGCCTTTGCAGCTGGCAGCCCTGCCTGGCAGCTCGACACACACGACCAGGTTCTCCCTGCTTCCTCTGCGGCTTCTCAGACACCTGCGTACTGGCTTGCTGTCAGGAGCTGTGGGCCTGGGTGCGTCTTCCACTCTTGAAGCAAGCATCCTTTCCAAGAATTCCGTGGCAAAAGGAATTCCTTCTTTTTCCCTAAATGCAAGTAAGTGTAAGAAGTGAGACACTGTGCCAGGAAGTGAATGCTCACTAACTTTGGGCAGACCCCCTTTGCCTGTCTTTGCTAAGACGCTGCGTATGTACCAGAAACGAGCAGAAGACAGCTGACACGTGGCAGGAGACAGTAAGGACAGCCCTAGGCGTCTGGGGAGGGAGAGGTCGCTTCCCCTCCCAGGGAAGGCAGGTGGCAGTTTCAGAGGCGTCCTCGAGTGGCGGAGCCCTGCCTGGCCGCTCCATGTGCCGCCTGCTCCACGAGTTCAGACACAGCCGGGCGGCCTCTGGCAGGAGACGCGGGTCAGTGGTCACAGGAGCACTGCTTAGCGGGGGGCCCTGGGATCTGGTTCCCGCTTTCCATGTGTGTCCTCCGTTCCATCAGTCGACACACGCAGCACCGCAGGCCGCTTGTGTCGTAACTTTCGGGGACCACGGTGCGTTTTGTTTGTTTTTGACGTTTTGTTTTGTTGACGTAATCAGCCAGATTCAGGAAATATTGTACTGAATGTGTTGGCTATGAAGAACTTTTTTAAATAAAAAGAGAGAAAAAAACCCCTTTTTTAAACAGCTTATTTGTCCTAGAGAGAACCAGTCTTCAGACTTTCCTGGTCATCCACTGGTTAGGACGCAGTGCGTTCACCGCCAGGGTTCAGTTCTTGGTTGGGGAGCTGGGATCCCGCAAGTCACATGGCGTGGCTGGAACAAAAAAGAAACAGTAAGACATAAAGAGTCAGAGAGGGAGAGAAGGAACAGTTAGGCTTCCCAGCCTTTTCTCTCCATCACAAGTCAAGCCAAAGCCCAGATTTCTAGAATGCATGTTCTGTCCTCACCTCTTTCCTCCATGCCCCGCCCCCATCACACACGCACACGCTCTCTGGGGCTGTCACCATCTGTGGGGACGGGAGGCTGGTGGCCGCAGGGCCCCCTTGTGCCTGCCTGGCCTTCCAGGCAGGACTGAGTGTCTGTCAGCAGGCACCTTGGTGGCCGGAGCGCACAGAAGCGGGGCTCGGGGGACAGCTGCCATGCTGACCCGGGGCCCAGGTGGGGCTCCTGCTCCCGGGTGAAGAGGGGCCAACAGCCTTGCTGGAAGCATCCCAAAAGGGGAGAGAAAGCCCCGGGTGCTGCATAGCGGCCGTGGCCCCAGCAGACGCTTTCTGCTCTCCTTGCCAGCGTCCGTGTTTGGTTTTGCTCGTTTCACACTCGCTCTAGCTTTTCTCCCTTTTGAAAGATGGGAAGTGCCCTCTGCGGAGAGAGAAGGACCTCAGTTAATGTCGAGGGGGTGCCCACCCCTTGCTGTCCAGGCGGCTGGCAGGGTGGTCTCCAGATGGACCCCACCCACTCCGCCCTCAGCTTCCATCCACTTTATCTTCAGGGTCTGCCTGGGTCTGTTCGTGAGACAGTCTGGAGATCATCACCTCTTGGTTTTTCCAAAAACAAATTACGCCCCAGACACAACGCTGAAAACCTTGCTCTGGCTTAGCAAGAACGAACACAGGAGATCTGCAGAAGGAAGTCAGCTCCGGCCTGGACTCCCCTCCTTTACAAGCCTGCTTCCCTGCTCCACTCTGCCCTCAGCACTTGGCCGCCTTCGTCCCAGGGTGTACCGGCTTTGTGTTTTTATGGACCGGTTCTTTGACTCTTGTATGCCATGTGGTTGGCAAGTAAGGAGCTCAATTCTTTTTTTTTTTTTTTTCAAGCATATCCAAAATAAGAGAGATCCTTCCATGTAGCCTCAAGACAGAATACTTGTTCCAGGGATGCAGACGTTCCCCAAAATTGTTCTGGAAAACTTCTGGGGTTATTTTTTGTTTTTTTTTTCTGGTTTTGGGGGTTTTTTGGTTTTGTTTTTTCTGTTTTTTGTTTTTTTTTGTCTTTACAACCAGTTTCCCATCTGCCCACCAGAAGGTCAGCTCACTGCTTCGTAGTTTCACTAATCATTCCTACCCTGCCCACCCACAGGCCTTAAGGTGCAGGGATCTTCCACCCTTAGGGTCGATCGCCTTCTCAGCTGGTCGGTATCTCCTTTAGGACTTCTCTCCCAGTAGCATAGCGTTAAGTGTAAATCTTCTCGGGTGGAAAACTTAACTCTTTTTATTTCTGTGATACTTGTATTTGCGGTCTTAATCTTGAATCTACATTTCCATGTATTTCCGTATTTAATTGTGTCTAAATTGAATTACTTCTTAACACCCTCATGAGATTTTCTGTTCTCAACAATGGATGGATGGGGCCAGTGTCTCTTTGTATGCAATTGAGAAAGCATGAGGCAGCGAAATGGAATTCTGGTCTCCTCATTGTATTCACCTTCTTTGCAAGCCATAGAAAGTGTAGGACATCTCAGGAGCCACCTTCGAGACAGACGTTCGCTAAAGTTCACCTGCAGGATGAAGGAAACAAGTGCTTTATTGGTGCTTTGTTTTGCTGTTTCAATCAGTATATTTCGTAGTGTAAGTTGTTTCTGAATAAACATGTTTCAGAGAACTACACACACACACACACACACACACACCCCAAGCAACAGATGTGCTTTTATCTTTTTTCCCCCTAATGTATTTGGGGGTGAGGATTAGACCAGGAAGCATGAAAGGCTGAGCATTAAAACCGCGGCCCAGACAGAGTTCAGTGGCCAGTAATCCTGTTGCGAGAATCCGCAGCCTGGATTCTCTCTGGAATCGCGGAGGCGATGGGTCAGCGGCAGTCAGCACCATTTCTGATGAAGAGGGCATCCCAGTCCCCCAGGAGTGACATCGGGGCTCTGGTGCGGCGTGTGCAGACTGAACAGGAACGAGGGCCTCCGCGACTCCAGCGGGAAGTGCGCTTCTCCCTGCGTTGGTCCCTCTTCGTGTCTAAGACTCAGGTCTCCGATGGAGAAAGAGCTGGGCTTTCCCAGGACCCACTGACCCGTGGAGGCACAATGGTGTCAGCCCGCCGTCGCAGTCGTGTGTGTGAGTGTAGGGAAGAGAGCCTGTTCGTTTCCTTCCACTGTTTATTAAGGTACCCCAAGCAGATGATTCCCTGGCGGTCCTGTGGTTCAGACACCACACTTCTACTGCAGAGGTGCACAGGCTTGTCCCTGGTCGGGAATTAAGCTCCCCCATGTGGGTGGCACAGCTGAATAATACATAAACAACAACAACAAAAATCACTCTTTAAAAACGTACCCCAAGCAGATTGTAAGTAACTAGGTTTTGTTGCTGTTGTTGTTTAATCGCCAAGTCCTGTTCGACTGTTTTGCGACCCCATGGACTGCACCACACCAGGCCTCCCTTATCCTTCACCATACCCTGGTTTACTCAGATTCATGCCCATTAAGTCACTGATGCCATCCAACCATCTCATCCTCTGCCACCCTCTTCTCCTTTTGCCCTCAGTCTTTCCCAGCATCAGGGTCTTTTCCAGTGAGTTGTCTCTTTGCATCAGGAGGCCAAAGTATTGGAGCTTCAGCTTCAGTCCTTCCGATGAATATTCAGGTTTTAGTAGTATGTTTGTGACTCTTCATCTGAGAAAGGGTGACCACAGAGCGCTAACATATTTGCTTTCTTGGAGCTGAGAGCAGGCAGAAGTCCTTCCTTCTCTGGCCTACTCCTGGTCAGGATAGGCCTCTCCCCAGCATGTGCTCAGTCAGTCAGTCATGTCCGACTCTGCGATCCCATGGACTGTAGCCTCCGAGGCTCCTCTGTCCATGGGATTCTCCAGGCAAGAATACTGGAGGGGGTTGCCATTTCCTTCTCCAGGGGATCTTCCAGACTCAGAGATTGAGCCCTGGTCTCCTGCATCGCAGGCAGACTCTTTACCAGCTGAGCTAGAGGGAAGTCCATTCATAAGAGATTTGTTGTTATTGTTTAATCACTCAGTCGTGTCCGACTCTCTGCAACCCCATAGACTGAAGCCTGCCAGGCTCCTCAGTCCATGGGATTCCCCAGGCAAGAATCCTGGAGTGGGTTGCCACGCACTCCTCCAGGGGGTCTTCCCCACCCAGGGATCCAACCCAGGTGTCCTGCATTGGCAGGTGCATTCTTTACCTCTGATGTTCATTTGGAAACCCGTTGTACTAAAGCAAGGGAGCTCGTTGACATGCCCTTGAACTCAGGTCCCTGGGGTGCAGACACAGAGGGTCGGGGTGGGGGCTGCACGTGCCCCTCTGGGCCCCTCGCCCCCCACACTCACCCAGCCGCCCATCACTACTGACTACAGGCTTGTTTCCAGCCTCATGGGGGATCCCTCTCTGGGGATGGTGTAGCCCATGGGCTGTAACAGGCAAATTATTTTGTTTTTCATTTACTTCCCTCATCCCACCCACATCCCCTGACTGCAGACAGGTTCTTGGAATACTTGTCTCGAAGTAAACGAAGGGAGATGCTGAGCATCGCTCCCAGGCGTAGAGCGTGACCTTTGCCCACTGTGCAGTTAACCTGAGGGTAGAGCTCAGTGTCTAGAATGGCAGCTGCCCCTTGTCCTCGTCCATGCTTGAGGGCAGCTCTCTGCTGAGGTGGCTGATTCCAGCATGGGAAACGCTTTCTTCAGTTCAGCTGAATGATCATCTAAGGCCCGAGAACACAAGGATGGTGGTTTGTTGCACGGGATGGCGTGCGCGATGCAGTACATAGAAAGCACGGGCTGAGGTTTAGTTCTGACCTGTCCTCACTGGTGGCCGTCGTCACCTACCAGGCCTGGGGAAATCGATGGCTCCCTGGCCCCTTCTGAAGTTCTGGTGAGTCGGCGTAATTTATACAGACGTGTGCCCGGCATTCAGAGTTTGTCATTCTTCCAGTTCTCAGGGAGGAAGACAGTTGAGAGCCACGCGGGCGGTTGCTCTGTGCCTTGGGGCACTGATGCCAGCGTTCCGTGTGGCACTAAGTCTCACGCACCTGCCGGTGTCACTCCGAGATGGGCTCTTTGCTTCTGGAAAAGTGGCTTTGCACGTCCACCCAGTTGAAGACGGAGCTAGTTGGAGACGCTGTGCAAATGGAAGTCTTCAGCTGTCGGTGGGGACAAGCAATGTGGTGCCTGGTGGGGGCCAGGCTCCCAGGAGAACTGCCCAGGATGGGGAGGGGTTGGTGCAGGACCTGCCAGGAATCCTGTGGCCTTTGCTAGAGGAGGAAGTGGCTTCTGGTGGAGCCTGGGCAGGAGCTGACCTTCCAGTCGGTGGGGAGAAGTGATAGCTGGAGAGGGGAAAAAACCGCACCAGGTAGGTGCCCTGGAGCCCCCTAACCACCTAGATGGATGCCCGGAGGGTTAGCCTCTCAGATGTGTGAGGGTGAGTATCACCCAGGAATGCTAACAGCCCTGCCCCAGGTATGCGTCCAGGCCCACGGTGCCCCCGGCGTCCCAGCGGGCCTTGAGCCCCCACCTCGGGGACCCCCAGCCTGAGCCTGTCTCCAGCGTTTGGACTTGGTGCGCCCTTCCTCCGAGACGTGTGTGTAGCCAGGTCGTCCGGTGCCGGGGCTCTCGTGGGAGCCCCCGTTCCCATTCCTGCCCCTGGAAGCCATCCCCACTCAGAGCTGGCTTCGCGGTTTCCGCTGGGTGGTGGGCTTTTGCTCTGGAGGAAGGCAAGACCAAACAGGAGGTTTCCAAAGTGAGGAAGTCTGGAGTCTGGAAGGCTTCGGCCTGTGCACCGCCCCCCGTGCCCCACCCCGCTGCTAGCATCAGCAGCCCCTCCCGCAAACCGCCCATGCCCCTCTACTCACGGCCAGCAGGCCCAGCGGCCCCAGGGCGGCACGGGTCAGAGCCTGCTCGCTAGCTGCCCCCGCAGGCCTTGCAGCAGATGCCCCTTGGGTAGGTTCTCCGTGGAGCACGTTTCTGGCAGCCGTGAGCTGGAAAGCGGAAGTCGGGGAGCGTCGTGGGCGGAGCCAGGCGCTCGGTGCAATGCGGTTTAAAACCAGAGTATCGCAGGTCTGCGGCCCCCCAGCAGCCTAGGAAAAGGAACCCGCTCAGATCCAGCAAAAGTGAAGTCACTTGTTCATCAGCTACAGCCGCCGGAGTCAACACCGAGCCTCCTCAAGCCTCGCCTCGTGCTCTCCATCACAGTCACAGAGAAACAGCCTCCTCGGGACCTCCCTGGCGGTCCAGTGGCTGAGAGTCTGTGCTGCCGGTGCGGAAGGCGTGCGTTCAGTCCCCGGTCAGGGAGCTAAAATCCCACATAATTGACAAATGATAAAAAAATGTTTATTTAATTAAAACGATGAGCTGGGGGCCCTCCCTGGCGGTCCAGTGGTTAACGCTCTGCATCTGCACTGCCGCGGGCAGGGCTCGCATCTCTGATGGGGGGCTAAGATCCCACAGGCTGTGTGGTGCAGTCTCCTCCCAGTACCCAGAAGAAACCATTTCCACAGTTTGGTAATATAAACCACAGTCTTTTTTTTTTTAATCCAAGCAGCTGAACAGTTGGTTCTGGAAACCTCATTACCTCCTATTTCACTGTAGGGTAATATAATCGTGTCTATACCTTCAGGAGAAAGAGAGTTCGAAAACATCTTTAAAATGTGTGACCATTTTTCAGTCTCAGCGCAGAGAGGAGGCAATGTGATAAGACAGCTGTATTAAAGATGAAAATTGAAATGGGCCGCTGGGAACCAGGCCAGCAGAGAAGTAACATTTGTTACTGAAGCCTGAGAAGCGAGTTTTTTTTTTTAAATGTGGGATTAGAGATCGGCTTGGTTTTGAAGATGGGCATTAAGCGTCCATGATGGCATACTTGGTGTCTGACTGAGCCAACCTAGTGGTAAATGATACGGCCTCCAGTCAGGATGCTGAGCTCAGTACCCCCATGGTCCCCTCCAAGAACAGAGGGCGCTGTTCTCCTCTCCTGTCATGCTGCCTCAGCCTCATTCCCCAGACACATCAGAAGGTTGGCTTCTGCCAAGTGGATCTTCATTCCTAAAAAGAGTTCCTGGCCAAAAAAAACATCTTCCTCTTTACTTAGGCTGGTAAGCCAGGTTGAGCAGGGCGGGGGCGGCAGAGAGACTTCTGTGCTAAGTCGCTTCCGTCGTTTCTGACTCCATGACCCCAGGGACTGTTGCCCACCAGGCTCCTGTGTCCGTGGGATTCTCCCGGCAGGAATACCGGGGTGGGTTGCCATGCCCTCCTCTAGGGGGTCTTCCCACCCAGGGGTCCAACCCTCGACTCCTCTGTCTCCTGCATTGGCAGGCGGGCTCTGGGAAGCCTCCCCAAAGTGTGCTCATGAGAACGAGCGTGTTACCGAGGGGGCCGCGAGCCCCTCAGAGAGGCTGGGACGCAAAGGCTGTGATGGGCTGGGGAGGGAGAGACGGGAGCCTCGCTGCTCCGCAGGGCGGAGCGGGGGGACTGTGCCCAGGCCTCTGAATCCATGGGGAGAAGCCATGTGTGGGCCAGGTTTCTGGCTACAAGGGCTTTGTGTCTGCCTGCCCAGAGTCTTCAGTCCGAAGGAGAGGCCGTGTCGCCACTAGCCCTGTGGTCTGTTTTTCTTCCTGAAAAAGTCATCGCATAAAAACTTCAGCTGATGGACACTAATATGAAAGTGTGCCAAAATCTGTCATTAACTGAAAAATAAGGGGGAAGAGTTCTTTCCAGAAAAGTATTTTCCATAGGAACCAATTTTTTAAAACCAGGTATGTATGCATGAGTGTCTGCGCTGGTATTTCAGTAAATGCCTATGTTTGTACAGACAGTTTCTGGACAGGTGGGCGAGAAGCTGTAACTCTGGAACTGGGTCTGCGGGGAAGGAGGGCATTTACTCTTCGCGTCATATCCACTGAGTGTTTTGTTTTTGTTTTTTTCCACAATGGGCGTGCATTGCTTTCTTGATTTTTTTTTTTTTTTTAAGGGAAAAAACTTTAACATTTTAAGAATACTGGGCTTCCCTCGTGGCTCAGCTGGTAAAGAATCCCCTCGCAATGTGGGAGACCTGGGTTCGATCCCTGGGTTGGGTTCGATCTCCAGGTTGTCCCCTGGAGAAAGGACAGGCTACCCACTCCAGTGTTCTGGCCAGGAGAATTCCATGGACTGTATAGTCCATGGGGTCGCAAGGAGTCGGACAAGACTGAGAGACTGTCACTTTCAGCATCTCTGTAGAGAGGAGAGATGGGAGATTGTCTTCTCTGAAGGCTGGAACACACACAAGAGGTCAGGCTGTGACAAGCATAAAGGCGTGTCGTGTGTATAGCAGAGGGTCCGAGAGACTTTCTGACGGACAAGCCTGGCTGCCTAACGCTTTCGGGTTGCCTGGGGTTCTCCCAGCACACGTGGAGCCAGAGAGGGCCCTTCTTGTACTGACCCGTATGGTTCTGGAGGTCTGTGCTTCATCAGCCTGCCAGATAAAGAAAGAGGTCTGGTTGATCCCTTCCATTTTCATGTATTTGGATCTGAGTATTGAACCCAGATAAAGTTTATACTTGATATACTAACAGATTTTAAAAAGATGCCCCTCAGGAGACAGTTCTGTGCAACTTTGGGGGTAGACAAAGATTTTTTAGTTGGGATACAAAAATCATTGAGAAAAATTTATCAAAGAAAGTGATAAATTGGACTTTACAAAAATTTCAAACTTTTACTTATTAAAAAACACTATTAAGAAACTGAGTAGACAGGCAATGGATTGAGAAAAATGTATCTCACAAAGGACTTCCATCTAGAATGCTGAAAGAAAGCTTAAAACTCTATAGTAAGAAATTTAGCAACCCAGTTATAAAACAGGCACAAACGTGAACAGGCTTTCCGCAAAAGAAGATATGCCCATGGCTGTTAACACATGAGAAGCTGTCAGCATCGTTTGTCAGTAGGGAAATGCAAGTTAAAACCACCAGGATATACCATCACATTTCTAGAATGGCTCAAGTTTTATTGACAGTTTCAAGTGTTGACACAAATGTGGAGCCACTGGAACTCATACATGGTGTAGCCTCTTTGGAAAAGAGAATCATGTTCCTGTAAAGTTGAGCATACACTTATCAGCAGTTACCCAAGAGAATGAAAGCGTATCTTCTCAAAAGACTGGTTCAGAAATTCACAGTAGCTTTTTTTTTTTGGAAGATCCCAAACTGGAATCAACCCAGATGTCCATCTACAGGTGGGTGGATAAACACACCTTAGTGTATCTATACAGTGGAGAACTAGTGGAGAAGAACAGTGATAGGAATGAACTACTGACCCTGCTTCACAGATGAGTAACAGAAAGCAAATCTGTAGTTGCCCAGAGCAGCGGGGCAAAAGGAGACTTTGGAGTGAAGGAAATGTGTATCTTAGCTCTACTCTTTACCTCGATTATGATGGTGGTAGCACTCGACGTGAGAGCTGGACCATAAAGAAGGCTGAGCACCGAAGAGTTGATGCTTTCGAACTGAGGTGTTGGAGAAGGCTCTTGAGAGTCCCTGGACTGCAAGGAGATCCAACCAGTCCATCCTAAAGGAGATCAGTCCTGGGTGTTCATTGGAAGGACTGATGCTGAAGCTGAAACTCCAGTACTTTGACCACCTGATGTGAAGAGCTGACTCATTGGAAAAGACCCTGATGCTGGGAAAGATTGAAGGCAGGAGGAGAAGGGGACGACAGAGGATGAGATGGTTGGGTGGCATCACTAACTCAATGGACATGAGTTTGAGCAAACTCTGGGAGATGGTGAAGGACAGGGAAGCCTGGAGTGCTGCAGTTAATGGGGTCGCAAAGAGTCAGACCTGACTTAGCAACTGAACAACAAGCAGTGGTATGAAATCTGTCATGCTCATCAAACTGTCCCCCCAGGATGAGTCTCGCTGTATCCGCTGGGGCAGGGCTGGCGCCGTCGTGCCAGGGAGCACACACCTGCACAAACAAGCTTCCTCATCATTTTCTCACACTGTTTGCAGTTCCCATGTTTGCTGATTCGCCTGCCAAGAGGTCGTGATGGAGGTGCTCCAGGTCTGCTCTCCATTCCACTCTGCTGCCTCTTCAGGCTTAGGCTCCCAGGGACTCCGACCCGTGCAGAATGGAGAGTGGGGCTCAGGAGCTGATGATGAATGAAATAGTGAGAAGGCTGGGTGTTACACTTACCCCAAGTGCCTGGACCAGCAGGAATGCCAAGATAGCAACGGACTTTTTATCTCTGGGGTCCTTGGGCGTGGCGAGTCTGGGCAGAAGACAGGATTGGAGGGCTTGTCGTAAAGCGTCTTATTTTTACGTAGCTTGTGTGCTTATTTGGCTAGATGGGGGCGGATGCCATATGGGTCTGAAGCTCCCCCGCCGTGCTGTCCTTGGGGCTGCCCCGCTGAGCCTGTGATGTGGATACTCTCTCCGGTTAAGGTTCTCTTTCTTCCCTTTGCATTTCCTTCATTACATCTTTCCATCTGGGGTCCCTTACACCTTCCTCCTGAGGTCAGATGTGTTTTTGAAGAGTATGGAACTACTTTCTTTCATTTTCTGACAGAACGAGCAGGAGAAGCCTCAAGACTTCTTACCTGTGTTTCATCTTGTTCTGTCCCCATCGGACTTCCTGGTCACTCAGGAAAACTCCAAGTGGGAGTGGCCGGGGGAGATGGGGCCCCTCCGGGCAGGTGAGCCTTGGGTTTCCTGCAACACTTGCATTCTCGATCACGGCAAAGAACTTTTGCTTGGTGAGGGGAAACGCATATTTCCCCAGTCCTGAGAAAGGAAAGGCCTTTTCCAAAAAGAGGAAGGCTCCGCCCCCGCCGTGACCTCCCGGGAGCTGCCTGCCGCCTGTGGCTTGTGGAATCCCAGCAGTACCTTGACACTGTGAGCCCTTTGTCTCGGTGGGGAGTTGAGAGGGCAGGCGCTGCAGCAACCCTGGCAGCAATGAGTGTAGCTTTAAGTTTTTTGATTCGTCGTTCAACTGATATATGCATTAATATTTTAAGATCAAGGAGAGTCGATGACTGTTTGAGGAATTTCACCCCAGGAGTTGTCAAATAAATTAATTTACCTGTTTCTCATAAAATGTACTTATCAAAATAAACTTGCATTCCATTACGAAGTGTAAGGAATGGGCCTCCTGCAGGTAAAATAGAAAAGGCTGTGGAGTCTAGTTCGTCTACCTCTGTTTTGTTTCTTTCCTTTTTTTTCCTTTTTTGAGACATTGTCTTTTGGAACCAGCATCATCCATATTATTAATCGCCTGTGGGGCTTTATACTGCATCACATTACTTCCCTGGAATTAAACTGCTTCTATAAAGTTATGAAAAATGTACTTTGTTTAAAAAAACAGTTAAAAAGTCATTTTTTAGCATAAAAACCCCAAATAAAGTGCCATGGAGCCATCAGCAGTAAATTGAATTTTGGGGTATATAATTTGTATGAGAACTGACACGTGAGGGGCCCCTGCCGTCGTCTGTCGCCGTGCGGGGGACACGGAGGTGGCAGTCCCCAGGGACAGGCTGTGGCCGTCGACTCCCTGTACGTGCATGGGGCTTGGCGGCGCCTGTCGCGTGGCCTCCCCGCCGAGCCGCTGAGCTTCACCCCGCACAGCTGGGACGCCGCGCCGGGGCAGCTGCTCCTTTCAGCCCATTCTTGGGGGTTGTTTACCGTTGCCATGGTGACTTTCATTTCCATTGCAGCAGCGCTGCTGTTTCTCAGAGGAGAATGAATTTAGTTATAAAAGGATAATATTTTTCTGTCTATATATAAGCAGCCATCTGTCAACCGGTGGATCAGAAAGGATTCAGAAACCTCTTAAGACGGATAGCAATGAAGTGATGAGTGGGGTGTTTTTTTTGGTCTCATATTAAAAGCAATAATAGATGTGGAAACAACTGTTGTATGTTCAACATCAGAACCGTGATTTTTTTCTCTTTATGGATTTGAAGTGTGTGTGTGTGTGTTTAATGCCTCCACCACCTCCACCACTGCTGTGAGAGCCTCATAAAACACGGTTTACGTTCTGCTGACGAAAGGAAAGAACCGAATGTCCCGTTTGTGTCCCCCTAGATGTAGGCGTGACTGGTGCTTTCTCTTCTGATGCCGTGAGCGTCCCCGCCTTGTTAGAGGTTCCCGAGGCTGGACTTTGTGTTGTCATCCCCACTCCCCTGCCCCTCCACCCCAGGGGGAAGGGCTGAGCGGGTGCGGAGATCAGCAGCTTCTCAGGAGCACACGGCGCAAACGATAAAATGAGCGTCGTGCAGAGGAACCCGCGCTGCGTCCGGAAACCTCGCTAACGTGCCCCTTAAATCTCCTTCTTAGAGCAGCGTTCTTCTTTGCACATCCAAACGGGAAGAAAGTCACCTTTGGGAATGCTCCTCTAGTTTCTGCGTTCTTTATGTGTTTCTTTGTTTTTGACGGTGTTGGGTGTTAGGTGCAGCCCGCGGGATCCCTCGTTGCTGTGTGCGGGTCCTTCATTGTGGCGAGAGGACTTCTTTCCATTGTAATAAATGGGCGAGAGGACTTCTTTCCGTTGTAACAAGTGGGCACTCAGCCTCACTTGCCCCACGGCATGTGGAATCTTAGTTCCCCAACCAGGAAATCGAACCTTCATTCTCCTGCATTGGAAGGTGGATCCTCAACCACTGGGCCAACCGTGGAAGACCCAAGTTCCTGAATTTTTGTTTTTTTTTTCTCTGTTGCATTCATGAACTGTAACTTGCAGGGGGAAGAACACACGCACACACCAGCCCCGTTGTAAATAATGTTGTTTATTGGTTGATTTTTCCAGATCCTGACATTGACGCTGCCACTGCCATGATGCTTTTGAATACTCCCCCTGAGATACACGCAGGTTGTGAGTAGATGCTTCTCTAGCCTACAGCACCGCAGCTTGTGAACCTAACCTTCTCCTCTACATACCAGGCCGTAGGAAGAACATGCCCAAGCAGGACCCCCCCCCCCCCAACTTAGAGAATCACTTTGAATTACCATAGTGCGTGATTCCACATGTGCGTAGAGAGACGCAGCCACGCACGTGTGTGAATGAATGCATAGGTGTGTTTCCAAGATGACAGAATGTTAAGATAATTTCAGGGCTTGAGACTCGGGGGCAGTGAAGGGGACCAGGAATGAGTCCCAGAGAACAGACCCTTTCTCCTTCAGGAGCTGTTCCTGGGAGTCTGTCGTTTCTGCTAGAAGAGGCTGCAGGGGCCCCGTTCACAGTCGGGACTCAGCAGGACATTCCTCTCCCCTCGGGGACCTCATGAATAACAGGCTCCCGTCTTAGGACGAGGAGAGGAAAACCTAGCAAGGTGGGTATGCAGGAGCTTGGAACAGCCTCAAAAGGGCAACACCGGGGTGCCCCTGCCCCGTGTCATCCTGTGCACGAGGTCACACAGACAGAAGGGCTGGGCTGCTTTCGCCAAGCAGGGCTCCTGTCAGCCCTCCAGCAAGGCCAAGCCCAAGACATCTCTTTGCTTCCTCCCTCGAACTGCTCTTCCACGCACCATCCGATATCTTCTCCCCACCTCTGGAGCTAGCGTGTTTTTAGAATGGTCTCCTCCCCCAGTGATGACCAATGACCCAAACGCAGATGTCTGTCCCCTGTCCTCCCAGCGGCCACATCCCTCTCCCGGTGGAAGCCTGTTGATCGGACAGCCAGCTTGGCCCCTGCGGCCCGTTCGGCTCGTTGGCAGGATAATGGCGTCGCCGCCTTGCTGTGCATGGACTCGTGGCATGCAGCAGCCAACCCCCTCCGATGCCCACCTGCCTCGTTCTGAGCACCGCCCAGCCTGCTCAGCAAAGGGACCCCCACTTCGGGAGCTTGTGGCATCTCCCACAGGAGAACATCTGTTCCCAGACCCTCCCCAGCTGTCTGATGTCAAGTTCTAGCAGCAGCTTTAGGAAATTGGCTCGATCCTTCTGCCCCTGTACCTTGGTTTAAAAGACCCAAGAGACACAGCCAGGCGTTCTCAGGACAGTCATCTCTCTGCCAAAGGCTGCGGTTACTTGGTCCTGAAGGGAAAGAATCCTCATTCTCTCTTTGCTGAGCTCAGCCTGCTGGCCATTGAAATAAAGACTGCCCACACCTCCGAGACGGAATCACCACTGCTAAGCAGACGCAGAGCCGGTGCGGTCCTGTAACTGGCAGTTAACCTGTAGTGTGGGTTTTAAAGGATGTTGGAAGTTACACGGAAGTAAAAAAAAAGAGAACTCGGTTCTCAGATGACTCTTGCAGGAAGAGAGTAGACCAGACTGTAATCCAGTTACGGTCTGAAACAGTTTTCTGAAATCAAGTTGGATAATTCATCACGGGGCAAGCGTACTGACTTGATCAGAGCTGCATAAGGTTTGGGTACCTTCCTTCGTACCAGTCACTGCCCACGGTGATCGTTGGTTTAAAGAAATTATTTTGATGAACAGGAATAAAGGAGTTAAGCGAGGAAAGGCAAGGGGATTGGTCATTAACAGATCCTGGGCAGTTTTATAAAGATCCATTATCGCTAGATTCCAGATCACAGATAGAAAAGGAAAAAGGTTGATCCTGATGAGTTAAGAAGTTAATTGTTTTTAGTGTTCTCATGGCTAAATGAACTGCTCCCCTCTCCCTTACTGTAACACATATTGTAACAATTTTTTTCAGGGTGTCCGTAGTCTTACACATGTTGAAATGCTGAACCTGAGTTTTCAGAGCTCTGTGTTCACGTTGTGAAGCTGTGGCATTATGTAGGGCTTGCCCACCTCGCTCTAACTACTGTGAGAAGCCCAGCCACAGCCCTGGTGAGCCTGCCAGGAGCAGGCTCTAGCGTCCTGGTAGGAAGGGACCGGGCAGCCCACGGAAGTCATGGAAGGAGACAGCAGAGAAGTCAGTTTAGTGACTGGGCAGAGGGTAGCACATCAGCTTTATATTCACCTTCCTGTCTGACCCCAAGCCTCATCAGATCCCCTGGAAATCCAGCTAGGGCATAGCCAGTGGGTGGGAAGCCCCCAAGATTGGAGCAGGGCCGTCAGAAGGAGTTGAGAGTCTGTTACTGCACTTGGGGGTGCCTGTCCTCCTAAGAAGCGCAGTCAGAGGCTTGTGTCCCGACACCAGGAGTCTCTGCAGTTAGCTCTTCTGTGCTTTGCTCTCCCTTTGCCTCCCGACCTGACGTTTCTTGTTTGGAATGTGAGGCAGGACCTCACCTCCCGAAGGGAGACCATCCCGGACATACAGCACAGAAGCCACTGTGCCCGACCCTGCCGGCTTTGCCCAAAGCCTGGAAACAGTGGGAGGTGATCCCTTAGTCACTTTGGCCACCTGATGCGAAGAGCTGACTCACTGGAACAGACCCTGATGCTGAGAAAGATTGAGGGCGGGAGGAAAAGGGGACGACAGGATGAGATGGCTGGATGGCATCACCGACTCAATGTACATGAGTTTGGGTAAACTCTGGGAGTTGGTGATGGACAGGGAGGGCTGGCATGCTGTGGTTCATAGGGTCGCAGGGAGTCAGACATGACTGAGTGACTGAACTCAACTGAACTGATCCTTTAGCCAAAAGACTCAAAGGTAGCAGACACCGGGCGCTGGTGGGGAATGGGCAGCCTGCCTTGGGGTGTGTGTGCGCATGTGTCCCCCAGGTTTGGGGCCCTGCCTTCCTGCTCCCTGCGTGGGCCCATGGCCTGTCTGTTACCAGAGCATCATTCTCGCAGGCTGCTGTTGACAGCCTCCCGGGTTCACCGCCCGAGCTGAGCAGCGCCCCCGTGTGAGCGGGGCCCCACCCCATCCATCTGCCCCTGGCAGTGCGTGGCAGGCAGAGGCCGGCCTGGGCGGTTTAAGGTCTCGCCTTTGTCCTTGCCCTTCCGGAGCCACCCCGGGCCCCAGGCCGCTGAGGTCCTGCGCTCTCATCCTTCCTACGGGCAGACTGGCCGCAGGCTGGGAGTCGGTTAGGTGCTAGCAAAGAGCCGTCTCCAGAAGGTGGCAGAACCCCCGTCAGGAGGAGGCCCCCTCCTGCCGTGGGGGTGCCCACTGCACCTGTGCCCCTTAGCTGCCTCCCTGTGGGGCCCCTCAGCTCCTCCCTGCACGCTGACGCTTCGCTCCCGCGGGGCAGCTGTGCGCGCCGAGCTCATCAGAACCTCAGCCTGCAGCGTTGTCTCCCCCGCAGCACCAGAGGGAATGTTCTCTCTTTCTGGCTCTGTCCGGTCGCGGTGTGGGGAGCCTTCCACGAGGTGTGCCATCACGTCTCAGGGGCTCTGCAGGACACAACTTCCAGAAAAATCCAGGCAGGACTCCGCTGCCTCATTGCCTCCTGAGCTTTAGATTGTGTTTCTGGTCAAATCTATCCACATCCCTCTCCCCTGCCAAAAAAAAAAAAAAGTATGGCTCTGTAGATTAATTCTAGCTTCTCGATTCTAATTAAGGCTTCCTAGGTGGCTCCAGTGATAAAGAATCGGCCTGCAAAATGTAATCAGTATTATTTTACGGTATTAATGAAATATTTTACATCCTCTTTTTCATATTGAGTCTTTGAAATCCAGTGTGCTTAGAACACAGCTCGGTCTGAATTCCACGTCTCACCTGCTCTAGCGTGGCCACGTTGGTCTTGTCAGGTGGCGCGGTGGTAAAGAATCCGTCTGCCAGTGTAGGCGACAGAAGAGACTCATGCTTGGGCCCTGGGTCGGGAAATAGCAGCCCACTCCAGTATTCTTGCCTGGGAAATTCCGCTGACAGAGGAGCCTGGTGGGCTACAGTCCATTGGGTTGCGAAGAGTCAGCTCTGAGCCCGCACACACACTGCGAATGTGCGCACGCGCGCGCGCGCACACACACACACACACACACACACGTCTACTTCACTACCTGCTCTACAGTTCTCCTCTGACGAGCCTTGTGAGTCACCTTTGACCCCAGTAGAAGAACTGTTACTAAGTCAGAAGTCTAAGCACCATTACTCATCTTCAAATGAAGTGCAAGTTGCTCAGTCATGTCGGACTGTTTTTGACCCCACGAAGTATACAGTCCATGGAATTCTCCAGGCCAGAATACTGGAGTGAGTAGCCGCTCCCTTCTCCAGGGGATCTTCCCAACCCAGGGATCGAACCCAGGTCTCCCGCATTACAGATGGATTCTTTACCAGCTGAGCCACCAGGGAAGCCCAAGAACACTGGAGTGGGTAGCCTATCCCTTCTCTAGTGGATCTTCCCCACCCAGGAATCGAACCAAGGTCTCCTTCCTCCATTGCAGGCGGATTCTTTACCCACTGAGCTACCAGGGAAGCCCACTCATCTGCAAAGGCTGACATCATGCCTGGTTGGAATGTTCCCAGAGAGAAACTTAGATAATGAACAAAACACCAGAATGGGGTCGGGGTGGGAGTGGTCGTGGTGGGGGGAGGCCCTCAGCACCCCCTCCCCCCAGAGCTGGAATGCGTGTAGTGGCACCAGGAAGCGGGCTCCCTCCTCTCAGCCCTCCCTGCGTCCTTGCAAGGAAGTGGGCGGAAGGGCCAGTCCTAGGAAAGGGAAGGATTATCGAATCACCTGCTGCTCAGCTTATGGCCTCTGCTAGCTTAGCCTGGGCTGCTCTCCAACGCAGCAGTCAGAGCTCAGAGGTTAATTTTAGAAGCTGCGAAAATCAAGGAAACTGAACGTCGGGAGGGGTGCTGAGGAAGCTGGGGCGGGCGGAGTGCGGATGAAAGTTTCTCTTGTGCCTTCCACTTGGCTTGTTTCGGGTTCTGAAAGTGATCACATTTGGATTACAGTGAACGGTGCTGCTTGATTTGATTTTCTGTGTGTGTGTGTGAGGGCTGCTTTCTTGATGGATTAAAATTGAGGGTCCTTGTATAAGACAAAGTGCTGATGTCCTTGGCACCTTGTCCCAGGATTTGAGAGTCTCAGACATACGCCTTCTCTCCTGGAAGAGCCAATTTAAAAAGCATTTTCTGTTGCAGGAGAGTTGATCCACAATGCTAGGCTCTGGTGCACAGCAGAGTGGCCCAGTTGCACGTGCAAATGTACCTGTTCTTTTTCAAATTCTTTTTGCATGTAGGTTCTTAGAGTATTGAGCAGACTTCCATGTGAAGAGCTAAATATTTAAATGATGTAGCAGAAAAGGATGATGCTGGAGGGGTGGGGTGTGCCTTTTTTTTTTTTTTTTTTAGTTGATTTAGTGAGAAGCCACAAATCTGAGTTTGAGGTTGATCTTAAATATCCAGTTTCTTATGACATCTCTTTTCTAGCTGGAATCCAGGTTTAATTTCTGCAGATTGGGTAGGCGCCCTGGGTTTACGTGTGTTGATACGCATTGGGGGAAACACAGAGGAAACGGAAAGGAAGGAGCTGTGCCGAGAAGCAAAGGGCCAGAGGCACTGACCCCGTCTCCAGATCCAGACTCAAAAAGTCACGGCGCGGGGACTTGGGAATGCCTTGCTCAGCCATGTTAGACTGGCCGGGATTCATCTCTCAGAAGCCACATTCTAGACACCTGGGTGGGGAGACAGAAGGGAGAAAAGGGTGGGAGCAGTTAAGAGTCACCGGCCGCCGGGGGCAGAGAGGGGCACGTCCGCCCCCGGTGAGGAGCTGCCCGTGGCGAGCACTGGGAAGCCGGGCTTGGTGGGGCAGCGTCCTGCAGCAGCTCCTGTGAGAGTGTGCGCCGGGGTCCGAGGGAGAGCCTCGAGTGCGCGCCAGCGGGGTCGCCAGGTTCCGGAAACAGCTCAGGGAAGGCCTTTTCATGCTGCAGTTAAACCGTCCATGAGTGTCTCTGTGAAGTGAATACAGTGCATTAACCAGGAAGATGTCTTCGTGGGAGAGTGCAGTTCGTGAAGTGAGAGTCGCTCAGTTGTATCCGACTCTTTGCGACCCCATGGACTATACAGTCCATGGAATTCTCCAGGCCATAATACTGGAGTGGATAGCCTATCCCTTCTCCAGGAGATCTTCCCAACCCGGGAATTGAAGTGGGGTCTCCCGCATTGCAGGTGGATTCTTTCCCGGCTGAGCCACCAGGGAAGCAGAGTTAGGGAGAGCTACGAAAAGCCTAATAGACTGAAAGAATTTCTACACGTCCTGACCCCATTAAATCCTGCGCCTTAGAGATGATGAGTGAGAGGGCGCTGGTGAGGTGAGGTGCGTGGCGGAAGGATGGCCTCGGCGGTCTTGGTGACAGCCTGTAGAGTGGGCCAGCGGCCCAGCTAGCAGCTGTGTACTTTGTCTTGTTTTGTCTTCAAGACGATGCTCTGAGGTACTTTCATGCCCCCTTTGTAGGTGAGAAAACAAGAGGCGCAGAAGGGTAAGGCACTTGCCCAAAGCCACAGGGCTTGTGGTGGGGCAAGACTTTGGACAGAGGCCATGTGGCCCCAAGTGTGTATTCGTGACCACACAAGAGGCTTCTTCCCTGGAGCTTAATGAGACAGGGAGTGGAGCGAGCCGTGTCCAGTAGCTGCTTGGTGAGCGCTGACCTCCTCTGTCTCCTTCACACCGGGTGAGCCGCTGGTGATCGGAGGCTCCAGCCACTCGGGCAGAGAGCTCTGGGTACAGGCGGGGCTGCGTCCCCTCTGACGGCCAGATGACTGCTAGGCTGTGCCCGGCCAGGGGACGTGTGCCCGGGCCTCAGTCCTCCTGCTTCGTCTCCGGGGCTCCCTAGTCTTAGTCGCAGGACTTTAGGTACTCTGGGTGTTTCGCCACAGGAGTGACTCTGAAGTGATTTGCACACGGGGAACGGAAGTGCCGTGAGCACAGTGGCTGCTCTTCCGGCTGCGCGTGTGACCCGGACGATGGCCAGGGGCTTCCGACCCCGTCCAGCTTTGTCTCATCTGTTCTTGCGGGCCGCTCCAGGGCGCCTCTGGGGGTGCTGAGCGCATGGGTGATACTGAGATTGACGACCCACATCTGTTTTCAGAACAGCCGTGCCTTTATTCAGTTAAACCTCTAAATACTCTGAGAGGTCAGTACCGTGTGTCCTCTTCTTACTTAAGGAGCTCGTCAGGAGACACAGGCAGTGAAGGACGCCAACGGGACACAGAGGCGGGTCGTGTGACACCAGAGTCTGGCTCTCAGCCGCCAGGCTAGAGACCACCTCCCTGCTCACAGCCCTTCCGTGGTTTTCCCAGTATCCATAGTGAAAGTGAAAGGGTTAGTTGCTCAGTCGTGTCTGACTCTTTGCAACCCCATCCATGGACTGTAGCCCACTGGGCTCCTCTGTCCATGGGATTCTCCAGGCAAGAATACCGGAGGGGGTTGCCATTCTCTTCTCCAGAGAATCTTCCCAACCCAGGGATCAAACCCAGGTCTCCTGCATTGCCCACGAATTCTCTACTATCTGAGCCACCAGGGATGAGGTGTAGATAGATGCATGTCATTCCTGCTAGGATGATATGCTTTGTCAAAATTAGTTTTTAGTTCTTATGGACATTATGCTTTTCATCACTTACAGGCCTGGTGTGTGCCTTTGAATACTAACGTCAGCGGCACTTCCTACAGGAAGGCCTCCCAGATGGCCTTTGTTTGGGGTGAGCCGTCTCTGTCCTTCACGCCTATGGGCCCGCTGGCCCAGCGCTTGCTACAGTATGTTTTCGTTGTCTCTTCAGTTCTCTGTCTGTCCCACCTAGCTGGGGGACCCTGTGTCCTCTTCATCTAATGTGTAGACAGGTACTTGGTAATTTAATCCATTAATTGGCACAACCTGTTATGCGACTGTACTCGTTTTTACTGGTTGAATTATAACTGTGGTATAGATTTTAAATATTTCAGTTGTTTTGGGGGAGTACTGTTCTGTCAGATCTGCTTGATGTTCTAGATGAGATCCCTGGTGACTGATGCATTAAATACTGACCATTTTGAAGAGATACCACCCAGCAAAATGATTGAAAAACCCTTTCCCACAATCCCCAAAACACAGAGACAAACCAAAAATAACCTCCACCTGAAGCATCCGTCTTGGAACACCGGAGTCCTGGTTTATACGTATGTCTGTCCTCTGGAATTACTGGTATTTCCCCTCCTGTATTTTCTTCCAGAAGTTTTGTAACTTTAGTCCTTACATTTAGCTCTATGATGCATTCCTAATTAGTTTTCCTTTTTGGTATGAGGTTAGGACCAAGGTTCATTATTGTCCAAGTGGATCTCATTGTTCTAACCTTCTTTCCCCCATTGTCTGCGTATTTGTCAAAAATCAGTTGACCACATACACGTGAGTCTCTTTCTTGGATTCATTTTTGTTCCATGAATCTGTAGGTCTGCACTTACACGTATACCACGCTGTCTTGTAGATTTATACAAAGTTGTTCGATAATTTGGGTAGATTTAAATTCCGGACACTCTGCTAGAGTTCCAGTCAGTTCGGTCGCTCAGTCGTGTCCGCTGTTTGCGACCCCATGAATCGCAGCACGCCAGGCCTCCCTGTCCGTCACCAACTCCCGGAGTTCACCCAGACTCATGTCCATCCAGTCAGTGACGCCATCCAGCCATCCCATCCTCTGTCGTCCTCTTCTCCTCCTGCCCCCAATCCCTCCCAGCATCAGAGTCTTTTCCAATGAGTCAGCTCTTCGCATGAGGTGCCCAAAGTAGAACTCACCAAGTAAGCACAGCATGATAATTAGTTGAATATTGCATCATCACAGGCTTCATGCTTTGAGGATATTTGGTGAGTGCCGTACCTCAGACGACCTAACACCTGCAATCAGGCTGCTTGTTGAGTGGCGGGTGGAAGTCCCTGGTCTGGCCCGGCCTGCCTGCGATTAAATGTGGGGCAGGCGGGCCTCTCGGGCCCCCGCTGTGCCAGTGCCGACCCCAGGCAGCGGCGCCCGTGTGTCTCCTGTCCCACCTTTTGTACAGCCCAGTAACAGGGACCTTACACAAACCTGGATGCGATGTGGCGGAAGATACTAGCAGGAGCTGCGCAGGGAATCAGTCCACAACTTTATCCCACGTTCTAGAGTAGACATTCGTCCAATGTGAAAGACCTGACTTAAGGTTTAGAGTATTTACATAAATCTGCTCTTAGAGACCTGAAATTACAGGAGTTAAAAAGTATGTACCGTGTCTTTTGGGAAGCGTAGTTGTTCCACACAAATAATATCGGCTTTTAAAAATTTAATATCTAGGGACTTCCTTGGTGGTCCACTGTTTAAGACTTTGCCTTCCAATGCAGTGGGTACAGGTTTGACCCCTATTTGGGAGCTAAGATCCCTCGTGTCTGGCAGCTGAAACAACCAAAAACTTTTAAAATACTCCACATCAAAAATATATATATATATAAAAATTTATTGACTTTTTAAAAAACTTAATATTTAGAGTGGTTTTCGTTTTTAAAGGTATGATTTTGTAGACTTTTTGGTTAGGTCTGTGTTTGAGAAAGCACGATCTGTCCACCCTGCCCTTGGATGAGTCTGGGCCAAGGCTGGGGACTCTAGGATGCTAGAGACGGAAAGGGTCTTTGAGAACACTGTTCGGAGAAGGAAAAGTAGATTCCATGAGCTCTCACAAAGTCCCACCAGAAGAACAGGTTAAAGCCCAGGTGTATAAGCCCTCTGTCAGAGTGTGCACACGGGATGCATGCCTGGCCCCCTAGACAGACACGTGGAGGAGTGTCGATGGTACTGGAAGAACATTAGCGTGAACCAGAAGAAACTGCTGTTTGGGAGGTCAAGAAAGATCGACTCTCGGGGGTTGCTTCTGGTCCCCCTGTTCTGTAAAAACTCAGATCCGTGTGAGGCCATTGTGAGTTACATACGGCACGGGCAGCGTCTGATGGTCCCTGACGAGAAGGTTGGCCAGGGAGTAACGCGGGGCTGAGTGTGTCTAGGAGACCACATGTGATGAGAGAGCGCCCAGGACGTCTGCTTAGAGGGAGCTCCAGGGCAGGAGGCAGGTGTGCTTCTGAGACGGAGCCCGCCTCCGACAGCCCCGCACTCCCTGCCAAGACGGTTGTGAGGATGCTCACGAGATGTTGTGAGCGCTGAGGTGCCGAGGAGCTTGTAAAATCAGCTCTGCTGTTCTTCTGGCTGGTTTGTTTGTTTTTGTTTTTGTTTTTTTCCCTTCCTGGACTAAGGACTCTTAGAAAGATATTCCCAGTTCTGACCATGGCCGCAGAAGCGTGAGGAAAATGATTTGTTTGCTCAAGATGGCGTCAGGTTCTTGAGATCAGAAGGGTCTGCCTAGAGATAAAAGCTTATATGTAATAAATGCAGGAAAATAATATTTGCAGCCCACTTTTTTTTTTTTAACCAAGGCATCAATCATAAGCTATTGATTTGACTTGACTAACTAAATGTCTCTCTTGAGGTGTGGTATCTTTCTCTCTTTCTGTCTTGCTCTCTTGATATTCTCTTTCTATCAGTCACCCCCGTATGTGTGTGTGTGTGTTTCTCTCTCTGCTTGCTCTCTGTACCTGTATCTCTTCTTTCTCTCCCTGTCTCCCTCCCTCTCTCTTTCTCTGGTGTATCCAAAATTTCTGACTCGGAACAGAAGTCTCCACAGTGGGATTCACGTGTGGTGTCTCTTTGCTTTTCCAGTTCCTCCAGGAGTGATACAGAACGGAACGCGGGTTCTGAGCCGAGGCCTGTTCCCCGGGGTCCGGCCGTTGCCAGGCACGCCCATTGGGATGACAGCGGCAGTGAGGTAAGGGGCCCGGCTGGGCGAAGCCCCCGAGCAGCGGGAAGGGCGCTGTGCATCCCACGGGGCCACCTGGGGGCAGGGGAAGACCAGCCTCTGCGTGGTCAGGGTGGAAATAGCTTGGGTGTCTGAAGGCGTTAAAGGAGCTCCCGAGGACCCAATCTAGGTGCCAGCTTCTCCTTCTCAGGCTGTCAAATTACCCTGGTCTCTTTGCAGATGAGATGAAGCAAAATGGCAGTGAAGTTGCTCTATTCTGAGAAGGTGGGGTAAAGTGGGCAGAAGGAAATGGTGGGCAGGGTAGTCATTAGATTCTGGGCTAACTGGTCGACCTCCAGACCCAGCCCTGTCACTTCCCAGTCCTTTCTCTTTGGGGGCATGTCTGACCTCTGTGGGTTAGTTTCCTCACCCATGAAGCTCCTCTGCCCCCTGGGAAGGCTGGCAATGAAACACGCAGAAAAGGCAGGTGTGAAAAGTGCTGCAGTGAGTGGTCTGTAAATACCAGGTGGCGTCAGCCCCCCTCACTCCCGAGAATCGGCTCAGCCGCCGAACCTCATGGACTCTTCCTTGGGAAGTTTCTTTACTCCACCCTTCTCAGCTCCTCTGCCAGCCCCAGGGGAGGGCCCATCGCTTGCCCGGGAGGGAGCCTCGTGCACCAGCGGGAGTGCCTCCCCCCTGCCCACCCCCGCCCTCCCGACAGCCGTCACCAGGCTGGTTTCCTACAATGTGCCTCCCCAGCTGTTCGCAGAAGCGTCCCCGTCGACTCCCGCCATCTCACCCTGACGCCCCGCCGGCCCTCCCGTCTCCTCCAGCCAGACTTGTTCTCCAGATGATGCAGGGTTGGCCCATCTTGTCCTGCAGTTTCCCCTGTGTAGATCTCCCTCCGCCTCCACGTGGAGAGCAGCGCCTCCTTCTCAGCCCGTCACAAAAATGATCCCTTCCCCAGGCTTTTCTGAACAGGCCTCTGAGTCAGCCTCAGAGCAGTCCTCTTTTCTTGGCAGCGTAACCCCTTGCTTTGGGCGTGGCCCTTTGGTGGGTGGCGCTGTGTGCGTCCCCCTCTGTCCTCAGGTTTGCTTGCTGAGGACAAGGGCTGGGTCCCGCTCACTTGGCTGAGGCCTCGTCACATGCTCAGTGTTGGGCCCCGATTGCTTGCTCACAAGAGACCTGCCATGCTGGGCTGCGTCCCTTCACAACACTGCATCCCAGCTTCTTTGCAGCACTTCTGGATCACGTTCACACCTAAAGGCCATTTCGCTTTCATAGTGTTTAATGTCCCAAAGAAAACCATCCCCGGAAGTCTGTTAACTGGGGCTTGAGGGAACTGCCCGCTCAGGCTCTGTGATGGGCATCAACCACGTGGAGATTCTCCGCTCACTTGTGGTTTTGTTGTCTATTTTATCTTTTGGCTGCGTGTGCAGGATCTTAGTTCTCTGACCAGGGATCCAGCGCAGTTCCCCTGCGTTGGAAGAGCGAATCTTAACCCCTGGACGCCAGGGAAATCCCTCACTTGTGTCTTTTAACCCTCCCAGCAAACCAGCTGCTTTTGCCAGAGTTGTTGTTCAGGCGCTAAGTCATGTTCGACTCTTTGCAACCCCATGGACTACAGCACGCCAGGCCTTCCTGTCCATCACCAACTCCCAGAGTTCACTGAGATTCATGTCCATCGAGTTGGTGATGCCATCTAGCCATCTCATCCTCTGTCATCCCCTTCTATTCCCGCCTTCAGTCTTTCCCAGCATCAGGGTCTTTTCCAGTGACTCAGTCCTTCACATCAGGTGGCCAAGGTATTGGAGCTTCAGATTCAGCATCAGTCCTTCCAATGAATAAGTAAGTAAGTAAGTAAGTGTTAGTCACTCAATCGTGCCCGACTCTTTGTGACCCCATGGACTGCAGCCCACCAAGCTCCTCTGTCCATCAGACTTTCCAGGCAAGGATACTGGAGTGGGTTGCCATTTCCTTCTCCAGGGGATCTTCCCAACCCAGAGATCAAACCCAGGTCTCCTGCATTGCAGACAGATTCTGTACTGACTGAGCTACAAGGGAAGCCATGAATAGTCAGGGTTGATTTCTTTTAGGATGGACTGATTGGATTTCCTTGCAGTCATATCTTCAGGGCAGATGCTAGTATTTGGAACCTACTAAGGAGGGAAGTGGGTAGGAATTAGAATAGTATTTGTATGGTAAAGCCAGTTATCATTTCTGCTAAGCAGACATGGCGATACTTTCCAAAAGTGTGGAAAGGTTCTTTTTCTTGTGCTTCTCCCATATCTTTCTTAGATGTCTTGAGATCAGTAATTTACAACCTTCAGTTCATGAAAGGTAAGCCTCTTCCTTCGAGCCAAAATAGCTATGCCTTGGCCTCACGTCATGAGAGAGACATACTCCGTCTCCTATTTGTTCTCAAAATCGCTTCTGCCTAACCTCCTCATGTACCTTTCTGGTTGGGAAGGCCGCAGACTCCTCTCACTTGCTGTGAAGATCTCCTTTCATGTGCAGACACTAAGCGCAGACGTCAGCTTATTGTCCTCAGCATCTTTTCAGTGCCTTTTTAAGCAAACGGAGTTCTCCCTGTGACTCTAGCCATTCCCTGGGAGAAGGGAAGAGCCAGGCAGAGGGAAAGGAGGCCTGCGACGGACCTGGCTTTCAGCAGGAGCTGCCTCCTCATTTTATTACCCTCACGAGATACGTGATTGCTGACTTTTGGTGATTAGTACCCTCTGGAGGTATTACGTAAAATATTAGTTTTTTTAAACTGATTATATTTTGGTTAGACGGTAACATAGCGTTGTTGTTCAGTTGCTAAGTCGTGTCTGACTCTTGGTGATTCCCATGGACTGCAACACACCAGGCCTCCCTTCCCCTCACCATCTCCTGGAATTGGCCCAAGTTCATGTCCATTGAATTGGTGATGTTATCGGTAGCACTACAGCAAGACAGTGATATCTCATTTGTGGTCAAAGAGTTGCTACTCATCCATCCCAGCCAACACCTCACTTAGGCTCCTGCCACAGTAAAAGACCACAAGCAGGTTCCGGGGCTAGACGTGTGCGTCCATCAGGTCCAGCTGGGAGAGACAGAAGCCACGCTAGGGACTCGAACGGGGAGACTTCAAAATAAAGAACCGTTAGCCAGGTAGAAAGTTATTAACCAGGCGACTGGAAGAGAACTCGGGGTGTTAAGGAGGGAACAACTGCAGGAAGCGGCCACATCCCCTCCGGTGAGGTTTGAATGATTGCCCCTTGAGGCTGGGTCTCAGAGCTCCCAGGAGCGGCGGGGGCTGGGATCCAGGACTCTTAGGAGGAGACTCTGAGCTCAGAGGAGGGACGGGTGGAAGGACCAGAGGGGTCTCTAGGGAGAAGGCTCCTACTGGTGCACGCGCCTCTCCGGGCACATGAAGAGGTGGGGCCTGCAGGCACTGGAGGAATCGCAGAGTCGATTCAGCAGCTCCTGTAGGACAGACTGCTGCTTCAGGGGGGAGAGGCATGGCTGGGGGATGCAGAAACGGGGCACAGGGGAGGGGTCACGGCCCTTCCCCCACCCATCCCAGACTCTGGAGGGCAGAGCCAGGCGGGCTCAGACAGGTGGCCCGGCGCGGAGCACTGTGGGCGGCCTGGGCCCAGGGGCTGTAGCTCTGCGTGCCCATCCTCTCCAGAAGCACGCAGCCCGGAGCAGCGAGCTTCCCCGGCGTCACCGGAGGTCCCAGCAGAATCCTCTCGGTAAAACGAACAGCCGCAGTGTGTAGAGACAAGCTCCCGTTTGCCCAAACAGAGAGAAAACCACGGTGTGTTAGCCATTATCCCAATACCAGCTCTTCACTTTCCGCCTCAGTTTTAAGAGACTTCACGGAGAGGAAGGCTCCAGAAGGCCAGGCACCCTCGCTTATAAGACCTTTTCCTTCCTTACAGCCTAAGTGCCTGGCAAATAGGTGGCGCGATGAACCACGTGGGTATTTGCAGGAGGCCATGTAAAGCCCATTAAGAACTGCTCAGGGGGAGAGAAAATCCTGTTCTGCGCTTTCAGGTTCATTGTAATTGAAATTTCTTTTTCTTTTTTAATTTAGCCGTGTGTCAGTTGAACCTAGGTTAGCTGAGGTTAAAGGGAAAACAGCCCAGCAGAGACCAGAACAGCAGCAGGCGTCCTCTGCCAGACCACGTGGCGGTGACCTGAGGGGCTCCCGCCGCCCCATCCGCTCAGCGGGGGCGGGCAGGAGGGCAGAGGTCATTAGCGCCCCCTGAAGACCTGTTTCCTACCCTGCTTTGTGTGACAGGTCTTCGGTGCGAGTCTAAGCAACTTCTCCTTAAGTGAAAATATTTGTCTTTCGGGGATGTGTTGTGTTTTTCCCCCCCTCTGCTGAGTGCCAAAGGCCATGTTTGTTTGTCTTAACTCTGAAACTGTTATTGACCCAGATGAAGTGCTACTTTGATTGCTGATGGCCGCTGGCTCCCTTTGCATGAGATTATGATGGCCGCTGGCTCCCTCTGCATGTGATTATGACGTGAAATCTCCTCGTAAGAGTGTCTGTCAATACTGTAATTGACTTTACCGTGTTGACTTTTTACTCAATAACTTCAGGGATCAGCCCATCCTTAGACATTGGAAACCCGCTTATTTTTAAATTTGCCTAGGCGGGGAGTCCTTAAGGTGCGTTATCCTCAGAGTAACTGCTCCCACTTCTCCAAGTTTCATGCGTGTGTCTTCTGCTGCCTCTCCAGTGAAATCCCTTGCAGAGAATACATTTGAATGGAAGAGTTATAGCCCCGGAAGAACTGTTTCTGGATCTCTTGGGAAACGGAGCATACGGTTTCCTCCATTCCTGAACTAGGGGCGGCTTCTCAGCTGCAGGCCGCAGCAGCTCCCCTGGGCCTGGGCCGCCTTGTGTGCACAGCTTAGGACTCTGACCCTAAGTCACCTCTCAGGTGGCAAAGAACTATGAACGTCAAGGCTTGCCGGAGGATCGAGAGAGAGCTGGTGGGCGCGCCCTTCCTCATGCGTCAGACTGTGCCGCGCTCGCTCAGGTCCAGCTCTTTACAACCCCATGGACTGAAGCCCGCCAGGCTCCTCTGTCCATGGGATTTTTCAGGCAAAAATTCTGGAGTGGGTAGCCATTTCCTCCTCCAGAGGATCTTCCCAACCTAGGGATTGAACCCATGTCTCCTGCATCGCAGGCGGACTCTTTACTGCTGAGCCATATGTCACGACAGCTCAGAAGTTGCACACATGAGCTTGGGAACCCAGTTTCCTGGGTCCATAGCCTGTAACTGTGGGACCTTGGGCCAGGCTTCTCACAAGAAAACCAGCACCTACCTATGAGCTACTAGGATTAATACACAGTTACATACCTGGCACAGAGTAAACACTATACAAGTGTTCAATAAATCCATGATAAACAAGCACACCTGTTCATAAATGGGAAAGGACTTTTCTCCAAAGATGCACAAATGGTACATAGAGTAAGCAATAAGCACATAGAAGAATGCTCAGCACCATGGATCACGAGGGAAATGCAGATCAAGACTGCAGTGAGACAGTGCTTCACCCTCCTGAGGATGGCATTAGCAAGAAGACAGAAAATAGTCAGCATTGACAAGGTCGTGGAAAGATTGGAGCCCTTGAGCACTGCCGGTGGGAGCGTCAGGTGGTGCAGCCACTGTGGGAAACAGTATGGCAGGTCCCTTGGACTGCAGGGAGATCAGCCCGTCCATCCTAAAGGAGGTCAGTCCCGGGTGCTCACTGGAAGGACTGATGCTGAAGCTGAAACTCCAGTACTTTGGCCACCTGATGCGGAGAGCTGACTCATTTGAAAAGACCCTGATGCTGGCAAAGATTGAGGGCAGGAGGAGAAGGGGACGACAGAGGGTGACATGGCTGGATGGCATCGCCGTTGCGATGCACATGGGCTTGAGTGGACTCCAGGAGATGGGGATGGACCGGGAGGCCTGGCGTGCTGCAGTCCACAGGGTCACAAAGAGTCGGACACGACTAAGCGTCTGCACTGAACTGGAAACCTGTAAGCAACCCGAGCGTCCATCAGGAGATGAACAAACAAGCACAGTGTGTATACACGTGACAGAATGTTCAGCCTTAAGCAGAAGGCAGCTCTGTCCATGCTGCAGTGCATGTACCTTGAGGACGTTTGTTAAGTGAAACAAGCCACTCATAAAAAGACTGACACCGTATGACCCCACTTAAACGAATAGTCCTGCTCATGGAGGCGGAGCATAGAATGGTGGTTGCCAGTGACTGTGCAGAGGGGATGGGGGTCACTGTTTACTGGGGACGAGTCACAGTTTTACAGGAGGAAGGGTTCTGGAGATGGATGGTGGGGCACCTGCACAACATTATGAGTGCACTTAATACCACTGAGCTGTGCGCTTAACAAAGGTTGAGATGGTAAGCTTTTTTATGTTTGTGTATTTTATCACAATTGTTTAAAGCGTAAAAGAAAATGAAATGTGTTGTGTGGAGAGTGTGATTCATCCACCTGCTCCCCACGCACCTTCCCAGATCTCCTCTCTGAGCACCTGAAGCTTAGTCCCAAACCCCAGAAAGGGCTTAGATTGAGTTTCCGGGCCACCTTCAGGACAGTGAATGCTTGGCAAAGCCCGGGTTTTAAGGAGTCGTGACAGTAATCTAAACCACATGTTAGTCGCTCAGTCGTGTCCGACTCTCTGTGACCCAATGGACCGCAGCCAACCAGGCTCCTCTGTCCATGGGATTTTCCAGGCAAGAATACTGGCGTGGGTAGCCATTCCCTCCTCCAGGGGGTATTCCCGACCCACGGACTTAACCTGGGTCTCCCATACTACAGGCAGATTCTTTACCGTGTGAGACACCAGGGAAGCCCCAGTCTAAACCATAACATGTTAGAAAACTACAAGAAAGTTTCATTTGATCACCACCTAAGGCTGCTGGATATTTTTTGGAGCTTTAAGGACCTCACGTGAAAATGCAGTTTCCCCGGAACAAGAAGCAAGTCAGGAATTCATGGTTCTATTGTCACACGAAGCATTAATACTTAAGGTCCTGTCAAAATAAAGTCAGCAGGAGAGTGCATCCATCAGCTTCAGATCTGCTCCTGGTCACCGTCTTCGTCTTTCTCTGGGAACATGTTTGTCACGGGGGTTTAGGCCGCCTGCACCCTTCAGTCTGAAGATAGGGTGGGGCCGGTGATGTCACTGGAAGGAAGTTTGCCACTGATCTGTTGTTTTAATATAAAAACCAAGTGCCTGTCAGCCTTCATCTTTTGAAATCATGGTCTTTGAAGGCAGTTCTAAAACTGACTATTAGGTTATGCTTTGTGGTGGGAAGGAGAGGAGGAAATGCTAAAAGGAAAAACAACGCCAGGGGGATAAAGGACGCACGTGAGTTCCCTCTGGGCCACCAGCTCAGCTTTTGTCTCCACTTCTGGCTCTTCTGGTCCAGAAATCGAAACAGTGACCAGCAAATCCACTGTGTGATGTTTGATCCACGTTCTGCAGTTGCTCCTCGCGTTTCAAACCAGTGGCATTGGTTAAGGCCTTTGAAAGTCCTGGCAGCTTTTCCTATTGCATGTAAAAAGCCCTCTGCACTCCTGATGATGCTGGTCTGTGCCAAATGCAGAATGGTTCATGGAGGAGAGTTTTAGGGTCGTTCCTGTCGTGTTCTGTGATCACATAGAGCAGTATATGCAGAAAAGGGGTCACAGCTGTCTCAGTCTTTTAAGGGGACCCCTTGCAGCTCACGGGAGGAAACCGTGCCCCTTCCTGCCCCCAACGTGGAAATGACCACTGAGGCAGAACCCCTGGCATTGTTGAGCCCATGTGCTTCCCAGGAAGGGCTACACAGCAGGAGGAGGTGTCAGAGGCCCCTGCAGCTGCTAAAGATAACCATAATCCCAACTTCTGTATGTACTGTTCCTAGGCTTTTAGAAGTGTTTTTGATATCCATAAGGAGTACATTAAATTTTTCTTGATTTGAATTTTATCTGTTAATATCTGGAATGGTACTTTATATCTTCTTTTCTGACTCACTCCTTCCCCTCTTTATTCATTACAAAGTATATTTGGTTTGCTTCATTCAGTTGTAACTGATGGTGTTTTCATGCCTGTATAATAACCCACTGTGTGGCTGTGCCACAAATATATTTTTTAAGGTATTTGAATTGTTTATAGTTACTTGCTTTTACAAACTTGCCATGGGAATTCCTGTCCTTGCCTACAGTTTCATCTAAGATGCATGTTTTGGTGTAGGAATTTTTGGCTTATACAGGGTTAACCTGCTCAGCTTTACCAGAGGAGGACAGATTGTTTTCTGAAGTGCTCGTATCCTCGTACACGCCCCCCAGCAGAGCACGGTACTTCCCATCCTCGGCGTCTTCACCGACATGTGGAGTTCTCATCCTGTGCGACTTCAACCAGTCTAGCGGATATGTAACAGTATCGTGCAGCGTTTTCATTTCCATTTCCCTTCTTACTAAAGAGGTTGCACAGTTCTCCATTTATTTAACTGGCTGCTTGAATATGCTCTTTGATGGATTGCCTGCTCAACAGTTTACTCATCTTTCTATCAGGTGGTTTTCTTTTCTTATCTTTGTAGGACTTCTTTGTATATTCTGGATAATAACCCTTTATTGACTATCTTGTTGTTGAGTCACTCTTGTGACCCCATGGACTGCAGCATGCCAGGCTTCCCTGTCCACTATCTCCCGGAGTTTGTTCAAACTCATGTCCATCAAGGCGGTGATGCCATCCAACCGTCTCATCCTCTGTTGTCCCCCTCTCCTCCTGCCTTCAGTCTTTCCCAGCATCAGGGTCTTTTCCAGTGAGTCAGCTCTTCGCATCAGGTGGTCAAAGTATTGAAGTTTCAGCTTCAGCATCAGTCCTTCCAATGAATATTCAAGACTGATTTCCATTAGGATGGACTGGTTGGATCTCCTTGCAGTCAGGACTCTCAAGAGTCTTCTCCAACACTAAAATTTGAAAGTACTACAACACGTCAGTTCTTCAGCACTCGGCCTTTTTTATGGTCCACCTCTCACATCTGTACATGGCTACTGGGAAAACCATAGCTTTTTCCAGTGGCTGTACGAACCTTTGTCAGCAAAGTGATGTCTCTCCTGTTTAATATGCTGTTGTCGACCGTATGTGTTGCTAATAACTTTGCTAAGTTTGTGGACGGTCATTTCACTGTCCATAGTACTGTCTTCTGATGAGCAGAAGCTCTTAACTTTCATGCTTAGTAATCACTTTGTAATGAAATCTAGTGTCTTTAAAAAGTCCCTACTCTAAGATTATATGGTCTTTTGTAGTTTTTTTCCTAAAAGATTTAAAAAAATTTTTTCCTATATCATTTAAATACTATATAATCCATCTGGAGTTAATTATTTGTATATTGATTTTTTTCAGGCAACCTTGCTAAATAAACTGACTTAGTAAATTTACTAATCTGTCTGTAGATTCTTCTGTGTATAAAATCAGATAATAATGGTGGGGATTCTTTTATATCCTGTCCTGTTATATCCTATTCTTATATCCTGTCCTATTTTTTCCTGCCCTATTAGAGTTAAAACCTCTGAATAAAAGTAATGATAAGACATCTTTACATTGTTTCAGTCTTTCTTACATTTGTTATTTGGCTGCTTCCCATCTTAGTTGAGGTACACAGGCTCTGTGGGTGTGGCTCCAGAGTCCGTGGTGGCCGTGCAGGGGCTCGGTTGCTCCACGGCTCGTGGCATCCAAGTTCCCTGACCGAGGACAGAGCCCACATCTCCCGCGCTGCAGGAGGGACTCTTAACTCCCGAACCGCCACCAAAGTGCGCGTGTTTTTTCTTATTTTTAAGAGTGCTGTGTTACTGAATAACTGACGGACTGTTTGTTATAGGTTTTTTAGGAAATATACTTTATCATTACAAAAATATTCCTTCTATGTTTGGCTTGCAATGGTAGTTTATCATAAATGGTTGTTGAATTTCATCAAAGAAATGTTTACATCATTTAGCAGAACCGTAAATTTTTTTCTCATTGTTTTACATGGTGGTGAATTACATGATAAATTCCTAATTTTAAATGAAACCTACGTTTCTAATATACTGGTGATATATTTTTTACATATTGCTAGCGTTGGTACGCTAGCATCTTATATGTGAATTTTTGCAGAGTTGTCCATATCCATGTTTCTCTAGCGCTATCTTTATCTAGTTTTAGTGTCAGGATTACATTATTCTCACATAATGCATTAAAGAGTATTCACTCTTAGAGTCCCTGAGTTTAGGTAAGATTGAAATTATCTGTTGCTTAATGTTTGGTGGAACTTACTTGCAAAACACTGCAGAGCTGGTGTTTTATTTGTGGGATGATTTTTAACTATTGAGTGAATTTCTTTAATTCTTATAGTATAACTTATTTTTGATTTCTTTTCAAATTCATTTTGGTAACTGTAGGGATTTGTCCATATCACCTGCTTTCAAAAATGCAGAATAAAGTTATTTATAATATCTGTCATCTTTCAGTGTCTCGTAGTTGCATCCCTTTAACGTCTTATTTCATTTTATTACCTCTCTTTTTGCTTAACCTTAACACACACAGTGTTTTTTCTCTAGAAGAATCAACTTTGGATAATCAACTTTATATTATAATATAATTATATTATAAATATTGTAGTTAATTATTATAATTACCTCTATTTTATATCTCTTCTCCATATCATTGATTTCTGCTAGTTTTTCTTTTAATTTCCTTTCTTTGGGTTTATTCTTTTTTGTTGTGGTGATCTGGATACTTTTATTTTACACTTTCATTCTTTTATATAGAAGTTTAAGGTTATACTTCCCTTCAAACTGCTGCTTAGTTGTAGCCATACATTTTGGTGCCTTTTGTTTTCATTATTGTTACAAGTTCCAAGTCTTTACTAATTTTCATCTTGCTTTCTTCTCTCAGCCATAGGTGTTTTTAGAAGTGTGTTTTTAAATTTTCAAACCAATGAGGAGGTGGTTTCTGCTTATTTTTGGTTTTAATTACCTCTTCATCATTACTTATTAATTACAACGCACTGTGCTCAGGAAATCCATCTGTAAGATACTGCTATTTGAAGTCTGTGGAGACTTGCTGTGTGGTCTCGTAGTGTATACTGTCTTCTATTATAAATACTTTGTGTGTGCTTCTAAGTCACATACCTTGTCTGCTGTGAGCACATGTTCCGTATATCCACTAGTTCAAATCTACATGTGAGCCGTGTCTGGGGGAGAAGGGGGAGAGATGTGGGTTTGACCATTTCTTCCTGCAGCTCTTCCAATTTGGGTGTAATTTGAAGCAATCTTATTGGAGGTCTCCAGTTTAGAACAGTTATATATTCCTGGTGAACTGAACCTTTCTGACTATGTCATCACTGTCTTCATCTATAGTAACCATTTTTGCCTTAGAATCTATCGTGTCTGGTTTAATATAGGTGCATCAGCATGGCACCGTGGTTTTCCTCCTTTCACTTTTAACCTTTCTTTGTCCCTAAGTTTTAGGGTCATCTCTTGTAAATGGCATATGACTTTTTCTTTTAAAGTCTGTGTTAATGATCTTCACCTTTCAATGGAGATACTAGCCTATTTTAAATGACATATGTGGACTTGTTTCTACCATCTCAGTTAGCCTTTTTTGCAAACTTTCTTTGCCCCCACCTCCCAGATTCCTTTCTGACTCTGTTTTGTTTTCGTTGCTGTACCTGCTTTTGGCCGTGCTGTGTGCTCACTGCTGCGGGCTTTGTCTGGGTGTTGAGAGTGGGGCAGCTCTCTCGCTGCGCACATAGGCTCCTCGCTGCTGTGTCTTCTCTTGCTGTGAATTGTGGGCTCTGCACAGGCCCAGTATCTGTGGCCCACGGGCTTAGCTGCTCCAAGGCACGTGGGGTCTTCTGGACCAGGGATCAAACCCATGTCTCCTGCATTGGCAGGCAGATTCTTCACCACTGAGCTCCAGGGAAGCCCACTAACATTGTTTTAAATTGACCACGATTCTTCTACTTGTCATTCCTCCCCCCGCCCCGCAATGGTTTATAAGTTATGTAGAACTTTCTGTTCTTTCAGTGTTGATCCTAGAACTTCTAGCGTGAATATTTTTAAACGGACAGAGTTAATCAGTATCGTTAACCTCCTGCTCAGTCAAGGCCTCTGGGATGCTTCAACTTCTGTTCTCTCCACCTCCCAAATAACACGCTGCATTTGTCTGGGACTTGAGCTCTATTTCATATTTCAGTTTCTTTAAGTCAGTTATTATCGTTGGCCCTCCATATCCATAGGTTCTGCATCCATGGATTCAATCGACTGCTGATAGAAAATATTAGGAAATAAAAAGAATTCCAGAAAGTTCCAAAAATCAAGGCTTACTTGCCCCATGCACTGGCAGTTGTTGGCATGGCGCGCATCCGCACGTGGCACTTGGCACCACACGCGATCCTGGGGTGATTTGAAATGCATTGCAGGACCTGCCTAGGTTCTAAGCACATACTGTACCATTTTGTAAAAGGGACTTGAGATTTTGATATCTGTGGGGACCTGGAGCCAAAACCCCCCCAGACACCAGGGGACAGCTTGGTGCCACCAAGGGTTGCTACTTGAGTACATTTCCTTTGCTTAGCATTTTTCTTTCTCTTGCGTCTCAGACCTTTCTTGCTTTTGGCTTTTATTCCACTTCTATTTCATGTTGGTACGTGGTGGATCTGCAGCATTGTGTTAGTTTCCGGTGTGCAACACAATGATTCAGTTACCCAGCGCACGCACGCATCCGTGCTGCTTCATTCTTTTCCCGTGTAGGCTGTTATTAACACAGAGTCCTGAGTGGCGTTCCCTGTGCTCTACAGGAGGTCCTTGTCGAGTCTCTATTTTACATATAGACGTATGTGGATTTAGTCCCAGCCTTCCCCCTTTGCTGACCATAAGTCTGTTTTCTCTTTTTTTCCTGAAAAATGCTCTTAAGAAGGTCCTATCACTGAGTATCTGCTTTTAATCAAAGTCTTGACTTTTTGTCTGAAAATATTTTTATTTTGCCTTCTTTCTTGCTGTTGTTCAGTTGCTAAGTCATGTCCGGCTCTGCAGCCCCCGTGGACTGAGTGATGCACAGAGGGCCTCCCTGTCCTTCACTGTCCCCCGGGGTTTGCTCGAGTTCATGTCCATGGAGTCGGTGATGCTGTCAAACCATCTCATCCTCTGCCACCCTCTCCTTTTGCCTTCAGCCTCTCGCTGGGCCTCCGTTCTCAGGTGATAGTATTGTAGCTGGACAGTTACTTTTTCTCTCTCGTTTTGACATTACTGTTCTACCTCATCTGAGTCACTGGTTTTATCTTAACTACCCCTCCTCCTTAGATGATGTGTCTCCTTTCTCGTACTTCTAAGCCTCTATTTGTGTGTGTGTGTGTGTGTGTGTGTGTGTGTGAGTGAGAGAGAGAGATGTCTGTGATGACTTAGTCTATCTAGGTGTGCATTTCTTTGTATCCTCCTCGGGACTTGTTGGCTTTCTGAATCTTAAGATTGGTAACATTCGTAACAGCTAGGAAATTCTCAGCTACTTCCTGCTGTGGGATTGGTGCTTCCGCATTTCTCCTTCATTCTGGACCTCCAGTTGCGTTTGGTTGGATGCTCTTGTTGTATTCTGCATTGCCCAGCCTCTCTTCCATGTTTCCCATCTCTTTATCGCTCTCCGCTGCATTTCCTATAATGTCTTTAGATCTGTCTTTCAATTAACTTAATTTTTTATTTGTTTTCCACAATTCAATTGCATTGAGTTTTTTAATTTCAGGAATTATATTTTTCAGCTCTGGAAATTCTGTTTGAGGCATCCCCAAATCAACCAAGTCTGCTTGGTTTTAGTAATCCAGTGTTTCTAATATTTGCCAATTCCCTCTTTAGTTTTTGTTTTTTTGGTACATACGTTATATTCTTTGTCTAATTATTGCAGTATTTTCAGACTTTACAGTTCAGATTCTATGGGGTTTTTTTTTTCTGTTTTCTCATACAGTGGCTTATTTCTTTTGTATTTAATTATTTTTTTTCTTTTAATTGTGAACCTGTGTTCTTTAAAGTCTTATCTGTGAGAGTTCTTTGTGGACTGGGTTTGAAGTATGTTCTTCCAAAAAGGGTTTGTGTTTTCCTCTAGTAGGCACCATTGGGCACTTTAAACTGAATATAGCTTGGGGTTTGTTGGTCCACACAGTAGAATTCTGGCCTCACACCCACAAGACTTCAGACTCGTGGCTTAAAACTCTCAAGGGAGGCTCTTCTTGTCTGCAGTTCCATCTGGAGCTGAGGTCAGGCTGGCTTTTATCCCACTGTCTGCCGCCGATTCCCTAGGATCTCACCGAAGGCCTCATCATTCAAGGGTCCCACGTTTTACATGGCGTTTTTACATTTATACTTTCCTAGCGGTCTGTGTATGGCAACCCACTCCAGTACTCTTGCCCGGAGAATCCCGGGGACGGGGGAGCCTGGTGGGCTGCAGTCCATTGGGTCGCACAGAGTCAGACACGACTGAAGCGACTTGGCGGCAGCAGCAGCGGGCTGTTTGGTGATTTTAGGTTATGAGCTCCTATGATTCAGCCTGATATGCAGGCATCCTGATGGCCTTGGCATGGGTTGCTGTCTTCAGGAGAGGTTTTGCTTTGTGAACTTGTGCTGGGAGCCTGGAGAGCAATGCGTCCGAGGGCGCTTTAACCCCCTGAGGGGTCACAGTAACCTGGGAGCTGCCCGAGTCCTTCCCCCTGCAGCGCCCTCCCCCCAGGTTTGGGCTCCTGGCGCAGGGCTGGAGGCGGCATTTGCTCCACAAAGCCCTGCCTTCCTTACATGCCTGCCGCTCACTTTTCAGATTTTGTCTTTTTTTGTAAGATTTTCGTCTGTGTGTGTGTGAAGCTCTTTTGGTGTGTGTGCATTTCCATGGATCTGCAGGATTCCCCTTATTTGCCAAGGAACCCAGCAATGACTAAAAACATATCGCTGTCCTTCCCCCGGGGTCTTTTGTATGGCAGTTGGAAGACAGCCTTCCAAATGTCTTTTCTGCCACCAGCTGGGAATGGAAGCGTCTGCTCAGCTCTCGTCCTCTGTGTCTTCCTACCTGTGGTCCGTCTTGGACAAAAGCGCTGCACAGCGAGCCCTGCTCCTATAATCCTCTTAACCCCACCTGCTTCTCTTCACACTTGGCAAAAGACCGGAGCTCTCAAGTAACCCCTAAGAAGGACGCCTTCGGCCCACACGCTCCCCTCCAGCTGAGAGCATCAGCTCCAGAGGGGACCCTAGCACACAGGAGGGAGGGGCGGCGACGGCGCGCGGAGCTGCTGTGGCCACGGAGCAAACCGTGAGCGCGCCCAGAACCAGCGAAACGGCCGCGTCTGACCAGAAACCGTCCCTGAGCCTGTGGGTGGCGAGGGGTGCTCGTTCTCACCCTGAACTAATGTGATTTCTCAGCTTGCATGTTGAGTGTTTCCCACCGATTTGACAAGAGGATTAATACCAGGTTTTTATTTGAGATGAGTAACACATGGTTCTGTGGGGTCCCAGTGAAGTCAGGTGGCTTTAATTTATGCCAACAGGATCGTCGTGAGTATCGTTCCTTAGAAAACGAAGCTAAAAATGGCAGGCGCTTCAGACATACCCCATGTTCATTTTGATGAACGGTATTTGAGGAGGCGGTTGGAAGTTCTTCCTCCTCCAGCGTAATACGTTCAGCCTGCCTGGTTTCTTTGTAAAGTAGCTGGCGTCCTGTGATGACGGATCCTACAGCAGGAGGTGTCTGACACCGGTCAGTGCAGCCGGCCTGCCCCCACCATGAACAGCGCTGCTTCCAGTGATTAATATTTGAAGGAGCTTGTCGCTTCCTGCTGAGTGTGTGTGTAATTTATGGAGTATGAGCCCGTCGTAAAATCTCAGAGAAAGCTAACTGTATCACGTGAGAGAAAGATGCATTTATATTTTAACTCTAACTCCCTGAAGTTCTCTCTGTGTGCCCGTTTTTATCCAGAGGTATCGTCAATGTGCTGGTTTCCTGTCTCCGTCACAGGAAGCTTCCTTCCCGGGGAGGCCGGGGACACATTGCAGTCTCCTGTTTGGGCCATCTTTGAGGGCCAGCAGGGTCGCCCTGAACCAGTCACAGGGTTCCCTGAGTTTGTTCTGTCTGCTGTCTGTGAGGCGGTGGAGTGGGGCTGGGGTTGCGGTGCGTGGATCTTGGGACCCTGCTTGGAGTGCAGTGTTTTCCGTGGAAGCAGAGACCCTGCCCCACACCACCTCGAATTCACAGGCTCGGGAAGTGATTTGCTTGTTTCTTTTCCTTCACTTCCTGTGATGCCTTTAAGAAGGTCTCAGTGCGCTGCTCTTGCGCTTGCATGTATCTTTTTCTTTTTTAAAGTATATTTGATTTACAGTGCTGTGTTAATTACTGCTGCTAAGTCGCTTCAGTCATGTCCGACTCTGTGTGACCCCATAGACGGCAGCCCAGCAGGCTCCCCCGTCCCTGGGATTCTCCAGGCAAGAACACTGGAGTGGGTTGCCATTTCCTTCTCCAGCGCATGAAAGTGAAAAGTGAAAGTGAAGCTGCTCAGTCGTGCCCGACTCTCTGTGACCCCATGGACTGTAGCCCACCAGGCTCCCTCGTCTGTGGGATTCTCCAGGCAGGAGTGCTGGAGTGGGGTGCCGTCACCTTCTCCGGTGTTGATTACTGCTGTATAGCAAAGGGATTCATTTACACACATATCTGTGTTCAGTTGCTTCAGTCCTGTCCAAAGCTTTGCGACCCCATGGACTGTATCCCACCAGGCTCCTCCATCCATGGGATTCTCCAGGCCAGAATACTGGAGTGGGTTGCTATTTCCTTCTCCAGAGAATCTTCCTGAACCAGGGATCAAACCTGGGTCCCCTGCATGGCAGGCATATTCTTTACCACTGAGCCACCTGGGAAGCCCTATACAAACATATATATATATATATATATATATATATATATATATATATATATATATATACACACAGTCTTCTTTTTGATATTCTTTTCCATTATGGCTTAGGCTTGTTTATGTCCTTGAAAGAAGGAGAGAGAAAGAAGCTCTCAGGTTCAGAACCCCCGCTCTTGTATGGACGGAAGTGAAAGGCAGCACCTGCTTGCTTTCTGGTGTGTTTCTCCCTGTCTCTACCTGACACCCCAGACTTTTTACTTAAAAGAAGGGTTAGCCTGTGGGAAAGGAGGAGGAGAAGCACAGGGAGCAGCACGTATGCCTCTCGCCTGGACTCACGGAGAGTTCGTCTTTTGCACTGCTTGCCTTTTTCTTGACTCTCTTGCTCCCAGAATCCTCTCCCTCCACAGCGCCGCACTGCCCTTCCCCGGGGCCACCTTCTCAGGGAGTGTCCGGGAAGGCCCCCCAGACCACCTGCTCTCTGCTGTGCAATCCCACCTGCTCCGGCACGCTGATGGACACTCCCCAGACCGCCTGCTCCGGCGCTGGCTCTGTCTCCCGCGGGGGTCCCCTCCCTGCCTGGCACCAAGCTAGGCCCTGAGGACATCGCAGGGGCCGGGCCCTGCCTTGTGGGGCTGACCCTCTCACAGAAACCATCACACAGTCCGTGATGATGGTGGGAAGTGCTGGCCATGGAGGGAGTTCGGGGTGCTGACAGTTGGGGCAGCTGGGACAGGTGTACCCACGATCCCAAGATGTACAGAAATGTTTCCATTGGTGGGCAAGCCAGTGGGAAAGGGGGCCAACGTGGTGCAGCAGAAAGTTCCCCCCACCCCGCCCAGAGCCCCCAGCCCCACACCCACAGCCAGACACCGTGTCCCCCACAGGCCTCCGTGCCCTCTCTCTGCCCCCTGCAGCTGTAGGTGACCTCCCTCCGTGAGTGTTCCTCCCCGATCGCCTCACTGCCGGCCCCTGCCGTGCACCAGGCAGACAGGATCCACAGCTGTCCACACAGCGTGTGGCCGAACCCCACGGGCGCATCACGGTCCTCGCTGGTCCAGACAGCAGCCGGCATCACCCACATTCCACAGCCCCGTGAAGCAGGGTGGGGCACAGGGTGCAGATACTGTGTCCTTTTTGCCAAAAAGAAAGCACAAGGGAGGTCCATCCCATGCTCGGACATACGGGCATGACAACATACTCGGAGGTGTGACAGTCCTCTTGGGTTCTGGTGGGAATACACAGGTGATCTGGTTACAGGGCAAATGAGAAAAGAGCAAGAGTCGGTCTGGTGGTGTAGCTGAGAGCTCAAAAGTCAGGCTTCGCTTCCCATCCCTGCTCTTCTGATGAGCTGTGTGGCTTTAAGTAAATCACCAAACTTGCCCAGACCTCACCTCTAGCATCTATAGAATAAGGATGCTAACAAAACCACTTTATAGAGTTGAATGCGATCTTCGCTGCAGATACAGCAAGGCGCCTGGCAGGTGGTCCGTTTAGTGGAGGGCGGCTTGTGCTGCGTCTGTGTAACCATGACTTGCTTCTCTGATCATCTGTGAGCACCCTTGTGAGTGTCTGTGTCTCATGCCGCCTGGGCTGTCTTCCCCGGGGACCCCCACCCCAAGGCCGCGCATCACATGAGGGGCGGCGTGCGTGGATGAGGGAGGGGCCGTGGCAGCGGGGAGCTGTCACCCAGGGCAGGCGCCTTTTTCCCTGAACACCAGGTTTAGCCTGCTCACAAAGACTCCGGGCGCTGTCTTAGAGGAGAGCAGGCTTTTTTCCTCGGAAGGACCCAGCCAGCGTCGCCCCGTGGTGTCTCCGCCGCGCACTGGCGGGCACGTGAAACCCAGCACAGCTTGTTTCTTACGGTTTAACAGGAGAGATTGTGCTTCCACTGCCGTCACAGCAAGAGAGCGTTGCTTTGACGCCTCAGCCGCACGAATGGAGTCACCGTGTCCACGGCGGGAGGTCAGCAGGGATTTCGGGCCTCAGCCTCAGGGCAGAGGCTCCTGTTGGCAGACCGCTGGCCGGGTGTCCCTGCATCTGCTCCGAGAGCTCGGGGGGCTGCCGGGGGGCTGCTCCAGGGGGTTTAACAGTGTCCTCTCTCGTCCCCGCCCTGCAGGAACGGCCTCCCCGGCTGCCGCCTGCGGACTGAGAGCGAGCCGGCGTGCGGCTCCCCGGTGGTCAGCGGGGACCCCAAGGAGGACCACACCTACAGCAGCGCCAAGGCCGCCGCCGCCGCCCGCAGCGCCTCGCCCGCCAGCGACTGCGCCTCGTCCTCCTCGGCTGACGAGCCCGACGAGGTCGCCGCCAAGGGGGGCCCGGAGGGCAGCGAGGGCAGCTGCCCCAGCCGCGAGAGCCACAGCGAGCCGGAGGAGGACGGCCGGCCGCGCGGCCCCCGGGAGGCCCCGGGCGACGGCGGCCCCGCGCACAAGAAGCGGCCGCCCGCGGCCAAGGCGCGGAAGGTGCCCAGCGACACGCTGCCCCTCAAAAAGAGACGCACGGAGAAGCCCCCCGAGAGCGACGACGAGGAGATGAAGGAGGCAGCGGGCTCGCTCCTGCACCTGGCGGGCATCCGGTCCTGCCTGAACAACATCACCAATCGGACGGCAAAGGGGCAGAAGGAGCAAAAGGAAACCGCGAAAAATTAACAAAAACAAGTCACTGATTTGTTTTGAACTTACGGCCATTTGGTTTCAGCATGTCAGGAGATTTCTAATGATTTGTGGCAATATCAGCAATTTATTATTTTTTTTTCTTTTTCCTTTGGTTTGGTTTTCTTTCTTTTCTTTCCTTTCTTTTTTTTTAATTTGCCCCCCCCCCCTTGGTTTTGGACCCTTAAAATTTTTATGTTTAAAGGAGATTGAAGCCATAGAACTCATATTGATACTCAGCTGTTTTACAAAAGCTTTTCATTACCTGAAGACAAAACCGAAAAAGCCAAAATGACCATTGCTTCCTCCAGCTTGTCTCAGAATCCCGCGGCTGAATCCACAGGGACGCAGCGGGAATGCCGCGGGACACGCACCCAGCGCTAAGGCACGTGTGCAAGGCCACCATCGATCAGGCCCAGCCTTTAGGTTTAAGGGGTCAGGGTGTGCGCCCAGCTGGGGTCAGTGAGTGAGCCCACCTAAGGCAACTGAGGAGACGGAAGGACCCCTGGTCCCCCTAGGAGCAGACCCAGGCTCGTGGCGCTGGGGCATCAGATGATGCCAGGAGAAGCCTTGGCGTGGCTCCACGCATGCAACGTGAGGTGGGAACAGGGCGGTCACCAGTCGTCTGTGCTTCTTAACCACGAAGCCCAGTAGCATCTCCGCAGGCGAACACTGGACCGCTCTTCTTCACCGGGTCTCAGTGACTCATGAGAAGAAACTGGGTCAGTTTTTAATGATGTTGCTGATCATTGGATTCTGTTCTGTATTAAATGAAAAGCAGGTTACACAAGCCATAAGCCTAAAGGTTGGTCCTGCTCATATGCTCCTGTGCACACACATAGACACCACACACACGGAAGAGGGGAAAAAAAAAAAAAACTGATGCAAAAAACAAGCTGTCTTCTTAACTGCCCAAGTGAAAATCAAGTTCCAAGAAATTACCATAGCTGTTAAGGAAATAATGGTACAAAACTTTTTCTGTCAAAATCATTTGATCCAAGTGAAAACAAAAAGCTGCGGACCTGCCATTAGTATTGTGGTGTATTTTTAAAAGATGAAAGGCACACTGATGGACAAACTAAAGTAAAACATGGCAAAAAACACACAAAACTCCTATACTGCCCTCAAAATGGAGTTTGCAATTAACGTCAGTCAGTATTCATCTTTACAAAAATCAAAATGATTTCCACATTCAGCCGTGTAGCCAGCAGAAATTTCTGATCCACAATGCATGGAATTCCTTTGAAAAAAGAAAAAGAAAAAAAAAATCACAAAAACACAAACTTTTTTTTATTCAAAAATAACAAAGTTCTTGTAAGGTAAATAATGTATTTAGCATGAAGCATGAATTATTTTCATATAAATATAGAAAATAGAGAAAAGGCTATGCCTCTAATTTTTAAGCCCTTAGGCTTAGAGGTTCTTTTGGTTTTCTTCTTTTTTCCTTTTTTTTTTTTTCCTTTCCTTTAATTTTTTTTGTGGTTTTTTTTTTGTTTTGTTTTGTTTTTCCCTTTTCCTTTTTTCCGATTATTTTGTTTTGGTTTTTTGAAGCAGGTGTTTAAGGTTTAACCTTCTTCAGGGACAAATTCTGACTGTTGGGGAGCTTACTCTGCAATACAAAAATCTCTTCATGTTCTGGTAGGGCCTGGGTGGCGGCGCCCTGGATTGCCTTGTCTGCACTTCAGCCCCCGGCCCCTCTGATTCTCTGTTGGAAAGTGTGTCCTTTCTCTCTGTCTGTGCGTGTTTACCATGACGCAATAATCTGAGGGCAAACTGAGTCGTGAGTGTGTATGATAGAATCAAGAGAATTAAGGGACACTGACTTGAGAAAACCAGGACCGAGATTTGGTTTCTAGGGGAAAAAGGCAGTGAATGATTATGCAAATTCGCCAGGAGAAGGGGAAACACACGACTGGGCCTTATCGGATGAGGGTGTGAATTAGGGTACCCGTGACGGAGAGAGTGCCGCGGGCCTGGGAAGGCCCAGCCCCCAGACGTCCCCCCGACGCCGGTCACAGCGTCCCTACCGCCCGGGTGCTCGAGCCCACCTGGAGCGAAGCGCACCCAGGTTGTGGGCGCGGCGATCAGACCACCAGGTGAGGGCGCGCAGCCCGGAAGAAGCTCCTGTTACCTTTGCCTGAAAGAAAGGAGTTAGGGAGATCAGAGGAACCTCTGAAAGAGGGTGATCTTCCGCCCACACGGAAGGGGATTTTAAAGCGTAAAAACACCTGCTCTCAAGATAGACGGTGAGGGAGAAGCAGGGGACTGGGGTGATCTTCACTTTTTGAAACAGGCCGGGGTGGGCCGTTGCGGAGCCCTCCGCCCGCCCCGGGCACGGCCCGCAGCTCCAGCGGCCGGGACGGCGGGAGAAGTTAACCCGTGCGTCCTCTTCCTCTGGGCTGCTGATGAGCTGAAAAAAAGATCTACAGCCCTGCGCAGGTCAGACTCATTACTGAACCTGAGTGCACCCAGCGCACTTGCGCTGGGCGTGGAGAGATGCGGGTAAGGATGTCTTTTCGAAGCGCTCCGGACCCTCCGTCTCCCCAGACCAACGTCTGACACCCCAAAAGCCATCCGCAGCTGCGGGATCCGGGCGGCACTTGGTGGTGTCCCCTCACCAAGCCCCCCTCAGCCACCCAGCCCTCCCATGTCAAATCCAGACTTCCCTCCCGAAAGGCAGAGACAAACATCCAGGGCTGTTTTCTGGCGGGGGTTTCTTCCGATGGCGACCCCCACCGGTGGGCTGTCTCCCCTCATTTCCTTTTTTCTAAAGGAGCAAAGGCCTCTTTTAGAAAATAATAAAATGCAATGTGTGTGATTTACTTTTCTGATCTCTTTGAGAAATAGAGAAATATCTTATAAAAGTGTGTTCTTAACTCCAGAACCACTCTTTTTGCATAAATACCTCATCGGGCAGCTTTCTAAGTGTTATTTCCTGCGTCTCCTGCAGTCCCTAACACAGGAGCTGCTGGGAGACCTAGGGGAAACTTTAGTGAGGGTACTTTTTTCTATTTTTCTTCTGTTTTTGGAGGCATACACATTATGCATAACCAAAACAATGGCTCAATTGTGTTTAACTTTGTATTTCGATTGTTGAGAAAAAAAAAAAGTATCAATGTGTCTGTGGCCGTTCATAGTGACTTCATTGCGGAATGAGGTTGTCCATGTCCTTGCCAAGCCCGGGGGCAGAAGACACCCTCTGTCACCCCCTCCTCCAAGAGCAGTAGAGAATTTAAGCACAAGCCTATTTGTGAAAGAATATTTTGCTCAAGTGTAATTCACTCTAGTCTTGGAATTTCTTCCCAAACATCAGGTGTTCTTTTAGCTTCCAAACTACCCTGTGTGCTCATTTAGTCTTGACAAAAATCGCCTGAGCACCGTTCCAGGGGTGTGGTGTTTTTGCTTTGGTTTCTCCTGCTGGGAGAAACGGCGTTTTCGTGTGTCATTCCAGTATCTCACATACTCACGTGGGGCGGGGGGTGGGGGGTCAGTGGGGAACTATAGCAATATTTGAAGATGCTTTTGGGAAACAGCCGTGAACTCGTCCGCACCGTGACATCCGTATTTACTTGTCGGTCCCAGGACACATTTAAGAGACGGGGACTCTGCTCTTTCTTCTTAAATGCTGTGCACACAGAAAGCTATTTTTCTGCTACTACACTTGTCTCTTATCTTTACCTAGTACTTTGTGGAAAGCGTCTGCATCATCGATTTTCCCAGCCTTATGATACACCCTAAGCTCCTATTTCCCTCCCCCCTCTCTAAGCAGTATATATATATATACACACACACATGTGTTCAAGAGTTCTTTGGTCAAATTGTCTGTCTGAAACTAAAGTGAACCTACCCCACATCCAGACGATGCTTGGAGAAAACCCTGGCCAAAACAGCTGTGGCAGATTTTAGTCTTGGGGCTGCGTTTTTCAGAAGGACTGTGTGGGAGGCTTCTCCCAAGAGCTGGGTTTTTTTCCCTGGGAGAGGCACAGGGTGTCTGGCTCTGGCTGGGCGCGGTCGTGAATACCACGTCTCACCCTGGGGGCCAGCTTCGGGCTGTGGGCTTTGTAGGGTGAAGACCTTCCAGATGGCCTTTGTCCAGCTCAGTCCTGGGGCCCAAATGCTACCAGCCCCCCATCTCAGTGACCCCTGCCCCGCACTCCACACGTGTGGGCCTCCAGCCTCTCATCCAAGAGCTCTCAGAGAAGGAATCAGAATCTGTACAAGTGACCTGCATGGGAGGGTTTTCCACATGGGAATTGGATTCAACTCAATGTGACTTCTCTTTCCCTTTAAACTTGATTCAGGTTGGGACTCGTTTCTTTCTGGTGGATCACAGCTGCCCAGATGTTGCCATTTTCTTTTTTATATTTCTGTAGAGGAGTATTTTTCTTTCATCTTCAGGATTTTTTTTTTTTTTTTTTTTTTGCCACCAAAAGAACACATCTGAACTCCGTGTCCCCTCTTGATTGTGACTTAACCAGTGTTGACAGCTCAATCCTTCGTGTCGTAGGTCCCAGCTCGAATACTATATCAAACACTGTTATGCACATAACGCAGCACTGTGATCTAATTTAAATAATACTTTTTTATTATTTATACTACTATATATAATATACATCAACACTTTTGCTATATAACCTAAGTGATAACCCTCTTTTTAGTTACCTGCCAAAACTCGGGACTTTGGTTTATATTGCAGTTAACACAGTTACAAAGTTGGAATGGTGTCTTTTTTTTTCTTCGTTGGAATGTGTAAATCAAAGTATATCCGTTGTGTGGTGTTCCCGTCCCTGGAGCCCCGTGAGGATGTCCGCAGGGCGTTCAGTGTTCTGTGTAGACCCACCTGCCTTTGTGAACCCATCTGCCAACCCCCCTTCCTTGGAGAGAGTGCCGGTGATGGTAGCCAACCGCTCTCTCTGCCCCCTACTGGTTATTCTTGAATTAAGCACAGACTCCGTTGCTTTATCATGAATAATGTGTGTGAACTTACAATTCTTCCACAGCTCAGCAAACAAGTGCTATAGTGTCACTGACCAAAAATTAAGGAAGGAAAATCCGATGTTTTAAACGATCCATCTTTTCACGGCCGAAACCAATGTGTCTATGGTGCTGCGTTCTGCTGTCTGTCCTACTTTTGAAATCAGACCTGGGTGAAAGATCACTTCTGACTTAACTGTGACCGTGCTCACAAGTACCCTTCCTGTTCGTTTTGTTAGCGCTGAAATCAAGACTATTTATTTGGAATAGATACAGCAGTGTTTTCCACTTCCTTTGCAACCGTTGAGAACAGCCTTCCCTACTTTTTGCAAGGAATTAATATTCCATATTGGATTCGCAAAGACTTCGATATGGTGTATCTAGCAAACCTAGAAACTGTCTTTCACCCTTTCATGACTGTGGCCTGAGTTCCCAGCCCCTCCCTTTTGTTAGATGAAACTCTCAGCACAAGTTCAGTTATTTAAACGTGCAGCATTGCTCGAGTGTGTGTGTCGAGCCATCGACACAGCTGATTCAGCAGCCGCTGTGGTTCACACTCACTACTGACACTGCCATGGTGACAATGTGGAGGAAGCAAGTATCCGTGTGTGTCTGGGAAGCATTATACACGTGTACATGTTTTTATACTCTGATTCTGTAACATTTCTGAGTTCTGTTTTTGTTTTACAGAAAAATAAATAACAGTGATAAAGCAATCAGAAGACAAGAGGTTTACTCTCAATACTCGGGGTCGTCTGACCTCTGGCCAATAGACCTCCATGGCCAAGTGTATTCACTTAGAGTAATAAGTTTTCAAAAGCCAATTTTCGTCGTTGTTTTTTTCTGTATGAAACTGCCAATATCATGAACAGAAAGGGAGACCCGTAGCGGAGAAAGTGACGTTCAGTCGCGTTTGTGTTGCCTAGAGGAAGAGTGGCAGCAGGCACAGCCCGCCCACCTTGAGGGACCCGATGGCGTTGCTTTGGAGGCATCCATACTTGCATTTCGCATCCTTCGTATGTAATCATATTGCCAAAGACAAACTATTTCATCATTTATTGTAAATAACACTTTCCCCCCAGACCTACCATAAGGTTTCTGTGATGTATTGTCTTCCAGTTGCAATAAAAATGACTGAGTTGCATCAATTGAAGAAAGCGCCGCGTAGCATTGTGTGCCCTGCGTCTCCGGAAGCGCACGCTCAGCAGTAAAGCCGTCTGTACTTTGCGCCTGCGCCGGGCTGTGTGTGCCGTTCTTTTCCCGGCTCGGCGCTAGAGCCTCCGCGGCACGTGGCCGGGCCTTTCGCGTTGTGCTCACTCTCGCCCAGTCATGCTCACAACCCCATGGACTGTAGCCCACCGGGCTCTTCTGTCCATGGAATTTTCCAGGCGGGAATACTGAAGTGGGCTGCCGTTTTCTACTCCAGATGCTCTTCCCGACCCGGGGGTCAAGCCCACTGCTTCTGAATTGGCAGGCGGGTTCTTCGCCACCGCCACCTGGGAAGCCCAGCCTGTTCTCATACGTGCCTCCTTTGCATCAGAAAACCACACAGCTTTTGTAAACACACAGACTCGCAGCCGAAGGCCGAGCTGACCTGTGGGTCTCAGGAGACTTCTAGGTGTGACCCAAAGAGTCATGGGACAGCAGGCCTCCCACCATGAACTTGCGGTTCAGACAGACTGTGCCTTTCTTTTGGAAGTTGTCAAGCGATATACTAAAGTTGTGCAGTGGGGCTGGAGCCTGCCAGCATATCCCAGGGCTTCTGCAGATAACTTGCCAAACCCTGAGACCTGGAGGGCCTCCCAGAGGGAGCTGGGTGGGAGAAGAGTGCCTGGGACAAGCCCAGGCCCAGGGCGTCAGGACCCGTGCCAGAGGGGAGGGGAGGGCATGCTTGCAGAGCGCTGCCTCCTCTCGGATGGTTTTGCTAGTGGGCTGTGTTAACCCGTAGACCTCACAGCAGCACGGGCCCTGGCAGACCTCCACGCCTTCAGCTGGGCTCTGCTCGCATGGGGGTCCTGTAGGTGCCCAGACTGTCCCTTCTGTGCTCAGGGTGTTACTGGAAGGTCACGTCGAGCAGGGCCTGCTGGGCTGGATTCCCAAAAAACCTCAAGCTGTCACCCCAGGACCCGGTGGGTTTCCCAAGGTTCCAGCCCGGTCCCCTTGTGTTTTTCCACCTTTGGTGTGGTGGTGTTCCCTCCTGGATGAAAAATCTTCCACATTTCAGGGAAACTGATTGGGAGGGAAAGCAGAAAGTCATTTGGATCAAATCTGATGAACTCTGGGTAAGTTGCCCAAGTCGGGTAAGGCTTAATACCAAAGTGTGGCCACCCACCGTCAAAGGCCCATAACCAGACATTCCATACGTGAGTCTCAAGGTGTCTGCAGACAAGATGCCCGGTTAGGTTATCAGAATATCTGAGGGAACTCGGCCAAGGTGATAGACGAGGACTTGCATGCTCAGTCATGTCCAATTCAATGCAAGCCCCTAGACTGGCTGCCAGGCTCCTCTGTCTGTGGAGTTTTCCAGGCAAGAATACTGAAGTGGGTTGCCATTTCCTCCAGGGGATCTTCCTGACCCAGGGATCGAACCTGAGTCTGTGGCGTCTCCTGCATTGGCAGGCAGCTTCTGATGACGCCTCCAAAATTCAGTTCTGACCTCTGGGGGACGTTGACCATTCCACAAAAGAGAGGGGAAGACTCTGGTAGGTGTTTGTTACCTACAGTGAAGCCCCCAGTGGGGTCTATTATAAGATGGTATAAGTAAGCTACCCAAGTCCAAGATCAGGGGCAGCGGCCGGGAGGAGCTACCCTGAGTCCAAGGTCAGGGGTGGCGGCCGGGAGGAGCTACCCCACGCCCCGACGCCTGAGGCCAGGGGCAGCGGCCGGGAGGACCAACCCCACGACCAAGGAGCGGTGGCTGTCCGGGCGCAGGAGGGCCTAGAGAAGCTATCCCACGTTGAAGGTCAGGAAGGGCAGCGGTGAGGAGATACCCCTCGTCTAAGGTAAGGAGCAGCAGCTGCGCTTTGCTGGAGCAGCTGTGAAGAGATACCCCACGCCCAAGATAAGCGAAACCCAAGTAAGATGGTAGGTGTTGCAAGAGGGCATCAGAGGGCAGACACACTGAAACTATACTCACAGAAAACTAGTCAATCTAATCACACTAGGACCACAGCCTTGTCTAACTCAATGAAACTAAGCCATGCCCATGGGGCAACCCAAAACTAGCGGGTCATGGTGGAGAGATCTGACAGAGTGTGGTCCACTGGAGAAGGGAATGGCAAACCACTTCAGTATTCTTGCCTTGAGAACCCCATGAACAGTATGAAAAGGCAAAATGATAGGATACTGAAAGAGAAACTCCCCAAGTCAGTAGGTGCCCAATATGCTACTGGAGATCAGTGGAGAAATAACAAAGAATGAAGGGATGGATCCAAAGCAAAAAGAATACCCAGCTGTGGATGTGACTGGTGATAGAAGCAAGGTCCGATGCTGTAAAGAGCAATATTGCATAGGAACCTGGAATATTAGGTCCATGAGCAAAGCAAATTGGATGTGGTCAAACAGGAGCTGGCAAGAGTGAACATAGCCATTCTAGGAATCAGTGAACTGGAATGGGTGAATTTAACTCAGATGACCATTATATCTACTACTGCAGGCAGGAATCCCTCAGAAGAAATGGAGTAGCCATCATGGTCAACAAAAGAGTCCGAAATGCAGTACTTGGATGCAATCTCAAAAACAACAGAATGATCTCTGTTCGTTTCCAAGGCAAACCATTCAATATCACAGTAATCCAAGTCTATGCCCCAACCAGTAACGCTGAAGAAGCTGAAGTTGAATGGTTCTATGAAGACCTACAAGACCTTTTAGACTAACACCCCAAAAAGATGTCCTTTTCATTATAGGGGACTGGAATGCAAAAGTAGGAAGTCAAGAAACACCTGGAGTAACAGGCAAATTTGGCCTTGGAATATGGAGTGAAGCAGGGCAAAGACTAATAGAGTTTTGCCAAGAAAATGCACTGGTCATAGCAAGCACCCCCTTCCAACAACACAAGAGAAGACTCTACACATGGACATCACCAGATGGTCAACACTGAAATCAGATTGATTATATTCTTTGCAGCCAAAGATGGAGAAGCTCTATACAGTCAGCAAAAACAAGACCAGGAGCTGACTGTGGCTCAGATCATGAACTCCTTATTGCCAAATTCAGACTGAAATTGAAGAAAGAAGGGAAAACCACTAGACCATTCAGGTATGACCTAAATCAAATCCCTTATGATTATACAGGGGAAGTGAGAAATAGATTTAAGGGCCTAGATCTGATAGATAGAGTGCCTGATGAACTATGGAATGAGGTTCGTGACATTGTACAGGAAACAGGGATCAAGACCATCCCCATGGAAAAGAAATGCAAAAAAGCAAAATGGCTGCCTGGGGAGGCCTTACAAATAGCTGTGAAAAGAAGAGAAGTGAAAAGCAAAGAAGAAAAGGAAAGATATAAGCATCTGAATGCAGAGTTCCAAAGACTAGCAAGAAGAGATAAGAAAGCCTTCCTCAGTGATCAATGCAAAGAAATAGAGGAAAACACCAGAATGGGAAAGACTAGAGATCTCTTCAAGAAAATTAGACATACCAAGGGAACATTTCATGCAAAGATGGGCTCGATAAAGGACAGAAGTGGTATGGACCTAACAGAAGCAGAAGATATTAAGAAGAGGTGGCAAGAATACACAGAACTGTACAAAAAAGATCTTCATGATGCAGATGATCACAATGGTGTGATCACTGACCTAGAGCCAGACATCCTGGAATGTGAAGTCAAGTGGGCCTTACAAAGCATCACTATGAACAAAGCTAGTGGAGGTAATGGAATTCCAGTTGAGGTATTTCAAATCCTGAAAGATGATGCTGTGAAAGTGCTGCACTCAATATGCCAGCAAATTTGGAAAACTCAGCAGTGGCCACAGGACTGGGAAAGGTCAGTTTTCATTCTGATCCCAAAGAAAGGCAATGCCAAAGAATGCTCAAACTACCACACAATTGCACTCATCTAACACACTAGTAAAGTAATGCTCAAAATTCTCCAAGCCAGGCTTCAGCAATACGTGAACAGTGAACTTCCTGATGTTCAAGCTGGTTTTAGAAAAGGCAGAGGAACCAGAGATCAAATTGCCAACATCTGCTGGATCATGGAAAAAGCAAGAGAGTTCCAGAAAAACATCTATTTCTGCTTTATTGACTATGCCAAAGCCTTTGACTGTGTGGATCACAATAAACTGTGGGCAATTCTGAAAGAGATGGGAATACCAGACCACCTGACCTGCCTCTTGATAAATCTGTATGCAGGTCAGGAAGCAACAGTTAGAACTGGACATGGAACAACAGACTGGTTCCAAATAGGAAAAGGAGTACGTCAAGGCTGTATATTATCACCCCGCTTATTTAACTTATATGCAGAGTACATCATGAGAAATGCTGGACTGGAAGAAACACAAGCTGGAATCAAGATTGCCGGGAGAAATATCAATAACCTCAGATATGCAGATGACACCACCCTTATGGCAGAAAGTGAAGAGGAACTAAAAAGTCTCTTGATGAAAATGAAAGAGGAGAGTGAAAAAGTTGGCTTAAAGCTCAACATTCAGAAAACGAAGATCATGGCATCCGGTCCCACCACTTCATGGTAAATAGATGGGTAACAGTGGAAACAGTGTCAGACTTTATTTTTCTGGGCTCCAAAACCACTGCAGATGGTGACTGCAGCCATGAAATTCAAAGACGCTTACTCCTTGGAAGGAAAGTTATGACCAACCTAGATAGCATATTCAAAAGCAGAGACATTACTTTGCCAACAAAGGTTCTAGTCAAGGCTATGGTTTTTCCAGGGGTCATGTATGGATGTGAGAGTTGGACTGTGAAGAAGGCTGAGCGCCGAAGAATTGATGCTTTTGAACTGTGGTGTTGGAGAAGACTCTTGAGAGTCCCTTGGACTGCAAGGAGATCCAACCAGTCCATTCTGAAGGAGATCAGCCCTGGGATTTCTTTGGAAGGAATGATGCTAAAGCTGAAAGTCTAGTACTTTGGCCACCTCATGCGAAGAGTTGACTCATTGGAATAGACTCTGATGCTGTGAGGGATTCGGGGCAGGAGGAGGAGGGGATGACAGAGGATGAGATGGCTGGATGGCATCACTGACTCGATGGACATGAGTCTGAGTGAAATCTGGGAGTTGGTGATGGACAGGGAGGCCTGGCGTGCTGTGATTCATGGGGTCGCAAAGAGTCAGACATGACTGAGCAACTGAACTGAACTGGGAGAGGAGGCAGGTGGAAAGGATGGAATTGAAATCACACTGCATGACAACGGAATAAAACTGCCACCAAAGTCAAATTCACCATATTAGGGATTGCAAGGGATTTTTGTTCTTTTAATTCAAGAAGCATTCAGGGACACCCCTGGTTACCCAGTGGTAGAGAATCCACCTGCCAGTGTAGGGGACACGGATTTGATCCCTGGTTTGGGGAGGATCCCACAGCTACTGAAGCGCGCACACTGCAGAGCCCGTGCTGCGTAGCAGGAGCGGCACCGCGGTGAGAAGCCTGAGCACCACGGCTAGAGGAGCCCCGTTCACCGTGGCCAGCGGAAGCCTGCAGGCTGCAGCCCAGACCCGGCACGGCCAAAAATAAATGAATAAACAGAATTTAAAAAACCAGAAGGCACATTTATTTAGCACCCACTCTATCCCAGTGGCCGCTGGACCACGAAGACAAGGAGGGCCAGTCCGGTGGGACATAAAGCTACAGAAGGGGAGCTGAGCTGCTGAGAAGGGCACGCACTCGGGTGCTTAGAAGGCCCCCAGATGAGCTTCCCGAGGGCTCAGCAGCGACGGTCTTGCTGAAGCTAGTTCAGAGTCTCGCCCGGTGGCTGGCCTGAGGACGGCACCAGGTGTGTCTCTGAGCTGCTGCTGCGCGTGCCCAGGCACGTGTTCCCCCCCCTCGTGGTCCCCTGCCCTCCATCTGTGTCCTCCGCCCCCATCAAACTGGGGCCACAGCCACTGCTTTCCTCGTCCCTGAAAAGAGGGAAGCAAAGGAATGACCAGTGTCTTCATTGTATTAATGTTAAAAGCAGCTTGGCCTAAGAGTGAAGAAAGAAGAAATCAAAAGTACCTGTGAAGCTTACATTTGGAAGTGACTTTCATCCCATGGTTTAATAGCAGCATTTGTGATTCGGTGCTGTGCCCTGGGGAACTGTATATCTAATAACCTGGGTTGCCTTTGAGCAAAAACTATACAAGATTCTGGACTCTGCCTTGAGGATGTAATTATTTGCTGGAGAGATGCCTTATTTGCATATTTAAGTAGCATGCAAGTTCTCCTCTAACCTTTAGGTAATCTAGATGTGGCCTCTTTCTGCTCTTTAAAACTTCTTCCTGGACAATTGAAAGTGTGTTGTCTTTGGAAAAGACCAATCAGCACTGTCTTCAAAGCTGTGTGAGTCGTCAGAGCAGTGACAGGACCACCCCCACCCCAGGCACCTCGGGGCCCACGAAGGGCCTCAGTGCACGAGCGTGTCGAGGCTGCCCCGGGTGCCCACGGGCAGTGCCAGGCCCCCTGCAGGCCCTCCTCACCTCCTTTTGACTGCTCTGCCTGTGAAAGGAAGGCTTCTGCACTAAGAAACCATCATCCTTCTAGAAAATTCTAGACAGATGAGAGCAATTTCAGAGACAGTCTGGTATGATTAGAAGGCTTTTGTTTATCATCTGAAAGCTCACATCTGTCACCCTGCTTCTCAGGTCCCCTAGGAATTAAATGGTCCTCTAAGTGCCTGCATGCGTGCTCTATCCCTTTAGTCGTATCTGACTCTGCAACCCTATGGACAAGCCGCCCACCAGGCTCCTCTGTCCGTGGGATTTTCCAGGCAAGAATATCGGAATGGGTTGCTATGCCCTCCTCCAGGGGATCTTCCCGACCCAGGGATCAAACCCAGGTCTCTTCGCCTCCTGCACTGCAGGCGGATTCTTTACCCACTGAGCCACCTGGGAAGCCCCGCTGTAAGTGCACAGACATAAATGTGTTTTGACCATTTTTAAATCGATTAGGATAAAAACCAGGGATTCAGGAACTTGCCAAGGACTGTTTTTTAAAAGACTCAAATATAAGTGAATAAACCAGTTCATTCGATGTCCACATCTTCCTTTTGTTTTGTGTGAATAAAACTTTCCAGTAGAGTGCTATAAATAATACTCATAGCAATAGTATCTTGATTTGAAATCATTCAGGGGCGTTTGGGGATAGTCTCCTGACGTTTTATGTTACTCCATAATAAAGTACTTATGGAACATATGATCAAATCTCTTTCAAGATGCAGCAATTTATTTGAGAAGGATCAAGGAATTCTATTTTTTCTCATGAGTTACTCATCTCAAAACTGATTTCTAAAAATAGGTAATATGGAAGAAGCACTGTGTGATGAGGGAAATCTGAAAAGAAGACAGTGGCTGACGTCTTAAACCCCACCGGGATGCAGCTTCTTCGTGAAACGGGTCCATTTGAGTCACATCATAAAACTGGAAAGGACATTAGGGATCATTAAGTCCAAACTCCCTGTTCTACAGACCCAGCAGCTGAAGTAGACAAATAAGGGATTTGCCCAAGGGGATGCAGCCGGCCAGTGGCAGACCTGGGCACAGTGGGCGTTTTCCTTCTTGACTCTTGTCGTATCCATCTATTGTCATCGCATCTTTAGAACTTCACTGCTGGCAGTTCCTCAGAGGGACACACTTAATATGATGTCCTGTGCATTTTCCCTATAGCTATAGAAAAGCCTGTCTTTGTAGATGATCCGCAGCGCTCTACTGAGTGGGAGGCCTGTCGTCTTCAAGTGTTGCCTCCTGTTTCACTCTTCACGTTGCTTTGTGCCTGCATGCTCAGTCGCTCAGCTGTATCTGTGACCCCACGGACTGCAGCCCACCAGGCTCCTCTGTTCATGGAATTTCCCAGGCAAGAATACTGGAGTGGTTGCCATTTCCTACTCCAGGGGATCTTCCTGACCCAGGGATCGAACCCGAGTCTCTTGCGTCTCCTGCATTGGCGGGCGGATTCTCTAATCTATTAATACCCAGTGAAGAGTTTCAGACATGTGGCTGTTTGCATATTTCCAACTTGTCTTGGTTGGATGGCCTATGGGAACAACGTGTGATCAGTGTTACAGCACCTGATACACAGGCTTCCCAGGCATCAGTGGCAACAGCAATGAATGAAAACCCCAATTTCGTTGCACTCTTACCAGTATTGGAGTTTATTTTTCTCTTCAATTTTTCCTACCAGACAAAGGTAGTATTTTATTGCTGTTTTTTTTAATTTAGGTATAATTGGAAATTTATTACTGTTTGAATTTTCATTTAATTACTAGCACAGTTACATGATTTCTCATAATTTACTGGCCATTTATTCTCTCCTCTCTGAGTCATCTATAACTGACTCTTCAAGAGTTGGAGAAAGAAACTGGATTCACAGTCTCTTTTCTAGCAATGTTCCTGATTAGCCATTAAATGAAGGCAGGATGACCAACCATATCACCTGACCCCAGACGCTCTTCTCTTCAGACACTAGTTGTCCCTACACTGAGACACATTCCAGCCCCTGAAATGCCTGACTGAAGTTCCTAGGACTTCAAAGGCCACCAAGATGCAAATGTAAGTCATCTGCACACGGCAGCCGTTTATGTGTTTGAATAATCTCCTCCCTAAATCTTGTCCAGGATAAATATTCCGAGTTCTGGCTCTTCTTTCTCTCTTCTGACCCAGTTGGTGGTCAGAACTGGGTCCAGTCTGAAGAGGAGAAGCCATCACCTCCTTCATTCCAGCTCCTCTGCTTCTAGTTCCATCACCGAAGACCACAAGGCGTGCTTTCAGGCGTCGTCGCACACCAGGGGTTCATATTGAGCTTGCTGTTGACTAAACCAACTAAGCCCCAGCTCCTGGGGCACTTCTCCAGATGTACCTCTGGGATCAGAGCACAGGACTTTCTCTCTATAAACGTCACCTCCTTAGGTCTGGTCCACTGCTCAAGGCCCATTGAGATCGGCAGTAGCCTCTGGCAGTCCGTTGGAAACACCTGCTTTCCCTCCAGCTGTCGCTGGATCACAAATTCGAAAATCTCTTTTGTGTTGAGGAGGACAAAGCTGGAGGCCTGTGGCTCGGTTCTGGAGGCCCCCTTGTAGGTCAACTTTCCTTTCAATCAGTCCCCGTGGAGGGCGGGGCTTCCCCGGTGGCTCAGTAAGTAAAGAATCCGCCTGCAGTGCAGGAGACCCTGCTTCCATCCCTGGGTCGGGAAGAGCCCCTGGAGAAGGAAGTGGCAACCCACTCTAGAATTCTCGCCTGGAAAATCTCATGGACAGAGTACCCTAGTGGGCTACAGTCCGCGGGGTTGCAAGAGTCGGACACGACTTAGTGACTAAACCACCGCCCACGCTTAGAGGGCAATTATTCAACTAGTTCTAGGCGCCCCTGGCTTTATGAAGATGTATGGAACCTACATTTCTCCATTCAGCCAAAGCTCTGTCAAGTCCATCCTGGGTCTCCAAGAATAAAGCCAAAGTCTTCCTTTATAAAAAAGGAAAGAGTTCTACACTTTGCTAATACGCATTATACAAATGTGAAATAAGGCAAAAGAGAAGAATAAGGTTTCACTTATTGTACAAACCTTGAAATAGTGGAAATCCTACTTTATTCCTATGGGGAAATTAGTCTTGTTTCAATGCGGGTATTAAATAATACGAGATTTTAAGGAACATACCCCTGATATAAAAAGCAGCCACAGTTTATTCATACATGTCTTTGTCCATCCATTCACTTACTATATCTTAGTGAGCTCAAGTTGGCTTCCTTGCGAAAAGCTTACAAAACATTCCTGTAATCATCCATCCAAGAATTTTGCCCAAGGATAGCATTGAGACTATGGATCTGAAGTTTGCAGACAGATCTGTCTTCTGTTTACAGTCAAGAAGTTTCAGGGGCTTCCCTGGTGGGCCAGTGGCTAAGACTCCATGCTCGCGATGCAAGTGGCCTGGGCTCGATCCCTGGTCAGGGAACCAGATCCTACATGCTACAATACATGACCCAATACAAGACCCAATACAGCTACATAAATAAATTTTTTTAAGAAAGTTCCAGCGTAATGCTGGGTGGTATTTCCGCATTCCCTGTGCCGGCCTGTTTGGAACACCGCCATGTCTAGCCTGTAGTTCGTCTCTAAATACAGTCAAATGCTTCCAAAGTCACGAGCTCTCTTTCTAACACAACATTCAGAACTTGAGTTTAGTTACTTCTGGCGCCTGTTTGTTATTAAACACTTGACACTGTCCAGCACGGCATACACATTTAAGCATCCAGGACTTCCGCAGTCTGAGAAGGCAACCCAAAATAAGAAAGTATGGAGAAGAAATTAAAGAAATAAATTCAGGAAGTTTTCAAATAGATTTTCTCCTTCGCGACCATAGTCAGCCCACCTTGTTTTTCACCAACTATCTGCCGATTCTGATGACGCTAGGGAGATGTGGAAAATAAGTATCCTACCTTCAAACACGGTCACCTCCAGAAGCCAGCTGTACTGCGTCGTGGGCATCTCAGTGGCAGTTGGTGTGTGCCCCCCAGACTTCTCAGTAGAGGGTGGCATGCTCCAGGCGCAGCAGCCCTGCTTGTGCAGCTCAGTAAAGCCGTTGTCTCCCTCTTCCTCCCACGTGCCCTGTTCCCGCCTCCGTTGGCTGGCGAGAAATTACACAAGGGCCTGTTTGCCATCTGCAGACATGACCCCCCTCCCGTGGGAGGATGGTTTCTTACTGAATTGATCTTTGCCACTGGTCCCCAGCTCTGTGATAAAATAACGGGGTGTCCTTCCCTCGCGTGGACAGAGGAGCCTGGCCGTGGGGTAGCAAGGAGTCAGACGTGACTGAGCGACTCACGCTTTCCCCTTCTTCTCTCCCCCATACCGTGCTCCAAGCTCTCGATTTAGAAGCGAGCGTGCATCCTCACCCTGCTCTGCGTTCTCTCCCCACCACCTAGCCCTCATCAGTCCCTTCTCAAAACTGCTGTAAGGGCGAAGACTGGAGAATCCAAGCGACATGGTGTCCTCTTGCTTTATTTTCGTAATTCTTCTGCCACCACCATGGGTGAACAGGAGGTGCAGACAGATGCATGAGGCATTCAGTCTACTATCAGTCTAGTCTTTTCTCTGAAACTCTTATGCACTGAACGTGGACCCGTAGACCATAGAAGTTCCCGCACATCCAGCCGCCTGCCTCCCGAGGGACCCCGGCAGCACACTCCTCTCAGAGCTCAGAGAGGGCCTGCCCATTCACACTGATTATCAGGGGGCTCTCATCACACAACACAAAAGCCATGTCTTTTTGATGCTTAATCTTTTCTACTGGACCATTAACCCATCCTGACCCATGAGCAGGGTGATTTTGTCTTTATTGGCAATAACTAAGTCCTTTGAAGTGAAAAGGTCAAGTGTCAATTAAGAAAATTCAGAAGGAGGTTATACTCATGCCTAAGTTAGTTGTCTTACCTTTCAAGGGTGGGAGTCATTTCATACATCCAAGGACTTTTAGGGCTTCCCTCATCGCTCAGTCGGTAAAGAATCTGCCTGCAGTGCAGGGGACCCGGGTTCAATTCTTGGGTTGGGAAGATCCCCTGGAGAAGGAAATGGCAACCCGCTCCAGTATTCTTGCCTGGAGAATCCCATGGACGGAGGAGCCTGGCGGGCTACAGTCCATGGGGTTGTGAAGAGTCAGACACGACTGATGCGACTTAACACGTCACACACCTGAAATCCGCTTTTGATGACTTGTCCGCCCCTGTCATGACCACCCTCCTGGTCAAGGGACCAGCACCGCTTCCCTGGACATCAGCCATGACCACGTTTGTCCCCTGACCACACGTTTCCCACAGAGCAGCGAGAATCAGCTTTCCCAGTTGCCTCTGATGGTGTCATCTGCTTCAAATCTTTTTAAAAATTTTTAAATAAAAATTTGTTAAATTTATTTTTGGGGGGAGATAAAGATTATGAATAGTGTTTGTTGTTAGTATCAATATGTATATGTGAATATATGTAAAAAGAAATTAACTTTTGATCTTTATTACATCTCAGTGGATATAAATGAAAAATTCAAGGTAAAGTCAAATAAGATACATACAAGTATTGCAATTCACATAATCAAATTTTAAGGATTCCAGCCAACAAAAGATATTACTATGAACTCTAGAACATCGTTAGGGTATTGTTAACACATTGGTATTGTGTATTATTTTATTGGGGTGTGGTTGCTTTCCAGGGCTGTGTTGGTTTCTGCTGCATCTGCTTCAGATCGCCACACCTGGCCACACTGCCTGCGGGAGAATGGCCAACCCACAAGGGGGCCTTACCAAACGAGCCACAGCCCAGATTCCGGCCTCACCTTGAGCCCCTGGCCCTCCCTCGATGCCCCCAGGCTCCAGGCTCCTCCTGCTCCGGCTTCCTCACTTTCTCTTCCCAGAACGCTCCCCACTTGCTCCCTCTTTCCTCCTGAAAAGTCCGTGTCAGTCCTTGAGGACCGAAGTCAAACTGTTCTCTCTGCACGTCTGGCGGGCGGCCCCCACCACAGGCGGGGAGGACTCTTCAGCTCCCTCCCTGGGTGCAGCCAGGCATCAGATCTTGCTCTATGCTGAACTCCTGGGATGGTCTCTGCCACTTGGATACTGCAGACATTTTCCTTTAATTCAGCTTTGTCTTATCTACTCGATGGTTCCAATGTCCTGCTGTTCTCAAAAAGACTTATAGCTTGGTAAATTCACTTGGCATCTTCCATTCAAGGGAAATTTGAACCCACGATGAGAGTAACTTCTCCCCTTTGAGACCACTAGAATCTCTCTTATTTGCTGGTCTACAATGATCTATCTGGTATTTGCAATCAAAAGTTAAACTCTGTCATGGTATTTTGCCATGCGATGATTAATAAAACTGAGAACTCACGGACGCTTAGCCAGTTTGTTTTGTAAGTGTGTTTCACTCGGTGAGGCAAGAAACCCAGCGTGGCGCCGTCTCGTCCAGCTTTGGGGAAGCCGCTGAGCTTGTCTGTGCTCCGCGTGCTCAGTCATGCAGTCGCGGCTGACTCTGCGACCTCGTGGGCTGCAGCACACCAGGCTCCTCTGTCTATGGAATTTTCCAGCAAGAATACTGGGGTGGGTACCCATTTCTACTCCAGGGGATCTTGCTGACCTAGGGATTGAACCCACGTCTCTTGCAATGGGAGGCGGGTTCTTTACCGAGAAGCCAGTTGAGATTGTCTAGTGTGGACTTGTTCATTGGTTTCGATTGCTAATTGGTGAATCAGCTCCTAATAAAGCTCTTGGTGGTTGGCAAGATGTGAATGGTTAAGTGATGGAGGGAATTTTTCAAATTATTCCATTCAAAGGAGTATCCATCAGTCTAAGATTATATCTCTTCTGTTCTATGGGTGTCAGAATGTCCTATCTCCTATAAAAAATTATGGTGATCATAGTTGGAGGTGTTAGTTTTTGATGTCCTCATCTGATGAACAGACAGTTGGCAGTGATATGTTGATCTACCCAAATTTTCCCTTGATCCTGAGCCAGGGCTGTATCTCTGCCACTTTAGGCAACGAGAAAGTTGCCTAATATTCACCCTCAGCCAAGCAACAAAGCAAAGGCAGAGTGAATGTGTGGGAAGCAGTTCTGTGGCTGATACAGTCAGGGATCCAATGCAGGTGTTGAGTCCTTTTTGAATGAGAAATTTGGATAAGATATGTTCTTGGTTCTGGATCTGAAAATTAGATCACCATCTACATCTGAAAATTCTCCCCCTGGGTCCGCTAATACCTCCCATTAGGGTCTGTATGAGTTTAAAAAGGCTCATTTATTCATTCAACAAACACATACTAAGCATGGACTCTCAGGGTCAGTGAGTGCTGGTTCCTGGGCATACAGAATGCCTAAGGATGCTTGCTCATAGGAAGCGTGCAAGCCAGTATGATGCCACTGAACAGAAAGACAGTGTTTCCAAATGGGAAGCCACCTGTGTATCACTGCACTGAATCTTCCCAGGTAGGATACCAGGAACCAGAAAGGGAAGAGTGAGCATTTACCCAGGGAACTCCCATCTCCACCATTTGAGGGTGATTCCCACTTTATCTCTTAGACCCAACCCCCTTGCCCAAGGTCTAGACCCACATGGCCAGAACCAGACCACAGGGACCTCCAATTCAAAGCAGCCAAATCAGCACTGTGGGCAGAGACCTCTAGTTACCCGTCCGATGTCCATTCACCCTTCACCACATATGGGCAGAGCCCTGATTTCAATGGGAGTGGCTGCGTGCCCATGTGAGAAACCAGTCTCCAGCTTCTCTTGCAAATGGATGACAATGGGATGCAAGAGGCTGGGGCTTCTGGAAAGCTCTTTAAAAGAAGACTAACACATCTCTCACCATGACTGATTCTCCTCTCCACTCTCCTTGCTACGACATGAAATTCCACTGTGGAAGCTGGAATTCTAATGTGATAGCTGGAGAGCAGAGGGCGTTTGGTGACAATGAGGCAACTTTGAGATGACCTTGAAAATGAAAACCGAGCATTAGGGATGGGCTTCCCGGTGGCTCAGGGGCAAAGAACCTGCCCACCAGTGCAAGAGGTGCGAGTTCAGTCCCTGCGTCAGGAAGATCCCCCGGAGAAGGAAATGGCAACCCAGTATTCTTCTCCAGTATTCTACCTGGGACATCCCATGGCCAGAGGAGCCTGGTGGGCTACAGTCCACAGGGTCTCAAAGAGTCGCTTGCATACGTGCAAGGACAGTGGAGAAGGCGGCTCTAAGGCGCCTAGGACGACGCCGACACCGTGGAGCTGCCGTGTCAGCCCTGGACTCCCAAGCTCTAGATTTCTTTTCCATGGGAGAAAGTAAAATCCAATCTTCTTTAAACCGTGAACATTCTAGAGCTGTCGCTTGCAGTGAAGTACGGTTCTTAGTGGCTGGGGGCTCACCGTTACACGCCTCCCAACTCTCCTCTGACTCCTGTCGGGTCAGCCCTTCCTCCGGATGCCTTATTACGTTCCCGTCCCCACGCCCTGCCAGCCCGCTAAGGCCTGAGCTCAGCAGCTGGCAAACGCATCCCACTGGCCGGTTCCAGCCCCCCTCTGCGTTTACAGGTGACCTTAGGGGGCGGGTCCAGCCACCCCGGTTCCTTGATCTATCTGCTGTGGCTGCTTTTGCAGAACAGCAGCAAACACTGAAGGTTTGAGGCAGAGACCCCTGACTTACAAAGTCCGAAATAGTTGCCCTCCGGCCTTTTACAGAAGAGGTTTGCTGACGCCTGTATTGCCCTGAAGTCATCCCCGGTTTCCTTTAGTCCTCGCTCCTGCAGGATGTCCGCAAGCCCCCCCAATCCTGCCTCTCTGGGGTCTCTAAGTCCCGTCCTCACTGCAGCGGTCTGCACTGTGAGACCCCCGGCGGGCTCGGGGGGCCACGCACAGGGAGAGCCCTTGTGGAACTGGTCCCACTGCCCCATCACCCTCCCCACCCTTTATCCCTCGAATCAGACCGGCCCACCCAGGGCGCCAGAGACCCTGGGGAGCCGGGTGCGCAGTGCTGGAGGGGCTGAGGAGGCAGTGAGGAGCCCCGAGGGCATCACCCTGAATGGAGGGGGCCGGCGAGAACTAGACGGCAGGACCAGAGGCCTGCTCAGCTGGAGCTGTGGCCCGGGGGTCCCACGCGTGGACCGACGTCACAGGCCCAGAAGGTGGGAAGGAGAAGCCCTCCTCTCCTCCAGTCTCAGTCACCGGCCACCGCTTCCGAGCGGACCAACCCCAGAGGAAGGCGGCCAGGAGCAGCCTGTTGCTCCGCCCAGCAGAGCTGATCGGAGCCGAGCAGAGGAAGGGCAAGTGGGGCAGCTGGGGCCTCGGGCCCCTCTGGTCCGCTCCTGCACTGCGGACAGGCTGACCTTCCTGACCCCCGCCTGGCACTTCACCTCCCGTGCGCCCTAGGCTCTGATGTGGGTCCCGTCCCCGCGGGGCACATGAGCCCTACACACCGGGCCCCTGCCGATCCCCGGACCACATAGCCCGTGCCCCCCAGGCCCATGCGCTGCTCAGCAGGCTGCAGTGTCCAGCCTGTCCCTCAGGCCCCCATCCCTTTGCACAGACGGTCCTCTCTGCCTTTCTGGGATGACGTTTCATCTGGCAAATCTCCCTCCCCACGTGTTTCTTCCGTGTTCAGCTTCCACAGTCTCTGCCACCGAGGTGTCTGTGGTTCCCATTCCTGGGTCCCAGCACTCCTCATGGTTCCTCGGAGCCTTGATTTCCTGGTCTGTCTGTGCCGCACTCTCCTAAAGCAGGAGCCTTTCACCCTGCACGTGGCTCTGGCCCCCGGCCTGCCAGGCGCCGGGCACGCAGTGCTCCCTGGGTGCGCCTTTCCTGGGTGGATGGAGGTGTGGGCACCGGGGGCTGCAACCCCAGCCCAGACGCTCTGCGGGGAGCCCTGCACCGGCTCCTCCAGCTGTGGCGGAGGGAGCCGGGGGTGGGGGGCAGGAGTGGGGCTGGAAACGCGTCCAGGAGCCTCTGAGAACACGGCTTCACCCTCACCCGCCCAGGAGAGCTCCCGGGGGCGGGGCAGGCCCCCGCCTGGGCTTTCGGATGAACCGAGGGTGCTTTGGTGTGGCTTGTCCTGGCCACGTCCACAGCTGGCTCCTCCATCTTCAGGGGGTCTGACCTGTGGCCAGCAGAGCAGGAAGACCACCCTCCTCCCGCGGAGCCCCAGACCCAGAAGGGTCACTTCTCAAGGACTCCTGCAGCATCCAGGCAGAAAGGACCAGCAGGAAAGGGGTGGCCCTCTCCCAGGCCCCGAGGGTCCCCACATCCCAGACCAGACCTGCCGGTCCGCTCGTGCTGCCTGTGGGGGATGGGACGGGGGCGCCCGTCCTCGGCCCCGCCCTCCATTTCCGGCTGCGCTGACCCTGGCCGCGCGGAGCCCGCCTCCACGGGGGAATCGCGTCACAAAGGCCTCTGCACGATGCTCTCGGCATCGCCAGGCCAGAGGCCTCTGATCATCACTGGGGGCACAGTCGATGCTCTTGTCCGGGTTTGAATGACCGTCAATTCTCTCCCTGGCTCTTTGCTAAGTAGGTGTCATTGAGAACAGTTACCTCGTGCGAAGCTGGCCGCTGCCTGGACTCTGTGGCTTCCTGCAGCTGATGAGAGGCGGAGCGTCTTGTTCCTGCTCTGCTCTCAGTCAGCCCCACAGAGCGGCCCGCGGTACAAGGAAGGTTCTTTCCGTCCTGTTTTTCAGCCAACGTGGCAGTTCCACCGATCAGGAAAGAAAGCCAAGCCTTGTGCCAGGCTCTAAAAGAAGGGCTGGGGCAGCCTGGGCGCTGGCTGACTCTGAGCAAATGCGGCAAACGGGCTGGTGTCAGGCCAGCTAGGCTTCCAGTTCTGGCTGCCGGCTGGGTGACGTTGGACAGATTGACTCACCCTCTCTGAGGCTCCTTTCTGCATCTGTAAGATGGGATGGTAGGAGTACCACCAGGTCGGGCTGTTAAAAGGATTATATGAGATGATGCAGAAGAAATGGGATTAATATAGCATGTGTCACACCCAAGAGGCTCAAGAAGTGACGGTTGCCATTGCTGTTATTATGATGTTACGTTAGGAATCCCAGAACCGCACGGTCTGGCCTAGATATCGGTGCTGGCACTGACGGATGTAACAGCCACAGCCATATGTGGCCACGCTGTGTGTGTGCTGTGCTCAGTCGCGTCCAACTCTCTGTGACCCCACGGACTGTAGCCTGCCAGGCTCCTCTGTCCGTGGGATTCTCCAGGCGGGAACACCGGAGCGGGCTGCCACGTCCTCCTCCAGGGGACAGTCCTGACTCGGGAACCTAGCCCGCGTCTCTGGTGTCTCCTGCACTGGCAGGCGGACTCCTGACCACGGCACCACCTCACAAAACACATGTGGCCGCTCCAGAGCAGGTGAAATGTGGAAACTAAACAGAGCTACGCTCTAAGCATATTGGATTTCCAAAACTCAGTGTGAAAAAAGAGGGTGTAAAATACCTCATTAATACCTTATATAATATTGATTACATTTTGCAATAATATTAGGATAGATTGTGTTAAATAAAATATATTATTAAAGTTACTTGCGCTCTTTTTCCTTTTTTAAAAGTGGCTATTACTAGAAAATTTAAATTACATGTGTGGCTCGGGTTCTATTTCTCTTGCACTACACTGTCCTGTGAGTTGCTCTCAGAGAAGTCCCATCAAAGAGCCAGAGACAGGAACAACGAAAAGCAAGCAACGAACAAAGCCCCTGGGAATGCAGTCTTAAATTTGTATCTCTTGAAAGAAGCGACAGCAAGCAAGCCAAATACGTGCGCTGTGAACACTTCTCACATCACCTTTCCTCTCCCCCCAGTCTTCTCGCGGCCACTGCTGCTTTAAAGTTTGTTTTAAAGTTTTAAAGTTTCATTTGCCGCATCCCTGCGTCCACTGCCAAGTGTACAGGCACCATCTCGCCACTTCCACCCTCAGGACTTGTGTTTTCTCTCCACCTTCTGCACCAGCTCTGTTCCCAGGCCTGTGTATCCTCCACTCCCCGCCCCCCACGCCTAAGGTAAGAAAAAGCCTGACCGTTTTCTAACTATTCTCTGAATTAGCATCTCCAAGGAACTCTTCACTGGACTTGGCAGCTGCTCCCGTGCGACATGGGTGTGGGGGGGGACAGACTACCATAAACCAAGGTCACAACAGACTGGTGGATAAACCACATTGCCAGAGGGTGAGCTGACTACAGAGTCTTGGTGGGGGTATTGTATGCACTCTCTGCAGCCCAAGGACACTGACCCTAGGTCCGTATTGTCGGCTGTGTATTGGGGTCACTGAAAAAACGAAGTAGTGAATTTGATCTCAAAACTAGAACCCAGAAGTCTGTGAGAGAGAGAGATTGCATCAAAACCAAGGAAAAGACTGGTGGACACTCTGTGTAGCTTCACGGAGGCCAGGCTGCTGGACTCTCTCACTGGGCCAGGGCTGGATAAACATGGCAAATTGTTGTTTGGCTTTCTCTTTTTCCAGGCGCCAGGAGAAATCCTGCAATTTCAATCATAAGGTTCCCCCAGCCTTGACGAGAGAATTTGATCTGGTTTCAGTCACTGACATGTCAACTCTTCCTCTCAAGAGAACAGCCTGCTTGCTGTGACTTGATTTCAGGGTTCACCCATGTCCTTGGTCTTAGTTACGAGTTGAGTTGCATCCTTCAAAAATTCATTTGTTGCAGTCCCAACCCCCAGCGCTTCAGAATGTGACCTTATTTGGACGAAGGGCCTTTGCAGATGGAATACGTTAAGGTAAAGTCATACTGGAGTAGGCAGGCCCGTAATCCAACATGACTGGTGTCTTTTTAAAATTATTTATGTGGCTGTGCTGGGTTTTAGTTGCAGCATGTGGGACCTTTTTTTCAGCTGTGGCATGTGGGATCTAGTTCCCCAAGTAGGGATCGAACCCAGGTACCCAGCGTTGGGAGTGCAGTCTTAGCCACTGGACTACCAGGGAGGTTCCTATTGGTGTCTTTACAAGACGGGAACGTGTGGAGACAGACACAGAGGGGGAACGGCGCGTGAAGACGGCAGCTTGTTGCCAGAAGCCAGGGAAGTTCCGGGAGCTAGCAGAGAGGCCTGGGACACAGCCTTCCGTAGCACCTTCAAAGGAAGCCTGGCCCGCAGACACCTTGCTCTTGAACTTCTAGCCTCTGGAATGTGAGACGATGCATTTCTGTGGTTTAAGCTGTTCTGGTTTTGGTGCTTCGCAGTGGCCGCCTTAGGGAACGAATCCAGCCAGCGACCACTCGGGATGCCTTTACAGGCGGCCAGTCTTGCTGCTGCTGTGGGTGAACGCTTCCTAATTTCACTCTTGGGGGAAAAAACTTAATAAGGCATTGGGCATAATCTGTTATCATGCATCCATACTAATCATATCATTAGTATTATGAACAAAATCTTTTTAAATAAAGCATTGGCATTCTTGGCTTTATTTATTATAGGATAGCTTTGTCAATTTCTTTAAAGAAACTTGTTTTATTATGCACTCATCTTATTTTGAGAATTGATATAAGAAACTGTCAATAAAAGGAACCCTTCTTGTGTTTGAAAATGACATGTCATTTGAGGTTTTGTCCCGTGTTACTCAAGGACTGAACCAAAGCACCCATGACAGCAGCTCAGAGCCAAGAATCAGCTGGAGTTTTGTCTATTTTCACCCCCAGTTAACTTGTATACAACGAAATACACATGGTGTCTATACTTTACTTGTTTTCAGATGACAAGGAAGCTTGGGCTCCGTTACTGTAACTTCACTCAGGCCAGGATTCTTGGGACATTTTTCCCCCCGATCTCTTTTTCACATTTCCCTCTTCTTTTTTGCATCATGATTGCTTGTTATATTGTTCCTTCGATATGAAAATAAACCACCTCAATTCCCTTTTGGAAGCAAGCAGGATAAGAATCAACAAATTGCAATTAAGATAAAACACCAAAGCAATGGAGTCTGGGGAGATGAGAAAGAGGAGGTAGTTATACCAGAAGCCTGGTCTTAAAAAAAAGCAAAACACAAGCGAAACAGTAACCAGAGCGGTCCTCGGCCACCGGACAAATACGGCAGGCACATGTGGAGATGGATTACAGAGCGGAGGGGCGGGCTCCCAGGAACCCCCAGGAGCTGCAAGCTGACTCGGGGCAGCGTCCTGGGCTTTTTCACGTCTCTGCTAAGTGCGGAGCCAAGCCGTTCTGCAGGGATCCAAGTTAATCGTCTTTCGTGCCCCTTTCCGCGGCTGGAACAAACAGCAAGCCTGCTCCAGGAGCTTCACCAGTAGTGGGGTTCCACACCACGTTAACACCATGCGCTGTTCCCATCTGGGCCTGGGCTGGGGTCCCCGTGGCGGGAGCGGGCTGACCGTGCCAGGCCCTGGGGTCACAGTGTGGCCGGAAAGGCGGAGGCAGGCCCAGCTCCCAGCGGCGGGATCCTCACTGCGTCCGTCCCAGGCCCCCCGCTCCTCAGCAGAGGGTCTTTTCAAGCGGACCACCAGGTTTGGAGCTCCAGAGTGACTGAGGGGTGGGGAGGAGCCCCCTCGGTGTTCTGGGGTCCACACTGGATCGGAGCAGCCCAAGACCCCTGCTGGGGAGGGGCTCTGCCTGATGCTTCAGCTGCTCTTGAGCCCTGACAAGGACAGGGCTTCCCTCTCGCATCCCCTGGAGGGGGAATTGGCAACCCACTCCAGTGTTCTTGCCTGGAGAATCCCGTGGACAGAGGAGTCTGGCGGGCTGCAGTCCGCGGGGCCGCAGGGTCAGACACACTGAGTGACCCACACACCTGGCCTTGGGGTGGTAGAAAAGGGCTGGACTCAGCGGCGCCGCCAGCTAAGGAGACTGGCCTTTAGCTGGCCTGTCTGGGAAACAGGAGTGTCAACGTCAGCCTCCGGGGCTGTCGAGAAGAACGAAGCGTCGTGTAGACTTCCTCTGACCATGAATCTGGTACGTGGGGGGGTGCTCGCTGGGTTTGACCAGAATGAGGGAGCTTGTGTTCCCAGGGGATCTATCTCTCCAACCCCAAATGATGGAGGAAGAATCCCCAGGTAGAGAGCAGAGACATAGACCTGCTGCCCCAGGGAGGCTCCCTCGTAAATTGTTTTATAGAATTCTGTTTGTTTGTTTGTTTTTGGCTGCCCTGGGTCTCTGGTGCTTTTTTGGGCTTTCTGTAGTTGCAGCGAGTGGGGCCACCCGTGGTTGGGGTGGGCGGGCTTCTCATTTCGTGGCTTCTCTTACTGCAGAGCGTGGGTTCCAGACGCGCGGGTTTCGGTAGTCGTGGTGCCTGGGCTTAGCTGCTCAGAGTCACGTGGGATCGTCCCAGACCAGGGATGGAGCCGGTGTCCCCTACCACACGCCAGGTGGTGAAGTAAGTATTACGATTACACCCATTTTGCAGCAAAGAATGTGAAGTTTAGAATGCGATCTGGTCAAGGACTTCCCTGGGGGTCCAGTGGTTAAGCATCCATACTTCCATGGCAGGGGGTGCTGGTTTGATCCTGGTTGGGGAACTTTGGTCCCACAAGCTGCAAGGTGCAGACAAAAACAAAAAAAGGTAATTTGCCCAGGGTCTCAGTATAGTATGATTTATGATTCGTAGGATTTAGTTAGGGCTTCCCTGGTGGCCCAGCGGTAAAGAATCCACATGAAATGCAGGAGACGAGGGTTCAATCCCTGGGTCAGGAAGATCCCCTGGAGAAGGAAATGGCAACCCACTCCACTACTCTTCCCTGGGAAATCCCATGGACAGAGGAGCCTGGCGGGCTATAGTCCACGGGGTCACAGAGGGTCAGACACGACTTAAACCACCACCAGCATTCTGCAGGGCCCGGCTTCACTGATAAAGCATCGCAGACTCCACTGTCTATAAGAACTTCCATTCAGAGGCTGTTGCTTGGCCTGGAGCAGACATCCTGACATCACTCCCGCTCCCTGGCTCCAGGGGCCTACTTGGTCATACACCAGATGCACACTGGGCTTGGGGACAGCCCTGGGTGTGGATGACAGAGCCTCGTCACCCGTGAGCTGGACCCAGGGAAGATGTGGGGCCAGAGGGGACCGCAGTACACTGTCCACACTTGGCATTGAACGGAAGCTTCATCTGCATCAGTGGCTTATCTTAAATCACAGTGACAAGTCTTCTGAAGTCCCTGTTTTAACTTTCTTACCAGCTGCAAATGGGCAGCTCAGCAGCCACTGATCCAGCACATCAAGGAATCTTGACTTCAAGGAGACATCCGTTACCTACATGAATGAAAACAAGACTCTCGTCTCAGAGATACTCTTGCAGCCTCTTTGCAGAAGCCACGGGTCGCTGTCTCCCAGCTTTTCACAAGAAAACCCAAGAAACACACTCCTTTGTGTGCTGTCAGCTTGTGTCAAATGCACTTTAAGACTCACAACTGGGTTTTCATTAGTTACCTCTGCTTGCGCCTACGGCACTTGGAGCGTTTTACATCTGCTGCTTTACGAACGCAAATGTCAAGGCCAAGGGTTCACAGTCTCTTCCTGCAAATGGAGGCAACGAGGAGGTCACCACCTCCCCACTTCCGGTTCGCCCATGAGTTATGCAAGGACCCCCCTTGGCCCTGGGGGGCTGGACGGTGTTCCTTTGTCTTTGTTCCCCTCCTGTGCCTGGGACGTGGACCCCAATACGCACTCGAATAAAATGTCCTCACCTCATCACCATTGCTCCATCTTCAAACAGCTGCACCTCTGTGGCATCCACACCACGGTTAGTGTTTTCCTGTGATGGTGTGCGGGAAATGAGCAGGTCAAATTTTCTCTCTCTGTTCAGCCAGCTCAGATTCGGCATAAAACTCAGACCTCAGAAGGAAGCAACTATGCAACAGTTTTTCCTGAGAGGCACTAGAGTAAGAACTATTCATTCAGTCAAGCAGTGGTTTTTTTCAAAGAGATCTGGAAGTGGGCAGTTCTGGGAAATCAACTTTGCAGAAGCTTCATGATTGTCTTGGTATTTTTGGTTGCAGCTGGGGTGAAGGGTTCCCTGGTGACTCAGTCAGTAAAGCATCTGCCTGCAATGTGGAAGACCTGGGTTTGATCCCTGGATTAGGAGGATCCCCTAGAGAAGGAAATGGCAACCCACTCCAATATTCTTGCCTGGAGAATTCCATTGACAGGGGAGCCTGGTGGGCTACGTACATGGGGTTGCGAAGAGTCGGGCACGACTGAACGACTAACACACCCTTAAAGGTGAGAAAGATACGCTGATTTCAACAGCGGGGGACTGATGCGGAAAACTCAGCCTCTGCACCGGTTCTAAATCAAATCTTGGAGACAGAGTTTTGGATGAAGTGGAAAAGAATAGCTTTATTTCTTTGCCAGGCAAAGGCGGACACAGAGGGCTCTTGCCCATGAAAACCGTATTTCCCAACCTGGGAGGGTTCGATTCTATTGCTATTGTTTTATAGCAATAGTTCAAGGGAAGGTTGTTGATAAGATCGAGGTGTGTGCAGGGCCTGCACTCCTTAATCTGGTCTCAGACAATCTCTTTTTTTGCCAAACCGGGGATCCAACCCTTGCCCCCTGCAGTTGGAAGCACAGAGTCCTAACCCCCAGCCCACCAGGGAAGTCCTTGAAGAGGTGCTCTGGTTCCTCTAACGTGGCCTCAGGGGGTCTTCTATGGAATGAAGGATGCTGACGTCTTCCTTTTGCTGGAGGTCTCAGTTCTGCAGAGGAGCTCAGAGATGCTGTTAGTCGTGTCCCCGGAGACAGAACCAGGACGCTGCCCCAAGGCTTCGCTGTCTTGGCGGTTCCTCCCTCATCTCTGAGTCTCCTCTCTTCCTTGATTAGCAAATCTTTGAAGCTGCCCTTTGGAACTCAGGGAAGGTCATGGAGGCTGGAGCCTGTTCCTACAAACAGGAAACGCGGGATGTGGGCTCCTGCATCCAGGAGCCCCACAGGGTCCTGCTCCACTTCAGGATGACGGAGACTCTAAAGGGCCCTGGAGCCAGTCTGCGAGATGCAGCTCTGCGCTGACGGCTGCAGGGAGAGGCGGCAAACGTGGGGCCTCGCCTGTAGTCAAGGAGGGGAGCCAAGCCGCGGACAGCGGTGTCTCCAGCCCACCGGGCATCAGAGCCAGGGCAAGCTTCACGGCTGTGCGGTGTCTGCAGCCCCATGGGGCCCACTTCAGAACGTCTCTAGACTTGGCTCAAGGCTCTACTGCTTTGTCATCTTGAAGCTCTTCCAGCAAAGGATCTTGCACCGGGCCATTGTAGGGGTATGGCCAGTCCTACCCGAAGCAGATCCTTTCTTAAACCCCCTTTATAGGACAAAATTCTTTTCAGTAACAGTCATGAAAAGAAATGAACAGTAACAATGGCCAGAAGAGAAGCACAGACATGGACATTTTCAAATTGAACTTTGTATGGATAACACACAAGTAAAATTTTTAAAAAATAATTGTTGCAGCACACAGAAGGAAAAAAGCTCAACTGTTTATTCTTGACCTGTTCTTTCATTTCTACAAAGAAGAACAGATTTCAAAGATTTTAAAGATCATATTTCAATTCAGTGAGCTAAAATTTGCGCTTTCAGAGTTAAACTACTACACCTCACTCTTTGTACTTTGTCTCCTTTTGAAATTAGGCACACATACAAATTCCAAGTGGTCACAGCAGCATGAAGTCGTTCAACTTCTGTGCTGGCGTTATTTATTTCAAATCATTATTTCCAACTCTGGTTCAAACCCAACCACCCGGCTGGGGTTAGGAACTGTGCCCCAAGTATACTCAAAGGACTTCAAGCCATCATGAACGTAATCTTGAAAGGAACCTGACTGACTGCCCGACAAGTGTCCCAAATTGGAATCACCCACACAAGCAGGGGCAGCGGGAGTTCTCCAAATTATCCACCATGGAGAATACAGTTTATCGTAAAGGATAAACAATAAATGTGCCCTAATTTTGAGATTACGATTAACAATGGAAACAGTAACAGACTTTATTAATTTCTTTATTTTATCCATTTTAAGATTAACAATGGAGACAGTGACAGACTTTATTTTTGGGGACTCCAAAATCATTGCAGTTGGTGACTGCAGCCATGAAATTCAAAAACGCTTGCTCCTTGGAAGAAAAGCTATGACCAACCTAGACAGCATATGAAAAAGCAGAGACATTACTTTGCCAACAAAGGTCTGTGTAGTCAAAGCTATGGTTTTCCAGTAGTCATGTATGGATGTGAGAGTTGGACCATATAGAAAGCTGAGCGCCGAAGAACTGATGCTTATGAACTGTGGTGTTGGAGAAGACTCTTGAGAGTCCCTTGGACTACAAGGAGATTCAACCAGTCCATCTTAAAGGAAATCAGTCCTGAATATTCATTGGAAGGACTGATGCTGAACCTGAGACTAATACTTTGGTCTCCTGATGTGAAGAGTTGACTCATTTGAAAAGCCCCTGGTGCTGGGAAAGATTGAAGGAGGGAGGAGAAGGGGACGAAGGAGGATGAGACGGTTGGATGGCATCACCGACTCGATGGACATGAGTTTGAGCAAGCTCTGGGAGTTGGTGATGGACAGGGAGGCCTGGTGTGCTGCAGTCCATGGGGTCACAAAGAGTCAGACAGGACTGAGCAACTGAACTGATTGACTGGCTGAATTTTAGGATAGGACATAATGTATTAAAATGCAACAATAACCATTGCAATTGTATAGAAATGAGACCCAAAAAAACTCTCTTTGACGTGCGTTTATCACTGATAATGTTTAGTACTGCTGACACAGGGTGGTAATAGAAAAGCGTATTTCATTACTGGTTTTAAATTCTCCACAGAGGACATACCCCCTGACTGCTTCCATCTGGGAAGGCATACACCACTGCCAGGAAATGCCCTTTTTATTTTGCTATCAAAAGTCACAAAATTTTTTAATAGGAACAATAGCCCAGAATTGCTAAGGGTTCAGGGCTGCCAGTAGAAATACAATCTCTGGGCAACGTGGCAAAATGTCAAAAGTGCAAATCCTTTGACCTAGAAATGTTGCTTCAAGGGTTTTAATCTAAATAGCTGGTCATGGGTGTATTTAAAGATTTAGCAGTAAAGATACTCATCGCAGTATCACTTTTAATAATGACACGAAATATATTGGTTGAATAAATCACGTACATCCATGCATTTAAAAATATGGCAACCATTTTTAATGTTTTGAAGAACATTTAATGCTATGGGAAAACTTTTCTAACATATTCTTAAGTGAAACAATCAGGTTATAAAATACAATATATTTCCCTCTTTTTTAAATAAGAATATGCATATTATGAGGATTTGCCACCCACTTCCCAGCTGGAGCACAAAAACAGTTTACATTTTCTTTTATAACCAGATTATACTGATTCCAGCCTCCTCACCGCAAAGATCACAGGAAATTCACTCTTCAGGTTTGGTCCAAGGTCATTTTGGGAAGAGTGAGGGGATGATGGACAGGGTCACAAATCCCACCTGCACGCTGCTTCTCTGGCAGCATCCTCTGCGGCAGGACGTCCAGCTTCCAAGCCAGGCAGCTCACCCCCAGCAGCTGTTTGGGGAGGTAGCTCTCTTTTCTAAGCTTCTGGCTCCAAGCAGGACCCCCCCCCCCCCACCCTTCCTTAGCTGCTCTGTCTGCCTAAATCCAAGCTCAGGTGTTTAGCAAGGCTTTGCTGAGTGCCTGGGGGAAGAATGCAGAGTCAAAAGCAGTGATTGCCTTGGCAGCTAAGGGCTCCACACCCCACTGGGATTCACAGGTCCCAAGCCCCCCTCGGGGTCTATGCTTAGAGCCCGGGAGGCCCCAAGGCATCAGCCCAGGGCAGACAGCACCCCAACCTCCTGCCAGCCCTAACGGAGTCAGGCGGCCCCTCCCTGGTGTGACAGCTGACCCCCCCACCCCCAGCCTGATCACTGAGAGAGGCTCTCCTCCCTTCAGGGGGTACACCCCCACACCCCCACGCACCCGCAGACTCACACCCCACGTGCCTAGGGGCGCACAGGCTGTGGTCCGACCTCTCTGACCCAGAAAAAGCAAAACCAGTGGTTGTCAGCGCGACTCCAAAGCCAGTTACATAATCGTACACAACACAGTGAAGGGAACAGGGGCTGTCCAACCCGACCTGTCATTTAAATAGCATCGCCCCTCCAGCGCATGAAGGGCTAAAGAGTATCCTTATTTCCATTAGTAGCCATGTCGCTCAACACAGCCACGGTCAAATTCACGGTGACCTTGTGTGTGTGTGTGTGTGTGTGTGTGTGTGTGTTTGAACTTTTAATTTTGTTTTGGGGTGTAGCAGATTAACTATGTCAGGGTAGCTTCAGGTGAACAGGGAGGCAAAGGCACTCAGCCAGACGTTTGCACGCTCCCATTCTCCCCCAGACTCCGCTCCCATCCAGGCTGCCGCGTGACACTGAGCAGAGTCCCACTATACAGCAGTGGAGACCTGGTCTGTTTCTCTCCGCATCCTCGGTAACTCCTAGCGGTAGTAGTGTTAGTCACGCAGTCGTGTGCGACTCTTTGCGACCCCGTGGACTGCAGCCCCCCAGGCTCCTCTGTCCATGGAATCCTCCAGGCAAGAATACTGGAGTGGGTTGCCATTTCCTTCTCCAGGGGATCTTCCCGACCCAGGGATCAAACCCAGGTCTCCTGCATTGCAGGCAGATTCTTTACCGTTTGAGCTACTGGGAAGCTCTAGTGCCTTTACATTTGTGTAATAAAGAGCCCAGACTGGCACTTTTTCCTAAAAATATTAGTGAAGTCTGCGCCAAAGCCAAAACGATGTGCCCACCCCCAGAAACTAGGAATTTCCAACGCATTTCAAATGTGAATACTCCGGTTACAAACCTCCACGAGGAAGGGGGCAGCCCGGCTGGCACCCTACCACCAGCTTTGTGCGCGCGTCTGTGTTGCCAGATGAAAACTGTCACTCACCCTCTGCCTCTACCTGGATAAAGTCACTAACCGCTGCCGTCACTGACACTTAACATCCCCTGAAAGGAGCTCAGGGTGGAGAGCGGACATGAGGCGCTCTGTGCTCTGGGAGAAGCTGGCAGGACAGGCCTCCAGACAGAGATTTTCAGGAGATTTTATGAGCCCAAGTTCATGCATCTCCTCGCATCTAGAAAAGCACTAGAATCATTAACCGTGGCACCTGTTCCTCGGGACTAGCAGCAAGCCTCTGCCAAGGTGGGCACTTGGCTGCAGTTCCTCCGCCTTCGCCGCGGTCACACATAAGGCTGGCCTTCCCCCACCTCTTTGGAGCCGGTACCTCGGAGCCATCTGACGTGCCAACTCCGGGACTAGAGGCCTCATTTTGCCCCCAAATAAAACAACTCACAGCTCTCAGCCTGTGCCTCTTTCTCAGTGGACATTCTGTGCATGTGCACTTGTGTCTTGCGTGTGCAGGAAATGGCACCCCACTCCAGTCCTCTTGCCTGGAGAATCCCACGGACGGAGGAGCCTGGTGGGCTGCAGTCCATGGGGTCACAAAGAGTCGGACACAGCTGAGCAACTTCACTTCACTTCAAGACTGGCGACTGTACAGAATCACAAATGGTGGCTGGATTGGGGTGAAGAGATCGTGGGCTCTGCTAGCTTTGTTTGCTTTGGGGAGTTTCTCTTTGCTTAGATTTTTAAGATCCATCTGAGAGAGGAGAAGTCACCCAGCACACATGCAAAGTTGGGCGTCAGGGACTTTTTTTGTTGATTTTGAGAACCTAATCCCTAATATTTTGTTTTCTCTTTCCTTGACCTTTCCTGTAAAAAACAAAGCCCCACATGTCTGATTAGTTAAGGCTTTCAGCTCATCAGATTTTATTAGGTATTTTTGAAGTTTCATCGATGGTTGTCCTAAGCTGGCCTGATGCAGAATGGCAGGTGCGGCCCCTCTGATCACAGACGAGAGCCTGGTGAAAAGGGTAAACTGAGATGCAAAGGCATTCATTTAAATCACGGTGATCCAAAATTGGACGAGACTGTTTCAAAAAATGCTTTAGCAAATAGTGGATTGAAATGAGTGGCATTTCTTTAAAACTACATGGGCTTCCCAGATAACGCGGCGGTAAAGAATTCGCCTGCCCATACAGGAGACATAAGAGACTTGGGTTCGATCCCTGGATCAGGAAGATCCCCTGGAGGAGGAGATGGCAACCATTCCAGTATTCTTGCCAGGAAATCCCATGGACAGAGCAGCCTGGAGGGCTACAGTCCATGGGGTCACCAAGAGTTAGACATGACTGTCATGGTGGAGAGATTTGACAGAATGTGGTCCACTGGAGAAGGGAATGGCAAACCACTTCAGTATTCTTGCCTTGAGAACCCCATGAACAGTATGAAAAGGCAAAATGATAGGATACTGAAAGAGGAACTCCCCAGGTCAGTAGGTGCCCAATATGCTACTAGAGATCAGTGGAGAAATAACTCCAGAAAGAATGAAGGGATGGAGCCAAAGCAAAAACAATACCCAGCTGTGGATGTGACTGGTGATAGAAGCAAAGTCTGGTGCTGTAAAGAGCAATATTGCATAGGAACCTGGAATGTCAGGTCCATGAATCAAGGCAAATTGGAAGTGGTCAAACAAGAGATGGCAAGAGTGAATGTTGACATTCTAGGAATCAGTGAACTGAAATGGACTGGAATGGGTGAATTTAACTCAGATGACCATTATATCTTCTACTGCACGCAGGAATCCCTCAGAGGAAATGGAGTAGCCATCATGGTCAACAAAAGAGTCCGAAATGCAGTACTTGGATGCAATCTCAAAAACAACAGAATGATCTCTGTTCGTTTCCAAGGCAAACCATCCAATATCACAGTAATCCAAGTCTATGCCCCAACCAGTAATGCTGAAGAAGCTGAAGTTGAACAGTTCTATGAAGACCTACAAGACCTTTTAGAACTAACACCCCCAAAAGATGTCCTTTTTATTATAGGGGACTGGAATGCAAAAGTAGGAAGTCAAGAAACACCTGGAGTAACAGGCAAATTTGGTCTTGGAATACAGAATGAAGCAGGGCAAAGACTAATAGAGTTTTGCCAAGAAAATGCACTGGTCATAGCAAACACCCTCTTCCAACAACACAAGAGAAGACTCTATACATGGACATCACCAGATGATCAACACCGAAATTAGACTGATTATATTCTTTGCAGCCAAAGATGGAGAAGCTTTCTACAGTCAGCAAAAACAAGACCAGGAGCTGACTGTGGCTCAGACCATGAACTCCTTATTGCCAAATTCAGACTTAAATTGAAGAAAGTAGGGAAAACCACTAGACCATTCAGGTATGACCTAAATCAAATCCCTTATGATTATACAGTGGAAGTGAGAAATAGATTTAAGGGCCTAGATCTGATAGATAGAGTGCCTGATGAGCTATGGAATGAAGTTCGTGACATTGTACAGGAGACAGGGATCAAGACCATCCCCATGGAAAAGAAATGCAAAAAAGCAAAATGGCTGTCTGGGGAGGCCTTTCAAATAGCTGTGAAAAGAAGAGAAGTGAAAAGCAAAGGAGAAAAGGAAAGATATAAACATCTGAATGCAGAGTTCCAAAGACTAGCAAGAAGAGATAAGAAAGCCTTCCTCAGCGATCAATGCAAAGAAATAGAGGCAAACAACAGAATGGGAAAGACTAGAGATCTCTTCAAGAAAATCAGAGATACCAAAGGAACATTTCATGCAAAGATGGGCTCGATAAAGGACAGAAATGGCATGGACCTAACAGAAGCAGAAGATATTAAGAAGAGGTGGCAAGAATACACAGAAAAACTACAAAAAAGATCTTCATGACCCAGATAATCACGATGATGTGATCACTGAACTAGAGCCAGACATCCTGGAATGTGAAGTCAAGTGGGCCTTAGAAAGCATCACTACGAACAAAGCTAGTGGAGGTGATGGAATTCCAGTGGAGCTATTCCAAATCCTGAAAGATGATGCTGTGAAAGTGCTACACTCAATATGCCAGCAAATTTGGAAAACTCAGCAGTGGCCACAGGACTGGAAAAGGTCAGTTTTCATTCAGATTCCAAAGAAAGGCAATGCCAAAGAATGCTCAAACTACTGCACAATTGCACTCATCTCACACACCAGTAAAGTAATGCTTAAAATTCTCCAAGCCAGGCTTCAGCAATATGTGAACTGTGAACTTCCAGATGTTCAAGCTGGTTTTAGAAAAGGCAGAGGAACCAGAGATCAAATGGCCAACATCCACTGGATCATGGAAAAAGCAAGAGAGTTCCAGAAAAGCATCTATTTCTGCTTTATGGACTATGCCAAAGTTTTTGACTGTGTGGATCACAATAAACTGTGGACAATTCTGAAAGAGATGGGAATACCAGACCACCTGACCTGCCTCCTGAGAAATCTGTATGCAGGTCAGGAAGCAACAGTTAGAACTGGACATGGAACAACAGACTGGTTCCAAATAGGAAAAGGAGTACATCAAGGCTGTATATTGTCACCCTGCTTATTTAACTTCTATGCAGAGTACATCATGAGAAATGCTGGACTGGAAGAAACACGAGCTGGAATCAAGATTGCCGGGAGAAATATCAATAACCTCAGATATGCAGATGACACCACCCTTATGGCAGAAAGTGAAGAGGAACTCAAAAGCCTCTTGATGAAAGTGAAAGTGGAGAGTGAAAAAGTTGGCTTAAAGCTCAACATTCAGAAAACGAAGATCATGGCATCCGGTCCCATCACTTCATGGGAAATAGATGGGGAAACAGTGGAAACAGTGTCAGACTTTATTTTTCTGGGCTCCAAGATCACTGCAGATGGTGACTGCAGCCATGAAATTCAAAGACGCTTACTCCTTGGAAGGAAAGTTATGCCCAACCTAGATAGCATATTCAAAAGCAGAGACATTACTTTGCCAACAAAGGTTCATCTAGTCAAGGCTATGGTTTTTCCTGTGGTCACGTATGGATGTGAGAGTTGGACTGTGAAGAAAGCTGAGCGCCGAAGAATTGATGCTTTTGAACTGTGGTGTTGGAGAAGACTCTTGAGAGTCCCTTGGACTGCAAGGAGATCCAACCAGTCCATTCTAAAGGAGATCAGCCCTGGGTGTTCTTTGGAAGGAATGATGCTGAAGCTGAAACTCCAGTACTTTGGCCACCTCATGTGAAGAGTTGACTCATTGGAAAAGACTCTGATGCTGGGAGGGATTGGGGGCAAGAGGAGAAGGGGACGACAGAGGATGAGATGGCTGGATGGCGTCACTGACTCGATGGACGTGTGTCTGAGTGAACTCCAGGAGTTGGTGGTGGACAGGGAGGCCTAGCGTGCTGCGGTCCATGGGTCGCAAAGAGTCGGACACTACTGAGCGACTGATCTGATCTGATCTGAGCACACACACACGCATTTAAAACTACACAGTGAATTTTGAGACCAGAGGGTCACCTTGATTATCTTGTGTGTAGTTCACTCTTCGGAGTCAAATATGGTTTTTTTTAAAAATATTAATTTTAAACCTTTAAAGCAATTGTTTTCCTCTGTACTTGAACAGTTTCCCATCTGTCAGGTGGCAAATGGGCTGGTGCTTTTTTAAACACTTTTTTATTTCAAATTACCAAAGTCATACATATTCATTGATGAAAATATGATAAATACAGCAGAACTCAAAGAAAAACAGTCATCCATAATTTCACCATGCTGCTTATGAAAAGACTGCTCATTTGAGGTGTTTACTTTCAGCCTCACACACACACACACAGAACTACACATGAGCACACCTGCCCAGACCCATTCACAGACATGCAGTAACAGGGTGAGTCTGGGCACCCTGCTTTATAAGCATTAGAAAAGCGCCTGATGCTGGGAAAGACCGAAGGCAGGAGAAGGGGACGACAGAGGATGAGATGGTTGCATGGCATCACCAACTCGATGGACATCAGTTCAGTCACTCAGTCGTGTCCGACTCTGTGTGGCCCCATGGACTGCAGCACGCCAGGCCTCCCTGTCCAGCACCAACTCCTGGAGCTTGCTCCAACTCATGTCCATCGAGTCGGTGATGCCATCCAACCATCTCATCCTCTGTCGTCCCCTTCTCCTCCTGCCCTCAATCTTTCCCAGCATCAGGGTCTTTTCTAATGAGTCAGCTCTTCACCTCAGATGGCCAAAGTATTGAAGTTTCAGCTTCAGAAATATGTTGTAAACATTTTAAATACTCTTAGATGTTCTTAAGATAGTCTTAGCTAATGTCTTTGAATTTTTTTTTTTTCATATAGGTATAGTCCCCAGGTTATATAGGTCTGCAGGAGATGCTCCTTGCACTCAGCAGAAAGCAGTCCTTCCTGACCTGTAAGGGCATCTGAACGGGGACTGTGAGCCCTGGAGGGAGATTGGTCCAGATGTCCTCAAAGGTCTCCTCCAACCTCGAGACTCTGTGTTTTCCCCCCACCCCCTCAAAATGCCACCTTGGAAGTCAGGGCATCACTCACCCTGTTAGCTGAAAACACTGTTTCTATGAGGTGTCACCAAGGCTGCCTGACATCCAAGTTTCTTCCAGCTTCTTCACTTACCAGTTTTGTGACCTTGGGCAAATTAACAAATCCCTCTGCTTCGGTTCCCTCATCTGTTAAAATGAGGATATTACTGCTATTTATTATCGTGTGGATAAAGTGTGCTAACACGTGCTCAGTGATTACGGTTTGAAGGAACGTGTCTGTTTTTCCCTCTAGACTGTGTGTGTAGACCACGTTTCATCTCTGTGTCTTCAGTGCAGAGATAGATTGCTCTGGAACTTTCAGCTACAAACATTCCCCTCTGTCTTCCTCTTGCAAGCAGAAGACGTGTACACATAATAAACTATGCAGATGTATGGAGTGTGGGGGGAAAAAGGAAACGTCCAGTGGAACACCCAAGTCAGTAGAGCTCCAGCTAGACAACAGTTTCGTGCAGAAGGTCATGGTGTGTATCAGACGGGAATTTCACACAGCAACTCAAACATCAGCACAGGTCCTTGCACCAACATTTTAAATCGAGGGGCAGCTCACAAATACGAACTTATTTACTGATGTGGGTGTAATAAAGTAAATAACAAAAACAGAACAAAAATTTAAAGTACAATAAATGTATTCATTTATTTCTATAATGTATTTGTTATACTTTAAAATATCAGTTTATTGTAGTCTATAAAATAGCATATGATAAAAAACTAATAAAGTATCCACATTTTAATCTTCCCACATAAACAATTTGTATTCATAAACATCCTTCTCACAGCAGGCGGAATCTTTGCAAGGGTTGTGAGTAGCAAACGGATGTGTCTGACATCAAGAGTTGGCCCTGAAGCTCCTCCATCACCTGCGAATGGAGAATTGATGGAACCATTCCTATACCCTGGAGCAACGGTGCTCAATCTCAGCTGTGCATGGGGTCACTTCAGGAGCTTTAAAACACGAATATCTAGCTGATTCAAAGGTGCCATCACAGTACAGAGGCGCTGGCCCAGGGCATCCTCAACCTCAGGCTCTGGCAGGTGGGTACCATCACAGATGGTAAGGGAGGGGCCCTCCTTAGCAAGGGGCCGTAGAGGCCCATCTTTCTGTGCTGTATGGGTCCTTAGGGCCCTTCAGAGACAGGGCCTGGTCACAAGAGAGACATCTTTTGGACAAGTGGCTGCCACATCACCTGCTTACAGGGCCTTCTATGGATAATGCAAAAAGGATATTATTAATGGAAATAGTTGTTCTGTTAAATGGGCAAGAATATTGAGTTCAATTCAGTTTAGTTGCTTAGTCGTGTCCGACTCTTGGCGACCCCATGGACTGCAGCACGCCAGGCCTCCCTGTCCATCACCAACTCCTGGAGCTTATTCAAACTCATATCCATTGAGTCAGTGATGCCATCCAACTATCTCATCCTCTGTCGTCCCCTTCTCCTCCCGCCTTCAATCTTTCCCAGCATCAGGGTCTTTTCAAATGAGTCAGTTCTTCACATCAGGTGGCTAAGTATTGGAGTTTCAGCTTCAGCATCAGTCCTTCCAGTGAACACCCAGGACTGGTCTCCTTTAGGATGGACTGGCTGGATCTCCTTGCAGTCCCAGGGACTCTCAATAGTCTTCTCCAACACCACACAGTTCAAAAGCATCCATTCTCCGGTGCTCAGCTTTCTTTATAGTCCAACTCTCACATCCATACGTGACTACTGGAAAACCATAGCTTTGACTAGACTCTTTGTCAGCAAAGTAATGTGTCTGCCTTTTAATATGCTGTCTAGGTTGGTCATAACTTTTCTTCCAAGTAGCAAGCATCTTTTAATTTCATGGCTGCAATTACCATCTGCAGTGATTTTGGAGCCCCCAAAAATAAAGTCAGTCACTGTTTCCAGTCCTTCCCCATCTATTTGCCATGAAGTGATGGGACCAGAGGCCATGATCTTCGTTTTCTGAATTTTGAGTTTTAAGCCAACTTCTTCACTCTCCTCTTTCACTTTCATCAAGAGACTCTTTGGTTCTTCTTTGCTTTCTGCCATAAGGGTGGTGTCATCTGCATATCTGAGGTTATTGATATTTCTCCCAGCAATCTTGATTCCAGCTTGTGCTTCATCCAGCCCAGTGTTTCTCATGATGTACTCTGCATAGAAGTTAAATAAGCAGGGTGACAATATACAGCCTTGACGTACTCCTTTTCCTATTTGGAACCAGTCTGTTGTTCCATGTCCAGTTCTAACTGTTGTTTCCTGACCTGCATACAGGTTTCTCAAGAGGCAGGTCAGGTGGCCTGGTATTCCCATCTCTTTCAGAATTTTCCACAGTTTGTTGTGATCCACATGGTCAAAGGCTTTGGCATAGTCAACATAGCAGAAATAGATGTTTTTCTGGCACTTTCTCACTTTTTCCATGATCCAGTGGATGTTGGCCATTTGATCTCTGGTTCCTCTCCCTTTTCTAAATCCAGCTTGAACATCTGGAAGTTCACAGTTCATGTACTGTTGAAGCCTGGCTTGGAGAATTTTGAGCATTACTTTACTAGCATGTGAGATGAGTGCAATTGTGCAGTAGTTTGAGCATTCTTTGGCATTGCCTTTCTTTAGGATTGGAATGAAAACTGACCTTCTCCAGTCCTGTGGCCACTGCCGAGTTTTCCAAATTTGCTGGCATATTGAGTGCAGCAGTTTCACAGCATCATCTTTTAGGATTCGATAGAGTTCAGCTGAATTCTGTCACCTCCAGAAGCTTTGTTTATAGTGATTCTTCCTACGACCCACTTGACTTCACATTCCAGGATGTCTGGCTCTAGGTGAGTGATCACACCCTCGTGATTATCTGGGTCATGAAGATCTTTTTGCATAGTTCTTCTGAGTATTCTTGCCCCCTCTTCTTAATATCTTCTGCTTCTGTTAGGTCCATACCATTTCTGTCCTTTACTGTGCCCATCTTTGCATGAAATGTTCCCTTGGTATCTCTAATTTTCTTGAAGTGATCTCTAGTATTTTCCATTCTATTGTTTTCCTCTATTTCTTTGCACTGATCACTGAGGAAGGCTTTCTTATCTCTCCTTGTTCTTATCTCTCCTGGCAAGAATATAGGGAGAGCTTTAAAATGCTGAAATGCTTTAAAGGTGATTCTAATAAATCAACCTTTAAAAATCCACTGTTGCCTTTCTTTTTAGATAGTTCTTTTAGAGATTCTGAAAAGCTGTGATTCTGTGCTGTGGTCTAGCTGGCTCCCCTCAAGGGGCTTCTTTCCTAAAATCTTTGCCACGGAGAAGCCTGGGAAGGAAGCAGGAGTCCAGTCGCTTAGAGCCGGCACAGGGCGCACATGTGGGAGCCAGGTCACTGGGCCATCCTTCCCGTCTTTGGTCCTAAAGGAGACATGCAGGGGAAATAAGCCGGGGAAGGATGACTCTGCAGACAGGAAGCTGTGGGGGTGTGACAGAAGGGAAGCACGCGGGTTACGGGCCTATCACAGCGTGGCAGGGTTACAGGGCCAATCACAGCGTGGCAGGGCTACAGGGCCAATCACAGCGTGGCAGGGTTACAGGCCAATCACAGCGTGGCAGGGTTACAGGGCCAATCACAGCGTGGCAGGGCTACAGGGCCAATCACAGCGTGGCAGGGTTACAGGGCCAATCACAGCGTGGCAGGGCTACAGGGCTAATCACAGCGTGGCAGGGTTACAGGCCAATCACAGCGTGGCAGGGTTACAGGGCCAATCACAGCGTGGCAGGGTTACAGGGCCAATCACAGCGTGGCAGGGTTACAGGGCCAATCACAGCGTGGCAGGGCCTAGGACGGGTTCTCTGATCATGGCCCTCCAGGGACAAGGCAGAGTAGGACTGGACGTGCTGGCTTCCGCCTCACCCCCATGAAAAACGGGGAAGGGGTCTGAAACAGCCGATGCCTGAGGCTCCCTCCAGCTCAGATATTCTGGGAGATGGGACATCTGAAGTCGGCTGCTGACTGGCCGCTGGGAGGGAGGGGTAAGGAGCTCACTGCTGAGGGGATGACCCCTGCGAGGATTTGGAGAGGCAACGGAGGAGGTTAGGTGACACTTGGGACAATCAGGAGCCTCAGAAGCGAAGGCAGTCTGGGTTCTGGGCAACTCTGTGCCTAGTTTTCCCGGAGCCCTGGAAGCTGCCACTCGGACGGTGAGGCAGAAGACGGCGGCGGGACCGCGTCCTCGCCCCAGCTTGGCGGGGCCTCACCGTTGCCATGGCGATGGCTCGGCCGGCGGAGCTTCGTGCGGTGACCTCTTCCTTCTTTGTTCTCATCCCGACTGTCGTTACCACCTCTGGGGCTCTGAGAAAGGGCCCACGTAGGGGGCTTCTGGGCCTGTGTGACTCGCCTCAGGAGCAAATCTCTGTCTTCTGCCATTGCTTTTCTCCTCCAAGGGATTCCACATCCTGACTAGAAGTTCTGAGGCACTTGGGTCCTGTTTCTCGAGGGAGGCAGAGGACAAATCTGAACTATAAAAGCCACTACGTGAGAATGGAACAGAGTTTGGTGTGTCCCTTCCTTCCGTCTCTGATAGTAGCAGCAAGAGATGCTTTATGCGAAAGACACAGTGGTTGCCTTCGATGAAGTCAGTCTCCCAGGGTTAGAGATGTGAGCCCCTTTGACTGGCCCTGAATAACTCATTCTGGCTCTATCCTTTATGTGAGCTCCTCTAAGCCCTTCTGGAACTTATTTATGCTTTCAGCCTTTATTGGATTTCAAATGATAGAGTCAACCCCTGAGACTTGCGGTTGAGTCGTGCCCTCATCCATCAGCTGCAGACTCCAATTGTGAACTAATGTTCTCTGTAGAAAATTCTCTGCTGGGGTCCTTTCCTTGGCCCTGCCACTCAAAAGCTGTGACCGTGAGCAAAGTCCTTCCATCTCCCTGAGACTAGGTTTTCTATTTGAGCAAACAAAAGTAGGAGCATCTAACAACCCCTAGCTCATGGGGTGGCTGTATTTTGAGGTTGTATTCATCATTGCATCTCCAGAGCCCAACATGGGCCCTGACACATCACAAAAATCCAGTGAATGGCTGTCAGTGGAAGAGAGAAAAAGAACCATTAGTGACACGTCTGTACCAGTGGGAACTCTTGATGGCAAACAACAGAAACCAAGTCAAACTAGTTGAAACAAACACAGGGAGTTGCCAGCTCATAGAACTGGGAAGTCCAGTGGTGGAGTTGTTTTTAGCCATGACTAGATTCCAAGGTCTCTAGGAAACTCTGAGAACATGAAACATTGGAGCAAAAAATAATTTTTTCTTGGTTTGGGGCCCACCTCTGCAGGGACAGAGAGGAACAGTTTCTGTGTCAAAAGACACTTGGATTTTTCATCCTCCTTCTCCTTTCCTTCTCCCCTTACAAGGTATTTGATCTTGGGTGAATCACTTTTTTCTAACTCCTGGCTTTCAACTCTCTAGAATAAGATAAGATTATTTGCTTTGCATAGGATAGTTGAAAGCTAAAAGAAAAGTGAAAAATTTCTACCAGCCTTAAAATGTAACTTAAATGCAAGATGAATGACATGTATACTATCTTTGGTTTAAGTAGACATAAAAGCCTAATTTACTTTGCAGGGATTTGTCTCCAGAAGTGTGTTCAGGATTATGTAAGTCTATTCTGGTGCTGGGTCTTCCCTGGTGGTTTAGTGGTAAAGAATATGCCTGCCAGTGCAGGAGACACCAGTTTGATCCCTGGGTTGGGAAGATCCCCTGGAGAAGGAAATGGCACCCTACTCCAGTATTCTTGCCTGGAAAATCCCATGGACAGAGGAGCCTGGTGGGCTACAGTCTATGGGGTTGCCACACAACCCAGACATAACTTAATGACTAAACACCAGCAACAACAATTCCTGTGCTGACTTACCCTCAGTATTTACTGACTGCTTTAGATGGATTATCTTATTTACTTCTTACCTAACTCTAGGTGGTAGGCACTGGTATTACTTCCATTATAAACAGCAGGAAACTGGGGCTTCAGGCAAACAAGTAACTCTGCCAAAGAACACAGATAGCAGGTCGTGGAGGCAGGAGGTGACTGCTGAGGTCTGCCTGAGCATCCTGCGCGTGTCACACCTGGGGATGCTGCTTTTGTTCTCCACATTCTCCTGGCCCGTCACAGCATGGTGGGGCTGGAAGGGACTCAGAGAGTACAGGGCCCCTCTGCCCCTTCTCCCTGAGGCCCAGGGAAGTCAAGACTAAGCCTTAGCCTTCTGATTCCCATTGTCCATCTGCCAGAGCCAAGAGGAAGCCATAGGAATGCCAACCAAGGATGCATCGAAGGAGAGCTCGCAGAGTTGCTGGAGAACCAGGAGCAGGCCACGCAGCAGGAGCGATACCTGAACTGTGTTGCAGAGTTGGCCTGCGGGACACCCCTTCCCCCGCTGGCCAATACCAGACGCAACAGTTGGCACCGCAAAACTGCTAACACAGATACCAACCGTAGCCCCTGGCCAAGGTCTCACATACACAGTAACTCCATTCTCCAGCATCTTCTATGGTTCCTGCCTCCTTATTTTGCTAACCCTTCCCTCAAAATCTGGTTAGGTACAGGAGATCGGTGGAGCCCATGTCATGCGGCCAGGTCCTAGCTGCCAGAGAGGCTGAAAGCAAGAGTCTGGTAATTTAGCTATTAGAGTGAAAAGCACCCAAGTCATCCATCCACCAAGACTCGAAAAGATGGTGAGTTTCCTAGACTTTGAAAGGGGATTCAAGTATCTGGTGGCCAGAACTAGGGTTCTTGAAATTCTGAATGGGAGTAAACATGGTCTCAGGAGCTGTTGACTCCCCACCAGTCCCTACCCTAGGAGTCGAAAAGCAAACGCCGTTGGTCCCCCTTTCCTGCTTCCGGGAGGTTGTGCCCTCCACCAAGCCCTTCCAAGGCCCACTCTCCTCAGCTCTCTGCTCTTTTCAAGGTGGATGCAATCTGCAGCCTCTATACTGGGTCTGATTCACGGGCATGTGGTACTGTATCATATTGTAACAAAAATACAGAAAAACCGCAAGGATGGAGGCCTCCTTGAGCCCCCACTCTCTGTTAGCAGCCTCAAGCTATGACTAGGGTACATGTGGAGTCCACATTGCCTCTAGAAGATGCTGGGGGCGGACTGCCTCTCTCCTGCTGCCCATGTAAGTCTTTCTCCTCTTATCCTCCCCCAGACCTGACCCCCAAGGCAGTTAACCAGACAAGGTTTGGAAAGGCAACGGCTCCCCATGTAAGTGTGCAGGGACCTCACAGGACAGGAGCCACCCCTCCTCTCAAATACCCTCTACCTGCCTCCTGTCTGCAGAAAAACATTAGCCTCCTAGGCCTTCCCCAAGTTCTAAAGAATGCATTTATTCAGAGAAGTGAGAAAAAGTAGGAGGAAAGGAAAACAGTCAAGCAAGACAAAATAATAATAGTTTGGCCATTAAACAAAGTCAGGGACCTTTGGTTCCTCCTCGAGGGCTACGGATAATATTCTCGGCCAGCCCTATGAGCTGTTTGGCAGATACAGAAAGCCCCACCAGGTGGGAGATGTTAGCAGCATGACAGCACATAGACAGACCCCAGGCCAGCTGGAACCAGAAGGTTGATGATTCTGATTCTCGATTACCTCACCACCAGAATCAGAAGAATGTCCACGAGCCGATCATGCATCCCACAAGCCCCCTTCCTCATTCTGTCTTCACAAGCCTTTCCCTGAAAATTATCGAGGACTTTAGGTCTTTTGAGCACTCACTGCCTGGATTCCTTGATTGTCACCCACAATAAATGCTGTGCTTTCCTTGAGCACAGCCTAGGGTCAGTAGACTGGTTTTACTGTGCAAGGCTGAGTGGCCCCAAGTTTGGGTCAGTAACACCCGGATCAAGGTGTGAATTTCCCAAGAATCCAGTAGGAGAGAGAGCACTTAGGAGGGAGAAAACCACACCTGTCAGTCAGTTGATGGCTCTTCTCGCCCCAGTCTATGGACTCTGCCTTGGCTCATGTCCTGGGGTGATAATCTGTGGCAGCTCAGTCTCCTGCTCCTTTGAAGACATGAGCTTTTGGGCACCTGATTTACATATTTTAAACAGATTCACTTATGTAGAATCGATGGTGTCAGAAGCCTCCATCATCTGATGTCTCGTTGTCACCAAATTATTATCCTTTGTTGTAAACGGGTAAACTCGATAAAGCAGGGAAGTGACTAGCCCTGCCCCCATCACGTGACTGGTTCGTGAAGGTGCAAAGATTAGTACCTGGGTTTCCTGACTCCCCAGCCAGAATTATTCTAGACTCAAAGATTTTAAGTCAGAAGGGACCTTAGGATCCCTCTTGTTTTATAGGTGAGAGCACCATGGCCTAGGTGGGTTAAATGACTCAGCACACATTGGCAAAAAGCTGGTGAGGGGCCCAGTGGACACCAGTTCAGGCACGCACTGGGGCTTTGAGAATCACACAAACCAGGTTCAGATTCTGCCTTCACCTCATTGCCAACCAGCCCACCCCTCTAAAATGGGGGCTGTGCTGTGCTAAATCACTCAGTCGTGTCTGACTCTTTGCGACCCCGTGGACTGTAGCCCATCAGGCTCCTCTGTCCATGGGATTCTCCAGGCAAGAAGACTGGAGTCAATTGCCATTTCCTTCTCCAGGGGATCTTCCTGACCCAGGGATGGAAGCTGAGTCTCTCAAGTCTCCTGCATCGGCAGGCGGGTTCTTTCCCACTAGCACCACACGGGATCAAAGGGGCATAGTCGCATCCATTTTGTAGCAGTGTTTAGCTACCAAAGGAAATAAAAACTTTAAACTCTTCGAGCAGTAGCTAGCACATAGCGGGCATGTCTTACGTGCTAGCTCCTCTTTGCCCATCCCCTCTGGACTCCTAGTCCAGTGTTCTGGTGGCTGATTTGCCTTGATGGTCCCTAATACTCGAGACACCTCCCGTCCCCTGCCTTGTGGGGGAGGGTTAAGCCAACCTCCTCATTAACCACAATGACTGATTAAGTGTCAGCCAGTAATCCTAAAAACATCCCATTATTGAGACCTAGTAGAATCCCCAGTCGAAATCCAGGAAACCGTCCTCAAAAGAGCCAGATGACCAAACTTTTCCTCTTGTGTCTCCTGCACCAAGATTTTATAAGCGGTGATTATCACTTTCATTTTTTCCAGCTTCTCATTTTTGGGGGTTATTTACGGTCACATCCTGCAAATACGTGCCTCCCGTGCATCCTCAGGGTGGTGACTGGGTTGAGTGTCCCTCCCTGGCCCCTCGCAGTGCTGATTTTTGGCTCAGTGATATCTCATTATATTCTAAAGAGCTGCCCACAAAGCAGAGCACCACAGATGCGATTCAATCTGCTTCTGTAGCCACACCGCTCCTAAGCAAAATATAGTGATCGCCAAAGCTTTGGACCCACTTTAATCAAGTAATCTAAACAAGGCTTAAGCCTCAGAAGCCGAGCGATGTGCCCGGCTTCAAAGTGCTTTCTTACACTGAATTAATTTATCCAGGATGTACTGATGCTCCCCGCAGCCTCGTGGATTATAATGCCTCGTGGATTATAATGTTAGAGGTCGCGATCGGGGCTCTGATAATACCCCCGAGGCCCGGCCTCTATTGACCGTCGTGTAAAAAGACACAAAGGGGAGTCGGCGCAGGGGAGGGGGGGTGTTGACTGAGTAGGACTGAGCCGGCCCTGTCCCTGCCCCCTGAGGGTGCTGCTCTCTGCCCCTGGCTCCACGGCTAGTTTCCGGGATGGGATGGGGAGTAGCCAGGGTCTGCGTCCAGAAGGGCTGCATGAACTGGGGAACTGCTGCGGAATGCCCCAGCTGAGGCTGAGTGGAAGCCAGAGAGATGGCGAGTGTGTTTGTGTGCGCGTGTATGTGTGTGTGTGTATGTGTGTGTGAGTGCATGTATGCGTGTGTGTGTGCGTGCGTGCGTGTGCTTGTGTGTGTTGTGGGCTGGGAGGGAAACCGGACGTCTGCCGTTCTGGAGGTCAAGCTGCCAGTCACCCTCCGCCGTACGTGCCCCTCCCACCATTCAGCCGGAGAACTGCCCCTCCGGACCTCAGTCCCGTTCCAGATCTGGAGCCTCCGACCTTGTTACTCACTCATTCAACAACGGACTGAGAACTTACGATGTGCTCAACATTATTCTAGGGCCTGAGGATACACCCATGGGTAGGAAGGAAAACACCCACAGTTTTGGACTTCACTGGTGCCCCAGTAGTAGGGATGCCCCTGCTAATGCAGGGGACGCAGGTCCGACCACTGGTCAGGGAAGACCCCGCACGCCACGGGGCGAGAGACGCCCCTGCAGTGAGGCCTGCCCACTGCACCCAGAGAGTAGTGCTCGCTCCTGCAACTGGAGAACGCCAGGCACAGCAACAAAGACCCAACACAGCCCCAATAAATAAGTACATATTTTTTTTAAACCCATGTGTTAGTCGCTCAGTTGTGTCCGACTCTTTGCTACCCCCTGGATTGTACCCCACCAGGCTCCTCTGTCCATGGAATTCTCCAGGCAACAATACTGCAGTGAGTAGCCGTTCCCTTCTCCAGGGCTCTTCCCAGCCCAGGGATCAACCGAGGTCTGCTGCATTGCAGGCAGGTTCTTTACCGTCTGAGTCACCAGGGAAGCCTCCCAGAAACCCATGGTTTCATGGAATTCGATTTCCACTGGGGCGGATGGGAGAAAACTGACATGTTACATTTTCACTTGTTGATTTGGTGATAGGCTGACGTGGGAACATACCCTAGAGGAAATAAGACAGGACACAGGGACAGGGGGTGTGTGCGTGCAGGTGGAGTGTCAGGGTGAGTTCAGTTCAGTTCAGTTCAGTTGCTCAGTCGTGTCCGACTCTTTGCGACCCCATGAATTGCAGCACGCCAGGCCTCCCTGTCCATCACCAACTCCCAGAGTCCACTCAAACTCACGTCCATCGAGCTGGTGATGCCATCCAGCCATCTCATCCTCTGTCGTCCCCTTCTCCTCCTGCCCCCAATCCCTCCCAGCATCAGGGTCTTTTCCAATGAATCAACTCTTCGCATGAGGTGGCCAAAGTACTGGAGTTTCAGCTTTAGCATCGTTCCTTCCAAAGAAATCCCAGGGCTGATCTCCTTCAGAATGGACTGGTTGGACCTCCTTGCAGTCCAAGGGACTCTAAAGAGTCTTCTCCAACACCACAGTTCAAAAGCATCAATTCTTCGACGCTCAGCCTTCTTCACAGTCCAACTCTCACATCCATACATGACCACTGGAAAAACCATAGCCTTGACTAGACGGACCTTTGTTGGCAAAGTAATATCTCTGCTTTTGAATATGCTATCTAGGTTCTAGGTTGGTCATAACTTTCCTTCCAAGGAGTAAGCATCTTTTAATTTCATGGCTGCAGTCACCATCTGCAGTGATCTTGGAGCCCAGAAAAATAAAGTCTGACACTGTTTCCACTGTTTCCCCATCTATTTCCATGAAGTGATGGGACCGGATGCCATGATCTTCGTTTTCTGAATGTTGAGCTTTAAGCCAACTTTTTCACTCTCCACTTTCACTTTCATCAAGAGGCTTTTTAGTTCCTCTTCACTTTCTGCCATAAGGGTGGTGTCATCTGCATATCTGAGGTTATTGATAGTTCTCCCGGCAATCTTGATTCCAGCTTGTGCTTCTGTTCAGTCAGTATGAAAATCTACGGGTCCTTATTGAAAAGGTGACATCTGAGCAAAGACCTGAAGGAGGTGGGGGAGGGACAGCACAGACCAGAGCTTTCTGAGGGTTTGAGGGGCAACAAGGAGGCCAGGGTGGTGGGGACAAAGTAGGCAAGGGGGGAAGGAGGAAGCCGTGACGTCAAGGGCCAGATGCAAGCGAAGACGGCCAGTGTGTTTAGTTCCCTCGGCACAAGGACCAGTGCTCCTCTTTGGCTCTTCTGGGAGTTCTGATATTCACCTATTATTATCACACTGGTGTAAGGCCTGCATCCAATTCTGATCGCTTATACCCACGCCTCATAGACTTCTAAGGTTCTTAGTTGTTCTCAGTTATTAGACACTCTTGTGTATTATCATCACCTTGTATCCCAGGTGTTAGCAGACTCCCTGCCCTTTGAGATGCAAATGAAATGGAATCTAGCGCTACTCTGTGTGTGGTCACAGCCCACTAGACTTCCTCCAATCTCTTCCACTCTCTGGGGAGTGAAAATGGTGACTGACTCCGTGTTCCTATTCTCCCCTGACTTCAGGCTCCTCTGAGTTACTGATCACGTTGCTCAAGTGTGGGCCCCCACCCCCCGCCAACTCCCATATTATTAACAACTCATTCTGACGCAAGGCATTTGTAAGTAGAAGACTTCACTAAGGCTTTAGAGAGATGCAGGGAGGAAAGACGGAGGGAGGTAGAGGTCACAGAAAAGGGAAGGAAAGAAAGCACATATGCCTCTGCGTTTATTATTTGTACATTTGCAACAGGAAGCCTCTCCCTTGTGCCCCTTCTCAACCAAGCCATGTTGCTAAATAAACCCTTTCTCTTCTTCCAAATCCCTCACTCCTCACTTCTCCAGGTTCATTCCCTTTGCTTCTCATTCTCTCTCATCTTTCCAACTCAATTCCCAGTCACTTTTGCAAACAAAAGAGTTAGTTCTTCACCCCTACAGCTCGGGGCTTATCATCTGTCGGTCATCGGTGGGACAGTCGCTCTCAGTCCCTCTTTTGAGCAACGCAGAGAAACCAACTTGGCTTTGAACTTTGTTCCACCCTTCTCCCAGCCACTGGTCTCCACTGGGGAAAGTATGGTTTAGCTCTCCATCCCCCAGGGTTACTATGCATGAGTGTATCGCCTGCAGGAGGAAGAACGTACCACAAGCAGCCTCGGTTTTAAGAGCTTTAGTTCTTCTCTTTATTATTAATGATGAGAAAACGGATGTGATGTGAGGTTAGATGGATAAATAACTATCCCAATCTAGCATGGTTAGTACCCAGGAGAGAGGAGATTTGAATCCAGGTGTGATGAAGGCAAATTTATGCCATTTCCACTACAGCATCACAAATTCAATGAAAACCACGTGGTTATAGCTGCCTAGATCAGCTACATACATTCACAGAGTGTTTCCTCAGCGGAAGCACCAGGCTGGGAAGGCTGATGGGGGCATGAGGATGGAGAATAAATGGTCCCTTCGTCAAAGTGATCCTTCCTGTCACAGGGAGCCAGGCCAGATGGTCGATGAACTAAAGTGAAAATTCAGGAGATACAGGAGAGCAGGATAAAATACTCCAAAAATCCCTTGCTGCTGCTGCTGCTGCCAAATTGTGTCCGACTCTGTGCGACCCCAGAGACGGCAGCCCAGCAGGCTCCCCCGTCCCTGGGATTCTCCAGGCAAGAACACTGGAGTGGGTTGTCATTTCCTTCTCCAATGCATGAAAGTGAAAAGTGAAAGGGAAGTCGCACAGTCGTGCCTGACTCTTAGCGACCGCATGGACTGCAGCCTACCAGGCTCCTCCATCCATGGGATTTACCAGGCAAGAGTACTGGAGTGGGGTGCCATTGCCTTCTCCGACAAAAATCCCTTACCTGTCTATTAAAGAAGGTGGCGCTAGTGGTAAAGAACCATCCTACCAACGCAGGAGACGTAAGAGACGCAGGTTCCATCCCTGGGTTGGGAAGATCTCTGGAGGAGGGCACGGCAACCCGCTGCAGTCTTCTTGCCTGGAGAACCCCATGGACAGAGGAGCCTGGTGGGCTGCAGTCCATGGGGTCACACAGAGCCGGACACGACCGAAGCGACTGAGCACGCACGAAGGAAGAGGGACAGCGGCACTCATGAACTTGATTGTGAAATCCTGGTGAGTTACGTACCTGCTCTGTGCCTCATTTGTTTTCAGTTGTAAAATGAAGATAATGGTGCCCTCCATACAGGATCACTGCAAGTTACATGAACTAATACCCATAACATACTTAGTGCCGGCACACAGCAAGCCCACAGTAAATGTGAGCTGTTGTTAAAAAACGCACGGTGTGCTTGGCCAGGAATGATGTTCTTTGATAAATATCACCGTCCCTTGTGGACAGGGAGGAATGAAGCAGCCTCCTCCACGCCACGGGGCCGTTTCTGGCAGAGGCAGGGATAGAATGATGGCCTTTGGAGGCTGGTCTGTTATTGTTCCCTATGTTCCAACTGAGAGAAATCAACTTGAGATCTTGAGATCATAGAACAGGGAAGGAAAGAAAGCAAATATACATCCCTCTGCATTTATTTCCTGAGAGAGCAGGAAAGACTGCCAGGCAAGTTTATAGAAAAGGTGGGGTCGACCTCTTTTAGATGATTTATTTATTTTTAATTCTTGGCCATGTCGGGCCCTCTCTGGTTGCAGACAGGCGGGCTCCTCCTTGCCGTGGCGACTGGCTTCTCATCGCCATGCACCAGGCTTCCTGTTGCAGAGCACAGGCTCCGGGTGTGGGGGCCTCGGTGGTTGAGGTCCACGGGCTCAGCCGCCTCATGGCATGTGGGGTCTCCCTGGATCACAGACTGAACCCATGCCCCCTGCATTGGCAGGCAGTGTCCCAACCCCGGGGCCACTAGGGAAGCCCGGAGGGACTGGTGAGATGGAGCAGATCGTGTTTAGGAAAGCAAGTGTGATGAACAGCAGCAGCAGCAGCGAATTCTGCTCCCAGACTCATGCTCCTCACTCTGAATGGCGGTCCCATTCGGACGCGTGCTGGCCAGGTAGGGCCTCCATTCCCCAGTTCGCCTTGTGGCTGAGGGGGCGGCCATACTGAAACGTTCTCACCAACGCAGTGTGAGCAGAAGAAAGGGGTCCCCTCCCAGGCTGGCACCGTCAGACTTGGGGTGTGCCTCCTCCATGCTCCCTCCCCTCTCTCGCTGGCAGCATTGACCGGTCAGGGCGGCAGCACCCTACTGCCGGGCTTCTCAGGCTTCCTGGGGAGACAGACTCCGCAGGCCCCGCTAGCTGGGGCGGCACCGCACCCCCACAAGACATGCCTGTGCACCCTCTGTGTCTCAGATACGAAAGGATGACGCAAGGGCATCCCTTGCTGGATGCCTTATAATTTGCAGGCTCTTCGTATGTCTTGGAATAATTCAGACCCAAGTAAATCCATGTTCTGAGGCTCAAATGAAATTACAGGTGTCGAAGTGCTTTTTGAAAAAATATGGTAAGTGAATTTTAGTTTATGAAGCAGCTAGAAGTGAGAGGAGCCTGAAGGAAGGGTTCAGGGAGCCCCATGAGGCCGCAGAGACCCTACAGGGCAGTGAGCAAGGCCTAAACTTGGGAGTGAGACCAAAATACTTTCTGCACCCAGAGTCACAAATCCCAGCTGAGTGGCCTTGAGGGGAGGCACGAAGCGTACTCTCCGTGAGGGAAGACTCATGGCAACACTGCAGGATTGGTAAGAAGGTCTGCGAGAGGGCACATAAAGACCTGAGCGCTCCGGTGTGCCAGCCAGCAGGAGACATTCAAGCAGCTGGCACATTCAAGCGGGGTGATTTGAGAGACTGTGATAAAGAGCAGTTTACACCGGTGGGCGGAGACGGGGAAACAAGGGACTGCAGTCTCGGTCCGGGCTGGGGAGCAGCCCTTACTGCCCTAGGCCTGAAGGCGGGAGAAGCAGAGTAACAGTCATCAGAGTCCAGAAGCCGCGCTAATCCAGGCGGCAGGAAGGAGAAGGCCACGCAACAGGAAGAGTGGCTGGCTCTCAGAAGGACGCTGCTGGCCTGAGGGATCTCTGCGGGGAGAGGACTGGGGAGTACAGATGCCCACCTTCCTCTTTGCCCACCCTCCCACTGCCAGACTCCAGCGGGAAGCAGAGGAAGCCAGGACCCTTGATCAATGCAGAGGAAGGAAAGGCAACCGGTCCAGGGATGCTGCTCCCCCAGTCCAGCACACGAAGCTGCCTAACTTACAAGAGCACTAAAAAAAAAGAATAGGGAGGAAAGAAAAAGAATTTATAGTCTGTAGATGTAACTGCAAATGAGAAGTCCACATGCTTCTTCCAGGCACCACTTAGCTGAAAATTGGACCTCCCGGATGCCGGGCTGCAGGTCTGTTCTCACCTCGAGCAGAGAAGATGAGCAAATGGCTCTTTCTGTGCTGGCCTCTTGCCAGGCCCTTTTCCACCTCTTTATTCCTTGTTCTCTGCTGTCCTTGCCTTAGAAACCACCATCTGGCGTCAACCCCGCCTAAAGGAAGGGATTGGTGAGCCGAGGACCCGGGGTGCGTCCCCCGCTGCCTTAAGAGATGATTAGTGGCTGCTTGTCGGCAGATGCAGCTCGGTGGCATTTTAATATCCAAATGTCCCCCCACCCTCAGGAGGGAGGCTGCGGACGACTGGAGGCGTTTCACACAGAGAGCGGTGATTGCGGCAGCAATAATTTCCTTCAACAGCCATTCAAGCACTTCTGAATGTGTTTTAAAAAAGAAAGAGAGGAGGAAAGGGGAGGGGGAGGGGCAGGAGTCCTCCCTGTTTCCTGGCAAAAATCAGCGTTCACACAGCGAACTTGAGTCGGATGGGACTTTAGCATCAGTGTGGTTGTGGTTTTGAGCGCCTTGTCAGTGACCACCTTTCAGCCCAGAGAAGTGGGCGAGGGCAAGTTGGAGATGAACCAGGGCTGTCCCCAGACCCCAAGATACAGCCCCGGCGGAGTCTAGCCGTCTTTAGGGTGGGTCATGCCTGGTCTGCCCATGGGTCCCGAGTGATGCTGCGTCAAGCCTCCGGGAATAAATGACTCTTCTCAGTCGAGCTCCTTCAGTCCACAGAGCAGCCGGTTCTCTGGCCAGAGCCTGTGCTTGGACCTGTGGTCCATTATCAAAAGGCAGGCAGAGCGTGGTTGAACTGTCATTCAGACTCAACAAATACTTACGGAGGGTCAACCCAGTGCCAAGCAGGGCTCCAGGTACTGCAGTTTCGGCAGGGCAGGTCTGCAGAATAGTAACAGCTGGCAAAGCCCCGGCGATGACCAAGCAGATCAGAGGCCTGGGACAGTGTCCTGGAGGCCCGGTGGGTGCGTGGAGGCCAGGCACCCACCCTTAGGTGGTGGATCATAGCAAGGCCAGGGGTCATCTGGGTCAGGGTGCGGTCAGCTGTGGCAGCAGGGGACACTGAGCCTCGGAACAGCTGCCAGTTGGCCTGGAATTACGTCAGCCCCTTGCCAACTGCGATAGGCCCACCGGTACGTGGCAGCTGAAAAATACACAACGCTCTCTCCCATGTGGACTTTATGCTTTCTTTCAACCATCAAGAAGCAGTCAGCTGGTCTTTTCCATGCTTATTGCAGGGGATGTTGTTTCAAAGCCTTGCCAAAGATAGGGGCAGCTCTCTTTTCTGTGCCAGGTCTTCGGAGACTCTTTTCAGAAATGATGAGTTGGAAGTTTCAGGCCGCCAAGGCACCGGGGTTGTTCAGCAGAGCCCTTTGGTCTCTGCTTTAAGGCAAGATCGAGCCGCACTGCAACGTGTCCTTGTTCCTGCCTCTGGACAGCTGTCACTGAAAAGCCCTGCCCCACCCCCAAAGAGCGAAGCTTGTCCACGTGTCCAGACACACCAGCAGCTGCTTGAGAGGAGTCAGGTTCTGCCCCCTCTGCCTCTCCTCGGGCCACAGTGATGGGCTGTGGTGCCCTGACCGCAGCTGCCTGGCGTCACTTCCACCCTAAGGGGTTGGCCTCTTTCTGACCTGGCTCTCCTCTGGAGTAATGGGCAGAGATCACATGTCCGGTTTTGTCTCTGGAAAGGAAGGATTGTCACATGTTACTCTTGGCATCCCTTGTCCATAAGAGGGGTTTAGCCCACATAATCTATTCATCACCCTTGGATTTCCAGGCACCGTCTGCTCTAAGGACTGTGAATGATACCGAGAAGGGAGAAATGCAGAGAAAAGACAGGAGAGAAGGAAAGTGCAGGTTCCCATTTACAAAGATAGAAACATTATGACTATTTTACTCATTAAAGGGGAGGACAGATGTCATCTCTGCTCTTCTGGGGGGCTTCCCGGGGGGCTTCCCGGGTGGCGCAAGGGGTAAAGAACCCACCTGCCAATGCAGGAGATGTAAGGGACTCAGGTTCGATCATTAGGGGGAAAGATCCCCTGGAGGAGGGCATGGCAACCCACTCCAGTATTCTTGCCTGGAGAATCCCATGGACAGGGGAACCCTGGGGGGGTGGGGGGCTACAGTCCCTGGGGTCGCAAAGAGTCGGACACAAATAAAGCGATTTAGCATGCACACACATGCTCTTCTGAATTACTCTTAGATCAAGTTGCCAAATGTCTCTTGAACATCCAAATGTGCCAACAGGCTTGTAAACAGGAGAACAGTTTGCAGAAGAGCATATGACTCATTTGCATAAAAAGGAAGGTATGTACAAATGCATATAATCCTACACGAAGAATATGAGCACACGCGCAACTGCAGCGAATGTTGGAAGAAGACACGTTTCCGTCATTTTCTTCAGACTTCAGAGGCAGAAAAAGCTCTCTTACCTTTGAGACAATGTGTTATGAAACTTACCTGGTTTCCTTTTTTTTTAAATTAATTTATTTTTTAATTGGAGGATGATTTCTTTACAGAATTTTGTTGTTTTCTGTCAAACCTCAACATGAATCAGGCGTAGGTACATATGTGTCCCTTCCGTTTGAACCTCGCCCCCAGCTCCCTCCTCCCACCCCTCTAGGTTGGTCCAGAGCCCCTGTTTGGGTTTCCTGAGACAGACAGCGCATTCGGTGCCCCTCCTGGGGAGCTCGGATGCCAGCTTGTGTCCTCATTTTCATCATGGTGGGCGCCTCTTGAGAAGAGTGAGTCTCAACCTTGGCTGCAGGTAGTCTCACTGGGGCAGCTTGAAAAAGTCCTGAGGCCCCGGCCACACCCCAGAGCAATTAAGTCAGAACCTCTGGGGATGGGGCCCAGACAACCTATTTTTGAAGGATGTGCAGCTGTGTTTCAGAACACTGCTCCAGGGACTGTGCTGGTAGTAGAGTGGATAAGAATCCGCCTGCCAATGCAGGGGACTTGGGTTCAATCCCCGGTCAGGGAAGATCCCACAGGCTGGGGAGCAACGGTAGTCCGTGAACCATAGCTGCTGAGCCCATGAGCTGCAACTACTGAACTCTGCACGCTTAGAGCCCGTGCACCGCAACACGGAGTGGCCCCCACTCACCGCAGCTAGAGAAAGCCCACGTGTAGCAACAAAGATCCAGCACAACCAAGATTAAAAAACACAACACAGCTCCAGCCTTAGGTCTGAATCCTGCCTTTCCCTCCCCTACCTTTATTGACATTTTCCTTGGATTTGATTTTTATTTATGTGTAATTTTTTCATTTGATTTTGGGTATCTGTGAATTGCCACAAGTCCTCTCTGGAACAAGATATAAAGTACACAAAAATTATAAATGCATATTCAAATCATATGGCCAGAGCGGTGTAGTTTCAGTGGGGAGAATATTCTCCATATAGGAGGGGATGGGGGAGAGCTGAAATTCCATCACACGCCTGGGCGTGGGGCCAGTCTGCCCCCCCAGAAAAGCCCGCCTCTCGAAGATCTCAAAGGAAGACATCCTTTGGCCCAGTAGCCGCCCTTGTAGACACCGTATTTGTGGGCAGGAGTAAGGTGGAGAGAACTCAGATTCTGTAGGAAATAAGTTCCAGAATGCGTCAGCGTATTTTCCTCCTGGTTATTTGAGGACAACTTGACCTGCTAAATAAAGCTCGTGTGTGACTGGGAGAAGTTGGATGTGACGCCTTCCCAGGGGAATCTCCCCATCGTCATTTGCTAACGCGGGGCCGATTGGGATAACTACCTCCCACGGGAATTATGCTCACTGTTTCTCAGGTGGGAGCCGGGGGGGCTAGTGCCAGGGTGGGGGAAGCAGGTGGTCCATTCTCTCCTCCCACCCAGATTACCCTCTTTTGAATGTTCACCTTATGCATCTGCCCCTGGTATCTTGCAAGGAGTCGACGCCTTGTGGATAAGTAGGGTTGGAGAGGAAGGCTGACTTCTGCAAACTCAAATGCCCACGGAGGGCAGAGAAGCAGGGGTGCAGGAGTGAAGACTTAGGGTGCAAGGACAGGGAGCGGGTGGGGTTGCAGGGATGAAGGGATCGCAGAGCGCTTGACGGAAGTGCCACCTCCTGTTGAAACAGGGGTGGGAGAGGCTGAAGGGCAACAAGTAGGATTCTGGAGAGAGAGGGTCCAGAGGAGAAAAGCCCCCTAAAGAGAAGGGACAGATCCACTTTGAAAGTTTGCCCAAGGGCACCGGTTGCCATGGGCTCAGGTGGAAGCTTTAAACTCAGATGCCTCACACACCTGTATCTTCAGTCACAGGCAGGACCAGGCAAGGCAAGGGAATGTCAGTCAATAGCCCAGTGGCAACTGGAGAAAGAGTGCTCCCTGGAGCAGTAGGGACTCCGGCCACGTTGCTGCAGATTCCTGAAAGTCCTCCCAGGAGTTGCAACACCCCTTGCCCACCAGGCAGCCAGTTCTTAGATAAGTGCTGGGCAGAAGTGACCAGGGCACCTGAAGGAAATCAAAGCTCACACTGCTGAGAGCAGGAACTTCCAGAACCCCTGAGGCTGATGTTAGCCAGCTTATTGCCCAGGAGACTCTACCAGAGAACTTAAAAATAGCATCTTCTCTAATTGCTTGAGTCTCTGGGTGTTTAGTAACCATGTCTGGCAGAGTCTATACCCTAGGCAGGCCGGCTGTGGGGAAACACATTGTTAAAATAAAACCTTAGCTTAATAGGTTTGATGAAAAGAGTGGCAGATCGGGAATTTCCCCTTGCAATATGTTCTCCAGTCCAAACAGTTCTTGAAACCAGTGGGCCATGTTAGTTGCTGACTAAAATGTCCCAGTATCTCTCAAGTTGTTTTATTTTTCTTATGAACCGAACAACCATTACCTCTGAAAACAGCTGGAAGTCCCAGAGTTTCCAGTGTCAAATAGGACCACGTGTCACTACCTCTTTTTCGCTCCTGATTTATTTATGATGCTTTGTTCCCTAGTGACTACGCACACACACGTGCACATCACAAGCATGTGGTCACACTCACACGTGCATGGTCTTGCCATCTTTCAGGGAAAAGAAGCATCCGCTGATGAACTGGAAGCATGGAGTTGTGAAGATAGTTAGCAAGGCCAAGGGTTCCGTGATGTCAACATACTGAAGAACGTCAAGCCAAGAATAGTGTCTGAGCACAAAGGATCAGAATGAGGTGAAATTCGCTGAGGGAGTGTATTAAAAATGAGTGCTGGGACTTGCCTGGTGATCCAGTGGTTAAGACTCCATGCTTCCAATGTAAGGGGCACGGATTCCATCCCTGGTCAGGGAACTAAGATCCCACATGCTGTGAAGCAAAATAAATATAAGAAAGATCATTATAGATTGCTCATATTTTTTTTTTTAAAGTCCTTTCAGGTCTTACTTTTGATGGGTTTAAAGATGGCCCAAAGAGTGTCTGCGAAGACAGGTGACGATTACTGTCTTTACACCACCACGAAGCTGGTCAGTGTCTCCAAAGAGAATTACATGACCTGTCAGGCCAGAAAGGGGAATAGCTTTGTTTCTCAGTGGTTCAGTCATGTTTGACTCTTTGCAACCCCGTGGACTGCAGCATGCCAGGCCTCCCTGTCCTTCACCATCTCCCGGGGTTTACTCAAACTCATGTCCATTGAGTCGGTGATGCCATCCAACAATCTCATCCTCTGTCGTCCCCTTCTCCTCCTGCCCCCAATCCCTCCCAGCATCAGGGTCTTTCCCACTGAGTCAGTTCTTAGCATCAGGTGGCCAAAGTTTTGGAGTTTCAGCTTCAACATCAATCCTTCCAATGAACACTCAGGACTGATCTCCTTTAGGATGGACTGGTTAGATCTTCTTGCAGTCCAAGGGACTGTCAAGAGTCTTCTCTAACACCACAGTTTAAAAGCATCCATTCTTTGGTGCTCAGCTTTCTTTAAGGTCCATCTCTCACATACATACACAACTACTGGAAAGACCATACTTTTGACTATATGGACCTTTGTTGGCAAAGTAACATCTCAGCTTTTTAATATGCTGTCTAATTTGGTCATAACTTTCTTTCCAAGGAATAAGCGTCCTTTAATTTCATGGCTGCAGTCACCATCTGCAGTGATTTTGGAGTCCAAGAAAGTAAAGTCTGTCACTGTTTTCATTGTTTCCCCATCTATTTGCCATGAAGTGATGGGACCAGAGGCCATGATCTTGGTTTTCTGAATATTGAGCTTGAAGCCAACTTTTTCACTCTCCTCTTTCACTTTTATCAAGAGGCTCTTTTAGTTCTTCTTCCCTTTCTGCCATAAGGGTGGTGTCATCTGCATATCTGAGGTTATTGATATTTCTCCCGGCAATCTTGATTCCAGCTTGCAATTCATCCAACCCAACGTTTCTAATGGTGTACTCTGCATATAAGTTAAATAAGCAGGGTGACAATATACAGCCTTGATGTACTCCTTTTCCTGTTTGGAACCAGTCTGTTGTTCCATGTCCAGTTCTAACTGTTGCTTCCTGACCTGCATACAGATTTCTCAAGAGGCAGGTCAGGTGGTCTGGTATTCCCATCTCTTTCAGAATTTTCCACAGTTTATTGTGATCCACACAGTCAAAGGCTTTGGCATAGGCAATAAAACAGAAATAGATGTTTTTGTGGAACACTCTTGCTTTTTCCATGATCCAGCAGATGTTGGCAATTTGATCTCTGGTTCTTCTGCCTTTTCTAAATCCAGCTTGAACATCTGGAAGTTCACTGTTCACATATTGCTGAAGCCTGCCTTGGAGAATTTTGAGCATTACTTTACTAGCGTGTGACATGAGTGGAATTGTGTGGTAGTTTGAGCATTCTTTGGTATTGCCTTTCTTTGGGATCAGAATGAAAACTGACATTTCCCAGTCCTGTGGCCACTGCTGAGTTTTCCAAATTTGCTGGCATATTGAGTGCAGCACTTTCACAGCATCATCTTTCAGGATTTGAAATAGCTCAACTGGAATTCCATCACCTCCACTAGCTTTGTTCATAGTGATGCTTCCTAAGGCTCACTTGACTTCACATTCCAGGATGTTTGGCTCTAGGTAAGTGATCACACCATCGTGGTTATCTGGGTCATGAAGATCTTTTTAGTACAGTTCTTCTGTGTATTCTTGCCACCTCTTCTTAATATCTTCTGCTTCTGTTAGGTCCATACTATTTCTGTCCTTTATTGAGTCCATCTTTTCATGAAGTTTTCCCTTGTTATCTCTGATTTTCTTGAAGAGATCTCTAGTCTTTCCCATTCTGTTGTTTTCCTCTATTTCTTTGCACTGATCTCTGAGGAAGGCTTTCTTATCTCTCCTTGCTATTCTTTGGAACTCTGCGTTCAAATGGGTATATCTTTCCTTTTCTCCTTTGTTCTTCTGCTTCTCTTCTTTTCACAGTTATTTGTATTTTAATTTAGCACCCTTTTAATTAAAGATAAAAAGATTATAGCCAAAAATAACACAAAGGCAACTTAGGGTCGAAGAACACACTTGCAATATTTATTACCTTTGATAGAAGTGGAAATGTAGCAGCATAAATGTTTGAACAGGTACATCTTCCCCCTTCAAATATGAACATGTCAAGAGGTATTTTAAAAGCCCTTCCTCCTTGATTTTGTAATTCACATTTTACCCCTACATCTGAGCAGCTTCAACATAAGATCATAGTAAACCATTTCCTTCTTATTTAGTAAGTCAGGAATTAAGGCATCAGTTGTATTTGAATACACCGAGTTTGCAGAGCAAGAGAGGGGGACTTTTAAGTACTTGGTTGTTGTTGATCTGTGGAAGAACTTGGCTCCTGCCACTCACCAGACACATAAAGGTGATTGGGAGGAAGGGTTCGTGGTGGAGATGACCTGCTGTTTTCTGCGTCTGCTGGAAAAGACTTAAACTGCTGAGAGATGAAAGGGTTTCTCATCAGTGAGAGCTGTCAAGCACCAGGCTCAGCGTGAGTGGTGATGAAACGCTTTTGCATATGTGTGTTTTCCAGAATAGTTTGGGAATAGCAATTTTTGAAGGCAGGAAGTCACAGCTTCAGTATTCCTGCTACATGTATTAATGAGTCACATTTCATTTATTTTTAAAAGGAGCTATAAATACAGCCAGGGCATGGTTCCAGTACTGTTTATATTGAAAAGTTATATATATATATTTTTTTTCATTTTGGGGGGAAATCACTGGAGTATAAAAATACTTTATATTCACTGGAGTTTGTAATATCGACGATACCCCTCCCCTCAGGATTTTTGTAACTTTAAATATTCTGCCTTTAGAAGACAGTATTTTGGGGACTTCCCTGGCAGTCCAGTGGTTGAGACTGGAAGTTTCCACTGCTAAGGGCTTGGGTTTGATCCCTGGTCAGGGAGCTAAGATTCTGCATGTTGTGTGGTGCGGCCCAGAAGGAAAAAAAAAAAAAAAGACAATGCTTTAGTCTGAAATATATGTACACATAATACTTAAATATATATGGAGAAAAAAAGTCAAGAAGTGGATGTGTTAGATTACCATGTTGGTTCTTTTTCATAATTCTTCCATCCCTCCCCATTCTTGTCAAAGTTCCCTGACGCAGTCTTCCTGTCACACACGGCCATATTGTTTTGGCTAACATCATCAATAGAAGGTGAAGTCAAAACATACACGATAGCCAACAAAAAGGTTTTAAATGTTGTTTATGTGGATTGGCTTGACCGTTTGCATTCCTATCTGGCAGCGTGAGAAGAACCTGCCCTGGGTAGTGGCTGATCTTAAAAGATCAGATCTTGGGCCAGACAGATGAGGAGTAGACTTGGATTTGACTTGAAGCCTGAGCCAAGACAGAGCAGCCAGCTCCCAAACCTCTGAGGGGGATAAACACTCGTTGTTGCAAGTCACTGAGATTTTTGGAATTGTTACACAGCAATAACTAATAGAGGAGGCTTCAGATGATTTTTAAAATTTGTTTTCTTGTTATACATCTGTAGTTCCAAGCTTTATATAATGAAAAAGGAATGTTATTTCATTCATTCAGTCAATAGTCATAAATGAATCACCTCCTGCAAGCCTGCCCCTGAGCTAGATACTGGGAAAAACAGGTGATGGAAAAATAGTTGATTTATGCATCCTCATAGAACGTGGAGTCTAACAGGGCAGATGGACGTTCGTCTAATGACAAATGTACACACAAAAGTAAACTGCCACGTGAACAGTGCTACAGCAAGGCGGTGCACGCGGCTAGGAGCGCACAGAAAACGGAAATGTGACTTAAGCAGAGACGCCAGGAAGGGCTTCACAGAGGAGGTGACAGCTGAGCTGAGATCTGGAGAATGAGTAGGAGTTAACCGGATGAAGGGGTGTGAGGGAAAAAAGAAACTTTTGGTAATAATAGCTTTGTTTTTATTTTTCAGGTCCTGTCTGACTGCCATAACAAGTAATATTTAGCCTGAGGACCAAATTACCATTGATCTTGATGCTAACAGCCTAGAGCTATATAGCAGGAGCTCCTAGCTGTCCATCAAAACCCGTGGCCCCTCTCCCACAGTTCGGGATGTTCCTGGGATGTGGCCACCCTGACGGACTCGATCATTTCGCAGCTCCGCAGCTGTGTTCAGTTGCCTCTGCTCTTGCCAGTGGGCCTGAACCCCAGGGATGGGTATCACCTCTGGACCAGGACTATTAAGAAGCAGGTGTGCCTGCCCCTCCTGCCTCTTTCCCCTCGCCCGGCAGATGAAGCTGACAACAAGAGGGCTCTGAATGACCCCCTGGAAGAAAGCTGTCCACCACCTGGAGACGCCGACCTTGGGGTACCTGCTCACTGTTCCGTTCACGAGAAATCAACTATTACATCAAGTCGCTGAAGTCTGGAGACATATTTGTTATAACAGTTGTATTATGATGAGGAATAAACTTCACAAAATTTTACGCTAACCTTATTCAAGATTCCACATTGCATTTAGTTGCATTGAACAGCTTTGGCTGCATGCTACAAATTCTGATAAATCCTCTTTTCATTTTTATTGTTACAAATATTTTGTATTTTTCCTTATTACGGCTTCTTAGATACACCCAGGGGCTTCCCAGGTGGCTCAGTGGTAAAGAATCTGCCTGCCAATGCAGGAGACAGAAGAGATGCGGGTTCGATCTCGCTGGAGGAGGAAACGGCAAGCCACTCCACTAGTCTTGCTTGGAGAATCACACAGATGGAGGGACCTGATGGCTTACAGTTCATGGGGTTGCAAAGACTCAGATACAACTGAGTGACTGAGCACACAGCACAGATACACCCATCATTTAAAAGCGGACATTTAATTTCCAAAGGCATGGGGTTTTTAAAGTATCTTTCATATCAATTTCTCACTTCAATATTAATTTCTCATTTAAATGCTTTCTTCTCTGCAATCAGTCTCTGTGTTTTTTCAGTCTCTTAACTTAATTGAGGCTTCAATGGCTACATCAAAGATCTCACACCACACTTGAAAATACATGGGTTGTTCCCAAATATCTTTTGACATTGATTTCAATTAGAACATATATTTTCAAAATGAATTCAGCATTTTCCTGATTCGCACATGCATACAGTCAACCTTTTAACTGAGCGGAATGTTTGCTTTGTGTAAATTGAACTTCAGGCTCAATTTTCATCTTACCCCCCAACCCCACCCGCCAGTCACCCGGTAGGAGCTGTGTTGTGTGGTGTATGGGGATCCTGTTGTCTCAACTGATCGGTGACTTTGATAGAACTGCTTGATTTTATATACTATTAATTTTGTTTGCTTCTCCACTTTTTATGGATTCTTATGGGTGCTACTGGCATTTTCAGGATGAGGAAGGTTTTCCACAAATCAAGGGTGTTCTGCTGGAACCTGAGACACATCGCCTTGAAAGAAATGCCATATTTACTCACATATATCTGAAAGGCTACATTTGTGAGGGTGGGTGCCAGACGGAGGAGCCTGATTTGAGAGCCAGAGGGGAGCCATTGTAGGTTGGCTAGTGGAGGAATGATATGACTGAAGAGGTGTTTTAGGAAGATGAATCTGATTGTATCACAGAGAAGAAATGAGAAAGAAAATAGCTCAGAGGCATGGGGACCAAGTGTTGCAATAATCCAGCTGTGAAATAAAGAGGCCTGGCTCGGGATGCAGCAGTAGGAACGGAGAGAAACAGGTGACTAGAGGCTGAAGAAATGAAGGAGCAACACGTGACCACTGTTCCCAGCTTATCAACTGCTTGTACCAAAGCCCCACGGTTCCGGGTAGCAGTTCACGACTATGGTTCCATCAGCACCATCTTCTCCACAAAAATAACAGTACAGTCATTAAATGTACAGTGAAAAATGAAAGTGTTAGTCACTCAAAGTCACTCAGTTCTTTGCAACCCCATGGACCATTGCCTGCCAGGCTCCTCATCAGTGGGATTCTCCAGGCAAGAATACTGGAGTGGGTTGCCATTCCCTTCTCCAGGGGGTCTTCCCAATCCAAGGATTGAACCTGAGTCTCACACATTGCAGGAAGATTCTTTAGCCTCTGAGCCACTGGGGAAGTTGTCATAGAAAAAAAGGAGTAATTGCTTCACTAATAGAAATCAAACAAATGAGCTATTTTCCAAAATCATGTTTAGAGCTGACTACTCTCTAGAGAGGAAAGGATTGCACATCTTGGTTGGAAGGGAAAAATGACTTAAATACATTTTTAAGAGAAAAGAAATAAGCTAAAGGCTAGGAGCTTAGCATGAGAGGAGAGAGCATGCCTGAAAATGGTGTTGGGCAGTGTTGGAAAGTTGCATCTGTGTGCATTTTGCTGGAGTAATGATCAGACTGAGTCCTGGCCTGTCCTCCTCCCTGACCTCCACTCACACCACGCTGCCCTGCCCACTGCACTGTAGAAACAGGCCTGCTTTTTCTTTCTTTGGCCGAGCCCTGTGGCATGCAGGATCTTAGTTCCCAGACTAGGGATCGAACCTGTGCCCCTGCAGTGGAAGCACTGAGTCTTAACCATTGGACCACCAGGGAAGTCCCAGAAGCAGGTCTGCTTTCTGCTCCTCAAACGTGCTTGCTCATCCCTATCTTAGGCCCCTTACCCAGCTCTCTGCTAGGTCTGGAGCACTCTTCCCACTGGCTTCTTCCTGCCACGTACACTTCACCTTAAAGAGCCCCTTGGAGAGGATTTCCTGACCTCCTAACCCAGAGCAGCACCTCCTCCCACCCCCCATTTATCCCCATTTCACTGTAATCCTGTCAGAGCATCTATTCTAGCTGCTGTCCTCTCATTTACTTAATTGCTGATTGTCAGTCTGTCTGGCTAGAGTTTAAGCCCCCTGAGAGGGCCCCTAGACAATCTGATTCCCCACAGGATCTAGAACAGGCCTCACTTTAGTATGAGTGCAATAAATATTTGTACCTCATTTAAAAAACTAAGACCATGGCATCTGGTCTCATCACTTCATGGCAAGAAGGGGAAAAAGTGGAAACAGTGACAGATTTTTCTTCTTGGGCTCCAAAATCACTGCAGACAGTGACTGCAGCCATGAAATTAAAAGACGCTTGCTCTTTGGAAGGAAAGCTATAACAAATCTAGACAGCATATTAAAAAGTAGAGACATCACTTTGCCAACAAATGGCAGTCTAGTCAAAGCTATTGTTTTTCCAGTAGTCATGTACAGTTGTGAGAATTGGACCATAAAGAAATCTGAGCACTGAAGAATTGATGCTTTTGAACTGTGGTGTTGGAGAAGACTCTTGAGAGTCCCTTGGACTGCAAGGAGATCCAGCCAGTCCATCCTAAAGGAAATCAACCCTGACTATTCATTGGAAGGATTGATGCTGAAGCTCCAATCCTTTGGCCACCGGATGCAAAGAACTGACTCATTGGAAAAGACCCTGATGCTGGGAAAGATTGAGGGAGAGAGGAAAAGGCCACAGCAGAGGATAAGATGGTTAGGTAGCATCACTGACTCAATGGACATGAATTTGAACAAACTCCAGGAGATAGTGGAGGACAGGAAGCCTGGTGTGCTGCAGTCCATGGGGCTGCAAACAGTCGGACACAACTTCACAGGTGAACAGCAACAACTTTCTGGATGGCGAGATCAGGGACCAGTGATGAGAACACGGAATGAACCACCCCCAAATAAATTCTCTGTCCTCGGAGGAGATTAAAGAAAGGTTTTTCCCTCTGTGGTTACATTTGATTAAGAAAATATTTTCACAATTATGACTGAATTTTTCCAATCGGTATTCGGATCAGACAGCTAGACTCTAAGAAAATGTAAGGTTCCTAATCAAGGGGGGAGAAAAACCTGAACATGTTTAAAATCATCTCTGGGGAATTATAACCTGAAGCGTAAGTCACGAATTTTGAGCGTTGTCTTCTTTGCTACTAATTAGCTTTCTCTCACTTGTTAAAGTTATAGTATCTTCTTGGTAGGGTCTATCACAGGCTATGCACGCATTCGAAGTTTAGAAAACACTGATCAAGGATGAGAAGTTTGCAATCTGTGCGTCTGGGTGTGTCTGAGAAATCCAAAATATCCTGCTTGTCACCACCTCGAGAAAGCCTTTCTGATTTTCCACGCAGAACTGAATTTTTTTTCTCTGCTTTCATATCACTATTCTTTTGACTTTCTAATCACCCTGGTGTCCAACACCAATGAGACACTTAATAAGTACTTCATTACTGCCGCTGCTAAGTCACTTCAGTCCTGTCCGACTCTGTGTGACCCCATAGACGGCAGCCCACCAGTACTTCATTAAAGCGATGCAAAAATGAATACAATGTAAATTGTACAAGAAAAACATCTTCAGAATTGGGACGGGCTTTAGAACTCACCTAGGTAATGTTTCCCAAAATGCAGTCATTTGCACCTCTCGTGACAAGTTTGGGCATACTACTAATTCTTACAGGCTTCTTGAAACCAGCCTTTCTACCACTTAAATATGTTTATATTTTAAGAAAAACGTGTACATAATCATAAATGGAAAACCAGCAAGGCATTAGTAAAGCACCTGTCACCCTTCCAAAACCAGTGAACACTAAATATTCTCCTAAAATCTAGTTGGGTGTTATTTGCTGAACTGATCCCCCTTTCCAAGTTCTTATGTTGAAGGCTTGGTCCCCCAGTGCTTCAGAACGTGACTGTATTTTGAGCAGAACTCTGGAGGTAATTAACTTAAATTCAGCCCCAATCCAATCTGACCGTGGTCCTTGTGAGAAGAGGAGGACACACACAGAGAAACAGCGGACACACAACGACGTAAGCAACCGAACACACGGCAAGAAGACACGCCGTCTACAAGCCACGGAGAAGCCAACCCTGCTGACACCTTGGTCTTGAGCTTCCAGCCTCCAGAACTGGGAGCAGATAAATTTCAGCTGTTTAAGCCCCCCAGTCTACGGCTCCCCTGGTGTCTCAGATGGTAAGGAATCTGCATGCAATGCAAGAGACCTGGGTTCAGTCCCTGGGTTGGGAAGATCCCCTGGAGAAGGAATGGCAACCCACTCGTGTTCTTGCCTGGAGAATCCCATGGACAAAGGAGCCTGGCGGGCCACAGTCCATGAGGTCACCAAGAGTCAGACACGCCTGAGCGACTAACAGCCGATGGTGTTTTGCTAGTACAGCAATCGCAGATGAATACCCTGGGTGTTACTGCCAGCTAAAGATGCTGAGCCTGAAGTCTGCTATCATTCAGCTGAGAACTGAGATCGTAAGAGTCAGAAGACTATTAAAGGCCTATCATCCACAGCAGAGACTTTCTCCTTGACAACAAATGAGAAGAATGAAGTAGAATTTAAAAGGAAATGACTTTAGATCAGTCAAGCTGGAATATGCAGTACCGTTTTAAAAACCTCAGTGTCTTGGTATTCACTGTGCTAAGTCACTTTGGTCGTGCCCAACTCTTTGCAACTCCATGGACTGTGGCCCACCAGGCTCCTCTGTCTGTGGGATTCTCAAGGCAAGAATACTGGAGTGGGTTGCCACACCCTCCTCCAGAGGATCTTCCCAACCAGGGACTGAACCCATGTCTCTTACATCTCCTGCACTGGCAGGCGGGTTCTTTACCACTAGCACCTCCAGGGAAGCCCCAGTGTCTTAGTACAAGGAAAGCTCACTTGTTCCTCATGCTCCGTGTCCCACACGGATCCACAGAGGCCCTGCTCCATCCAGTCACTCGGGGTCTCAGGCTGATGAAGGCCTGGCCTCCCTCACCACATGTGTGGAAGAGAGTTTGGAGATTTGTGTGTGGGCTTCCCACGTCTCAGATCGGAAGCAGTACACCTCATCATTCCTGCTCACATCTCATTGGCCAGGACCAGTCACATCGCCCCACCCATCAGCCACAGAGCCGGGAAATGTCAGCAAGCAAACACATTCTTTAGAGTGTGTTTCTCTCTCTTCCATAAGGTCTCTGCTTCTTCATGTCAACTTCCTGTCCTTAAAAAGTCATCCTGAGTACATCTCAAGGATGCATCCCATGCTTTGGGGAAAAAAATTTAAAAGATCTGGGCCAATCTCTTCATTGAATAACTGAAGTCCACAATGTAAAGCTAATTTGCTATTCCATACTTTCCACCAAAGAACTGATGCTTTTGAACTACGATGCTGGAGAAGACTCTTAAGAGTCCCTTGGACTGCAAGGAGATCAGACCAGTCAATCCTAATGGAAATCAACTCTGAATATTCTTTGGAAGGACTGATGCTGAAGCTCTAATACTTTTGCCACCTGATGCAGAGAGCTGACATTGGAAAAGATCCTGACCCTGGGAAAGATTGAAGGCAGGAGGAGAAGAGGGTGACAGAGGATGAGACAGTTGGATGGCATCACTGAGTCAATGGACATGAATTTAAGCAAGCTCTGGGAGATAGTGAAGGACAGGGAAGCCTGGTGTGCTGCAGTCCATGGGGTCATGAAGATTCGGACACGACTGATAGACTGGACAACAGCAACACTTTCCTAGTGCTGGATTTGAGGCCAGATCTCTGGTCCCTTGAGTCCTGTACTTAACTCTCTTTCCAGTCAACCCTGTGAACACAAAACGGTAGCAAATGGAATACTTTCTGGTGGAAGAGACCTTCATCGTTCCAGTAAGATCATAACAGGAAACATCTAAAGACTGATATTGCTATCGAAGAACTGGAGAAAAACTTAGATATTTAACGTTTCCACCGGAACACGCAGAGACCTTTCCCACTCATATTTGAGACGAATACATCTGTGGAATCAATGAAAACGTATGATTGCTCAGTGTTGTCTGGTTAGCATCCAATTATGTACAGTGTATTTATTTTAAATTTAGAAGACACACACACAAGAGATTTCCAGGAACAAAATGAGAAGAAATTGGCAGCGTGCTGAATGGAAAAAAATTAATGACATGAATTACACAGCCTGTGAATTGAAGCGGATGAGTGGGGGCTGGCAGGGGAGAGAGGTGGGCGCCGTTGTTCACGCTGCACCCTGCCTGTGGTCCTGATCCGTGCTGAAGAGCGGTCACCCTCCAGGCAGTCGTCGCATCCTGTATCTTTACTGCAAGGCCGCTTTGCGGGTCACACATGTGTTCCCAATACAGGAGTATAAAAGCAAGGCCCCCAAACAGACTTCAGCAGCCAGCTTCCTTTTAGAGAATAGACCCAGCCTTTTTTTTTTTTTAAATCTGGCCATGCAGCATTTGGGATCTTAGCTCTTTGCCCAGGGATGGAAATCACAGCCCCTGCGACCCAGCATGGGAAGCGAGGAGGAGTCTTCACTGCTGGACCACCAGGGAAGTCCCTAGGTTCAACGCATAAGTTTAAGCTTGATCGCTTTGTCAGCTCAACGGGGCCAGAGGGAGGTGGGGAGGAGGAGGGGAGGAGGAAAGGAACAAGGGCTGGGCTTCGGACACCTCCGCTGAGGACCGAGTCCCCACTAGTACTGTGTGTTAGGGACCTTCATGCGTCTTGTGCTGTTCATCCCTCAAGATCATCGGTCATTTTAGAGGCAAAGAGACTGAAGTCAGAAGCAGCTGATTCCCTTGTCCCAGGTTGAACTGTGTCCCCTCCAAATTCATATGCGGAATTCCTGGTCACCTGGAGAAGGAAATGGCAACCCACTCCAGTATTCTTGCCTGAAAAATCCCATGGACAGAGGAGCCTGGTGGGCTACAATCCATGGGGTCACAAAGAGTCGGACACGACTGAGTGACTAACACTTAACACTTTAGACTGTGACCTCACTTGAGAAGGACCTTGACGATAACAATTCGTTAAGCTGGGGTCACACTAGAGTGAGTTGGGCCCCAAATGCAATATGACTGGTGTCTTTTCTTTTTTTTCCCCTCTTTTCTTTATTTGTTTGGCTGAACCCTGGTGGCTCAGAAGGTAAAGTGTCTGCCTGCAGTGCAGGAGACCCGGGTTCAATCCCTGGGTTGGGAGGATCCCTTGGAGAAGGAAATGACAACCCACTCCAGTACTCTTGCCTGGAAAATTCCGTGGACTGAGAGGCTCCTCAGAACCTGGTAGGCTACAGTCCTTGGGGTCGCAAAGAGTCAGACATGACTGAGCAACTTAACGTCACTCACTTTGGCTGCACTGGGTCTTAGCTGCAGCCTGCGGGATCTAGTGCCCTGACCAGGGACTGAACCCGGGGCCTTGCTTTGGGCCTTGTGTGGCGTCTTAGCCACTGGACCACCAGGGAAGCCCCACGAGGTGCCTTAATGAGGAGAGAGATTTGGGACACAGACAGGCACTCAGCGAGGACGCTGAGTGCAAAGGAGGTGGGGATCGTATGATGCTCCTACAAATCAAGGAACGTCCCAGAGTGAGAGGCTTGGGACAGATTGTCCCTCATGGCCCACAGAAGGAGCTAAGCCAGCCGGCACCCTGATCTCTGACTTCTAACCTCCAGCACCATGAGACAAGGCTGTGGTGTAAGCCCCTCAGACTGGGGTACGTGGTTCTGGCAGCTCCAGCAAAAGAGCACCATGGGGTTATGAAGCAGAGGGCTGCCAGGCTCCTCTGAGTCTAAGCCTCAACCGAGTGTGCAGGGCCCATTTCCAGGCACCTGCCTGGGCCCCTGCCACCTCCCGGGCCCGCAGACTGTCCGACATGCCAGCACCTCCTCACTCTACAGCAGGTGGAGGCTGAGGCCCAGAGGGCTCCCTGTCCTGTCCCAGGATGCGTGGCCAGGGGGTTTGGGGAGGCAGCAGGTCTTCCTGGGCTTCCCCCTGCCCTGTATCATGATGCTTCCCTTCATCACTCACCTTGCAGAGTGTTCTCAGCTAGCTTCTCACAATGCTGGTAAATCGGGAGCAGAAAGCAGCAAATGAATATTCCTGGCCTGAAAACGCCAGAAGCCCTTTCAAGAGGAGAAGGATCGGGGTCCTGGCTGGCTGTGATGTCAGCCCTGAGAGATAATCTCAGAGCCTCGCTGAGTCAGACAAAGGGGCTGGGGGCTGGCCATCCCTTCTCAGCCTGGCTGACCCCCACCAGGGGATGGGGGAAGAGCGGACAGTGCCTCCCTGCCCACTGCCATCGAGTTACTCTGCAGGAGATGCTGGACACAAAGGAGAGTCATTCATTCGTTTACACTACATCTTGGAGGACTTGGGATGTGTCTGGCGTGTGGACAAAACCTGGGGCCTGACAGAGAGCAAGGTTACCATGACCCGGTGCCGACGGTCTGTAAGGCAGATAGGGGTGTGGACAGACAGAACACAGAGAGGAGGGCTTGGTCAAGGGTGGAGAGGAACCCAGTGAAGGAAGGACTTGAGAGGAAACACACGAAGGGGGTTGGAGAGAGTCCGTCCATGGTTGAAGGAGGGGCTTGTCCAAAGCGTGCATTTGCAAAGCTCGAACGTGCCTGTTCCTGGGGTGGGGAGCAGGGTGAGATGGGCGGCAGAGGTAGGGCAGGATTCAGAAGGGCCAAGGAGCCATTTGAGGACTCTTCTGGAAGACAACGAGGCTCCGCCCACCTAAATTGACAAGCGGCAGGAAGCACTTAGCCTTTCAGAAGTCCTTCCGGCTGCTGCGCAGGGTGCCACCCTCCTGCAGGCAGATGGAGGAGGCGGTGGGCCATGGACCCAGCCCCAGCCCCAGCCCCAGCCCTGCCAGCGGACGTGGGCCACAGAGTGAAGCCTACAGAGTGATGGATTTCTAGAAACCGAGACCAGAGGGTCCTGCCTAGGACACGCTTGCGGAGGGAACCCCGAAGACTTCTACTGCTCCCCTAGGCTGTTTAGTCTGGAATCCGCCACAGTAAGCTCCCGTCTGACCTCTCCGTGGGTCTGTGTCTCCTCCCGCTCAGAACTCTGACCCTCCGTGGCCGTCTGCCCCTGAGTCGCCCGGCCCGGCTCCCCCGAGGCAGGAAGTCTGGGAAAGGCAAGGCTGGATGTGGCCTCCAGGGAACGAGGCAACTGCCGGCCCGGTCTCCTCTGCCTCGCTCATTCTGCATTTTGGGGCGAGCTGTTTTTGTTTGATGTAAGCAGAGCAAATCCATCCATAGCAAAATCAGAGAAAATAGCTTGTTGATGTGTAAACCAGGATGTCACAAATAACCCTGTTTGTTTAATTATAGCAGGCTGAGTGCAGGAAGTCGGGAAGGGGTGCTGATGGAGGGGAATTCAGGGCACCGTTGCCGGTGTCCTAGAGGCCCGCGGGTGAGGTTCGGGGGAGATGTGAGCGCCCGGAGCCACGTGGGTAAACATATGGTGCCTGAGTCAAGCTCAGCTGAGTGGGTAGATGGCTTTCCGAGCTATGGGAGCTTGCTGCAGGGTCACTAGACTGAAAAAAATAAATCACAGGTGAAAGAACAACAACAAAAAATACGCCTGGAAATAATCAGTCTGAGAATGTAGGAAATTTTGACTTTATGAGTAATTGCTTTACAAAGACAATGTGTTCTTTCCCATGAAACACACCGATCTGATAGAGGACAAAGGACATGGGGCATCAGAAGAAGGGACTTCTACCCACCCCACCGCACCCCACCGACCACTGCCTCCCCTTCCACTCCAGGAGGAACACGGAAGCCGGGGCTTAAGAAAAGCTGGAAGCCATGTGGGGCAGCATTTAAGATCCTGGCCCTGGATTTGGGTTGGCCTGGGTTCAAGCTTGGGTTCAAGCTTCCCTTCTCTCTTATGTGGATGTGGGAGTCAGCTCACCGCTGAGGGTCTCAGCTGGTGGTGAGGGGCTGGGGAGAGCCGACTCTAGAGGCCTGGACAAGTTGCTCTTAGCTTGCCTGTACCTGGCATGGAGGGAAATACCAGGGAATGAGGCGTAGGTATTAGGATGAGAAATGATTTCGAGGAATAGGATTGTGGAGGGAATTCCATTCCAGCACACGCCAAGCCATCTCTCACCCCTGCCTTACCTCCTGGTGGCTGCCCCATGTCCCCATTAAGCCTTTAAAGAAAATTGGTTTTTGATTATTTCTTTAGCTGTGCCGGTCCGTCTTGCAGCATGCAGGATTCTGTCTTCACTGCAGCACTCTGGATCTTTAGTTGCTGCAACATGTGGGATCTAGTTCCCTGACCAGGGATCAAACCCAGACCCCCTTCACTGGGAGCACAGGGTCCTAGTCACTGGACCACCAGGCAAACCCCCCTAAGCAAGCCCTGTAGAGACTCAGTTGCTCCTCAGGGAGGGTTACACAGTGATGCCAACATGGGTGCACAGCTGACTTTTCTGGAGATGACAAAACAACACACTCACCTTCAGAAATGTAAAAAAGGGCTTTGAGGGAAGGAGATGCAGGCAGGACCATATTATAACTCTTCTGGGTTCAAGGCACATTTGTCTTCATGGGCCTTGTCTTCCATAAAAAAAAAACAAAACACAAAAACTAAATTATATTGTATGATTGCATTGGTATAAAGATGAGTATAATATAGCTCGGACTCATGATCATATATTAAAGCAACTTTCATTATTTTAACTCAGTTTTAAAAGAAATTAAAATATTTTTGCAGCCTCTAGGCACAGTGCCTGTTGGTGGGTGGGAGTTGGGGACAGGGAAAGTAAATACATTTTCTAACTGAGCGACGTTTTTGTGAAAAGAGGAAAATGTATCAAGCTTTGTATAAAGCTACCTGTATTTAAATAAAAGAACTCTCTGTTTGGATAATTTCTATTCTGTTTTTGTTCCATGTTTAAAATGGGCTTTCCTTCAGGAAATGATCATGAAATTACATAGTAATTGTATTTATCTTATTTTATTTAATGTACTATTAATCTGACAAGATAAAAACAGCTCTGGGTTCACAAATTACTTTCGTCGGCCCGGGCTCCTCCCTTGCTTTTTGTAACCGCACTCTTCTGTGGAGCCTGGCCGCCCCCATGCTCAGTAATTCTGATTGGAGCGGGGCTGCCACACCCCTGTGAGCTGGTCTAGCCAATCAGAGCAGAGCTCTGAAGAAGCAGAGCATCTTCTGGGCATGGATTGGCTCGATGTTGATGGGCACTCGATTGCAGACTGGCCAATGGGAGTCAAACCTGGGATTCTGGCTGGTGATGTGGAAAGGAGGCGTTCTCTTCCTACTAGGGTTCTTGGCTATCAAGCCAATTATAAGTTTCCAGCTCCCAGCCCCTGCTGAGTGTTAAATGGCCGCCTAGAGTGAAGCATGCCAGAGGAAAACAGAGCAGAGAGAGAAATGGGGCCCTGATACAATCATCTGAATACCTGGGTCCACTTAGGCCTACAGTTAACAACCCTTGGGGTTTAAGTTACAGGGGATCAATAACACACCTTTTTTTTTTTTTTTGGCTCAAGTCTATTTTAATGTAGGGTTTTAAAAAGCTGAAACCAAGAGTTCTGTCTAATCCACTTGGCAACCTCAGAATTTCTTAAGTGGTTTATGAAATGATCTATGAATGTCAGAGAATGCTTGTTTTATGCCCGAGTAAGGGAAGGTTGTTCCGAGGCATGGTCTACCAGCGTTTCCACGTGAATGGCCTGGCTTCTGCAACTGCCCTCCTCTTCCTTTTACTTAATTTAAAAAAATTACTTTAGGACATTTCGGGCTTCCCTTGTGGCTCAGCTGGTAAAGAATCCGCCTGCAATGCGAGAGACCTGGGTTTGATCCATGGGTTGGGAAGATCCCCTGGAGAAGGGAAAAGGCTACCCACTCCAGCATTCTGGCCTGGAGAGCTCCATGGACTGTATAGTCCATGGGGTTGCAAAGAGTAAAACAGGACTGAACGACTTTCACTTTCACTTAGGACATTCCTTCATCAGAAACAGGCTTTCTTCTTCTTCCTTTTTTAAACAGTGTTAAAGACAGCTATGTATTAATGGCTAGAAGAGTTGTGCTTATGTAACTTATCACCCTGGGACATTGTGGCCTAGGTTGTTAATATGGTATTATGTAGATGATTGGAGATTTTGTTGTTGCTGTTTAGTCACTCAGTCATGTCTGATTCTTTGTGACCCCATGGACTGTAGCCCCCCAGGCGCCTCCATCCTTGAGATTTCCTAGGCAAGAATACTGAAGTGGGCTGCCATTTCCCTCTCCAGGGGACCTTCCCAACCCAGGGATCAAACTCGTGTCTCCAGAAGCAGGCTTTCTTGAACAACATTCTTCTGAATCAAAAATTACCTCTTCTTGGTAATCAGGAATTTGTAGCCCAGCCCTCCCTTCACTGGGTCCCAGAACTGTGCTCTTCAATAAGCACGAGAAGAAAGTGGAAAATCACCAAATACTCACAGTTGTGTGTAATGGGGGCAGATTCCTTCACCACAGACAGTGGTTCTCAAAGTGTGGTCTCTGGACCACATTACCTGGGAACTTGTTAGAAATGCAAACTTTTGGTCCCCATACCAAACTCACTGAATCAGAAATTTTGACGGTTGGGCCCAGCCATCTCTTATTTATACAAACCCTGAGAACCACTGGCTTCAGGGTTTCCTCTTACGCAGTTACTGAAGAAACAGTTGCTAGGTGATTAAAATCAAACCTGAGTTACCTTTGTAGAATCACTCTGGTTATGAGCATTTGTTGTTTTCACTTTGAAGGTAGGGGGAAGAAGGAGTCAAACTGTAATAGATTGACTAGTTTCTTTTTTTCCTTTACTACTATTTATCCTTTAGTAGTTTGCTAAATCAGAGAAGGCAGTGGCACCCCACTCCAGTACTCTTGCCTGGAGAATCCCATGGATGGAGGAGCTTGGTGGGCTACAGTCCATGGGATCACTAAGAGTCGGACATGACTGACCGACTTCACTTTCACTTTTCACTTTCATGCATTGGAGAAGGAAATGGCAACACGCTCCAGTGTTCTTGCCTGGAGAATCCCAGGGACGGGGGAGCCTGGTGGGCTGCCGTCTATGGGGTCAGGTCGCACAGAGTTGGATACGACTGAAGCAACTTAGCAGCAGCAGCAGTTTGCTAAATATACATTCTGATTTCATTATTTTCTTCAAGCATTTATTTTTTACGTTTTACTTAGCATAGCTGAGTGTATATATTTCCACTGATGTTGAAAAGCAATTAATATGTATTGTCTATCCCCATTCAGAAGGCTGGACCTCAACATTTTATCATTTCTTCCCTCTCCATGAATTCGCCCTTCACCAATTCCCAAGATTTGTTGAAATCCTTTTGAATTAAAGAGTTGGAATTTTTTCCCAACTATTCACTAAGCTTCATAGCCATATATTTGGTGATCTTCTGGGCTTTCCTAGTTTTACTAGCTTCTTTGTACGTCACTGTTGCTTGCATCCTGTTTCCCTCTTTCTTGGATTCATTTTCCCTGCTGTTGGAGTACATCCTGTAGAGAATCTTTCAGAAAGGGTTCATGGAGAGATACCTCCTAGGTCCTTGCCCCTCTAAAATTAATATCTTAGATAATGTTTTGCTCACAGAATTCTATGACACTATAACTTACAGAATTTTATATTCATTGAATTTGAGAAGTCTGATATCCATCTGTTTCTTCTTCCTTTGATGTTAAACTATTGAAATTTTTTTCTGTCTGGGAGTTTTTCTGTGTTCACAAAAATGTTACTAACACATCCAGACTCTTCCCCATGTTTCTTTTCAATAGCTTTTTGACTTCATACTAAAATGTAAAGACTTGATACTCTCTTTAGCTTTGAAAATTGGGGGTATAATTTATTTTATTATTTTCTCTATACATTCTCCTTCTGGATATTCTTTGAGACAGAGGGTGGAACTCATGGTTCTACCTTAAATGAGTCACGTTTTTTATCTCCCACTTTTCAATACCTGGAATTTTGCTCAATATCTGATTGGATTGCTCTTCTCTATATTCCAGTTTGGCAATAAACTCTTCTACTGTATGTATTTCTTTTTATCAGTCCATCTACTGTGGGATTTTTTTTTTTTTTTGACAAATTTATAAACCATAGAAAACAGCAGAGGATAACACCATGCGCCTATCCCTCAGAAACAGCAAATGTCAACATTGTGTCATACTTGCCTCGGTTCCTTTCTGATAAAACAAATATCAGTGGTAAAATTGCAGTTTCTTCCTCTCCTGCAGAGGCCCGTGCTGGCCTTTGTTGCCCACAGGCTTTCCTCTGGCTGCAGCGTGCAGGCTTCTCACTGAGGTGTTTTTCTCTGGCTGCGGAGCACTGGCTCTGGGGCGTTCGGGCTTCAGGGGTTGTGGCACGTGGGCTCAGTAGTGCAGTTCCTGGGCTCTAGGGCACGGGCTCAGTCATTGTGGCAATGGGCTCTGTTGGACCATGGCTTGTGGGGTCTTCCCAGATCAGGGATCGAACCCATGTCCCCCGTATTGACAGGCAGATTCCTTACCACTGAGACACCAGGGAAGCCCCTTCCCTGGTTTTTCAGCATTTTAAGATAAATGCTATCACAGTGGATTTATCTTTCTGTAGCTAGCTGTTTTTCATTCAGCAATAAATTTTGAGAAACGTATTTAGGTTGTTGCATATCTAGTTCATTCACTTTAACCGCAGTGTAATAGACCGTTGTAGGAATACGTGCAATGCATTTATTTATTCCACTCATGGTGGATATTTAAATTACAGCTCAGATATTTTTGCTATGAGAATCAGCACTGCAGAGAACACAGTATGCTTCTCTGCTCTTACATTTGTGAGAGTTTCTCTAAAGTCTGTACCTGGAGAAGGAACTGCTGAGTCAAATGATACACACAAATACCACAGACTGGGTGGCTCACACAACAGAAATTTATTTTCTCGTAGTTCTGGAGGCTAGAAGTCCAAGATCAAAGTGCCGGGGCTTGGCTTCTCCTGTGACTGCGCTCCTTGGTTTGTGGATGTCCATCTTCTCCCTGCATCTTCATGTGGTCATCCTTCTGTGCAGGTTTGGGTTTGATCTCCTCTTTTAAATGGACACCACTCATACTGCATTAGGGTCCATACTTACAGCCTCATTCTAACTTAATCACTTCTTGAAAGGCCTTATCTCCAAATGGTGTCACATTCTGAAGTACTGGGTTAGGACTTTAACATATGAATGAGGGAGGAGGGGGCAAAATTCATCCATAACAGTGCTATTCTAGAGTTCTGCTGGGAAAATTTATCTTTTTTTTTTTTTTTTTGCCAAAGATCTTTCTTTATCCTATTACCCTATCGACAGACTGGTTCCAGATTGGAAAAGGAGTACGTCAAGGCTGTATATTGTCACCCTGCTTATTTAACTTATATGCAGAGTACATCATGAGAAACGCTGGGCTGGATGAAGCACAAGCTGGAATCAAGATCGGTGGGAGAAATATCAATAACCTCAGATATGCAGATGACACCACCCTTATGGCAGAAAGTGAAGAGGAACTGAGCCTTTGATGAAAGAGGAGAGTGAAGAAGTTGGCTTAAAACTCAACATTCAGAAAACTAAGATCATGGCATCTGGTTCCATCACTTCATAGCAAATAGATGAGGAAACAATGGAAACAGTGACAGACTTTACTTTCTTGGGCTCCAAAATCACTGCAGATGGTGACTGCAGCCGTGAAATTAAAGGATGCTTGCTCCTTGGAAGAAAAGCTATGACCAACCTAGACAGCATATTAAAAAGCATAGACATTATTTTGCCAACAAAGATTGGTATAGTCAAAGCTACGGTTTTCCAGTAGTCAAGTATGGATGTGAGAGTTGGACTATAAAGAAAGCTGAGCATCAAAGAATTGATGCTTTTGAACTGTGGTGTTGGAGAAGACTCTTGAGAGTCCCTGGGACTGCCAGGAGATCAAAACAGTCTATCCTAAAGGAAATCAGTCTTGAATATTCATTGGAAGGACTGATGCTGAAGCTGAAGCTCCAATACTTTGGCCACCTGATGCGAAGAGCTGACTCATTGGAAAAGACCCTGATGCTGGGCAAGATTGAGGGCAGGAGGAGAAGGGGACGATAGGGAATGAGATGGTTGGATGGCATCACCGACTCAATGGACGTGAGTTTGTGTAAACTCCAGGAGTTGGTGATGGACAGGGAGGCCTGGCATGCTGCAGTCCATGGGGTCACAAAGAGTCGGACACAACTGAGTGACTGAACTGTCTAATTTATAGCATACAAACTGGACAGTCTTATATGAATGTTAAAAAATTTTTCTATTAATTTTAAAAATGTGTAATTGAATCCCGTAATTAGATATTTAGCTGTACTTCCCTCTCCCCATTCCTTTCTATTGTAAACAGTCTGGGTGACAAGCATCTTGTGGCTAAATAGGGTAGAGAATCTGCCTGCAATGCGGGAGACCTGGGTTCAATCCCTGGATTTGGAAGATCCCCTGGAGAAGGGAATGGCAACCCACTCCAGTATTCTTGCTTGGAGAATCTCTATGCACAGAGGAGCCGGGTGGGCTACAGTCCATAGGATCGCAAAGAGTCAGACACGACTGAGCAAAAAAACCCCTAACACTATGAAGATCTCTACTGATTACAACTCAAATACCCAGTGAGAATTAGCACCAAAAAGGTAAGCGAAAACCCCGCGGGACTATCTGGAGTGAACAAGGGCGCTCCTGGGGACCCGGTAGAGCTCTGTTTTTGATGTTGGTGCTGGTGATATGGCTGCCTCCAGTTGGTGAAAATGCACTGAGCTATACACTTATGATACAGGTCTGTACAGATAGTGTATGTCAACGAAAAGTAAAAGAGAGAGCCCTTGGTAGACCAGCTGCAGAAGAGCACGGTGACTCAGTGCTGGTTGCTCAGCAGGCACTGTGAGTTTAAAGACAGTTATGAATTATGTGCTGGCTGGCAATTTACTTCAATGGTCTGGTGGTTCTCCACTCCGGCTGCACAGTAGAACCGTCTGGGGATGTGTTTTAAAAATACTGCTGTCGGCCCCACTCCAAATCAGCTAAATCAGAACCTCTGCAGGCGGGGCCCGGCCATCAGTATTTTTACAAACCTCCCCAGTGACGCTAATGTGTGGCCAGGCTCAAGCAAAAGTGGTCCAGAAATGGGATTATTTTTGATCTCCTGTGTTCTGTTTAAATTTGCTCAGTGATTTCAGATTTTGGGGGTCAGTTTAGATGAACTGCTTCATTTTGCAATAATAAAAATGCACACATAATGTATTTTATTACCCAAATTCCTGCAGGGAAAAAAGTAACTTTCTACTGTGAAGCGTACTTTAGCACGGACCCGCCTATTTTTCTCTTAAACCATTGCAACACCTTCTTTAATAAACTTTTTTTTTTTTTTGCATTTTTTAAATTAAAAAAATACATTAAAAAAATGAAGTATATGGCTCAGTGATAAAGAATCTACCTGCAGTGCAGGTGCCTGGGGTTTGATCCCTAGATCAGTGGACAGGAAAGAAGAGATGCTAGTCCATGTTACCACCTGCGTATTTCATACATCTGTCCATAACCTGAGTTGGTGGGAAGATAGCACGTTATCTTCTCCCAATCCCCTACGGTAAGGAGAAGTGGCCTGAGCCTGGCGTCAAGGTTACTGTTATTATTTTTGTTTGTTTGTTTTCTATTTTGGGGCCACAACACGAGGCATGTGGGAAGCTAGTTCCCCAGCCAGGGATCAAACCCATGCCCTCTGGGTGTGGTGGAAACACGATGTCCTAACAGTGGACCACCAGGGACATCTCGATGACTATTATCATTGAAGGGCTAAGAATCAGGATCCCTGATTTCTTTCCTCTGGCCTCAGGTTCCAACATGGCAGCATGGCTCAGCACTGCCACAGACCTTGCTCCTGCCTCACACGTGTTCACAACACAGGAGACTTCTGGAGCATCTTTTTCCTCAGAAGAATGATTGCCCTCCACTTGGGCTCTAATGAGATTCCAAGTGTCTGGAAAGGTCACATTCCAAATGCCAGCTATGTACAATTTCCCGCTTGCTCCAGGCTGTGGGATCCTCAAGCGGAGGGTCTGTTTCTCACCTGTCAAATATTGGTGCCACGCTCAGGGCCTAGACCCAGTGAGCCTCCTGGTGAAGTCTTTTGCATGTTTGACAGAAGAGACATAAGAAAGTTATCTGCTTGATTGCTTAGACGAATTAGGGATACCTGACAGTTGTCAACACTGCAGAATACAATGGCATCGGTCAGTCAGTCAGTTCAGTCGCTCAGTCGTGTCTGACTCTTTGCGACCCCATGAATCCCAGCACACCAGGCCTCCCTGTCGATCACCAACTCCTGGAGTTCACTCAAACTCATGTCCATCGAGTTGGTCATGCCATGCAGCCATCTCACCCTCTGTTGTCCCCTTCTCCTCCTGCCCCCAATCCCTCCCAGCATCAGGGTCTTTTCCAATGAGTCAGTTCTTCACATGAGGTGGCCAAAGTCTTGGCACAGTACACAATGGCATAGTACACTTATTTAAGAGACCAGGTAGATGTTGGACAAATATTAAGCCCCATTTGTTTTTTGGGCTCCAAACTCACTGTGAACGGTGACTGCAGCAAGGAAATTAAAAGACGCCTGCTCCTTGGAAGAAAAACTTTGAAGAACCTACACAGCATATTAAAAAGCAGACACATTACTTTGCCAACAAAGGTCTGTGTAGTCAAAGCTATGGTTTTTCCTGTACGGATGTGAGAGTTAGACCATAAAGAAGGCTGAGCACCAAAGAATTAATGCTTTCTAACTGTGGTGTTGGAGAAGATTCTTCAGAGTCCCTTGGACTGCAAGCAGATCCATCCAGTCAATTGTAAAGGAAATCAGGCCTGAGTATTCATTGGAAGGACTGATGCTGAAGCTCCAATACTTTGGCCACTTGATGTGAAGAGCTGACTCATTGGGAAAACCCCTAATGCCAAGAAAGGCCGAAGACAGGAGGTAAAGGGGATGACAGAGGATGAGATGGCTAGATAGCATCACCAAGTCAACGGATTTTGAGCAGACTCCAGAAGATAGTGAAGGACAGGGAAGCCTGGCATGCTGCAGTTCATAAGGTTGCAGAGTTGGACATGAGTTACAGACCAAACAACAATAAGGCCCCATTAACTTGCCAAGAAGAAAAGGCAATTGTGACCCTCTAGCCTAATGATGCTCTCTTGGTTATTTTAATTAACACTGCAGTGAGGGGGGGCAGCTGATGGAAATCCAACCGCCCTTCTCAGAAAAGGTTTGCCTCTCGGTCTTGATGACTCTGCTCGGGCTCCTGGTATTGCCTCGGAGCTACGGCTTTAAATCCTATTTCTCCTCCTCAACAGTCACCAGGTTTACGGCAGGTAGATTATTTTCGGCGCTGCCTCTGGGGCACTGGGAAGGTGGGGACACTTTACATACTGTTAACTCGCAATGGAATTGGGCACCAGTGCATTAAGACAAACTGGCTCTCACCTTCCTCTGACAGTAGTGGACACACTCGCGTATGGAGCCGTTTAAACGGCTCTGACTGCGCCCTCTTATTTGGGTCTGGTCCCCAGGCAACCTGAAATTCCTCCTGTGACTTTTAAACAACGCCTGGTGGAGGTGGGTGGAGGCGCCGTTGGATGGGGAGGGTGTCTGTCTTTCACCCTCTGTCTTCCTTATTTTAAATACTGTGAACACTGGAAATTTAGTCACACTCGGATTCAGAACTCAGTGAAAATCCCCAAATAATTCTCTGTGTGTTTTCATTCATGCCGTGATTTTCTTTATTTGATGTAGCAGGCGGAAGAGAGATCCCCTCAATTAATAATACTAATGGATATCAGGTAATAATCTCTGGGGCATGCACATGTTGCCTTATAAAGGTTTCTTTTTTTAAAGAACTTTGCAGAAGTGATTAAGCTAATGATCTTGAGATGGAAAGATGATCACCCCACATTTCCATGGTGAACCCTAAATGCAATAACATGTATTGCTTAAAATAATGTCTGTGAATTCTGGTTGCACCACATACTCCATTTTTTTAATGTATTAACATATTGATTGATTGATTTGGGGCTGTGATGGATCTTTGTGGCTCCCCAGGCTGTCTCTAGTTGGGGTGATAGGAAGCTGATTTTCGTTCACTGAGAGGGCTTCTCACTGCAGTGTCTTCTCTTGTTGCAGAGCAGGGGCTCCAGGTGTGAAGGCTTCAGCAGTTGTGGCTTGTGGGTGTCATTGCCCCGCTGCATGTGGAATCTTCCCGGACCAGGGATCAAACCTGTGTTCCCTACATTGGCAGGCGGATTCTCAACCACTGGACCCCCAGGGGAGCCCAAGAACATGTAAAAGAGGGAGGTCTTACTCCTACACATTAGAAGGTCACGTGCTCATGGAGGAGAGATCTGGGAGGTGCAACCTCAGACCGAGGGATGCCGGGAACCCCCAGAAACTGAAGGAGCAAGGAGCGGATTCTCGCCCAGGACCTCCGGGGGGGTGGGATTGTGTCCTGCTCACTCCTTGGTTTCAGTCCAGCGATACTGACTCTGGACTTCCACCCTGCAGGATTATGAGAGAATGTATTTCTGTGTTTTAAGCCATCCCATTTGTGCTACTTTGTTACAGCCCTAGAAAACGAATACATTTGGTATATAGCTGACAACTGATAATAGACATTATTCATGCATTCAACAAATATTAGCTCTGGGGCAGGCACATTTGAACCCAGGAGGCAGGCAGCAGAGGGCTGGGGGTTGCTCGTGAAGCTCTGCCACCCAACCTTGATCGTATGCAAAACGTTCCAAAAAGAGAAGTTTTGTCCTCTGCATCCGACTCTGAAAGGGGCTCCTGCCACCCCCACATTAAGGAAGCCTTGATGTAAATGTTGAGGGTCAAAATTCCTTCCTCAGCTAAATGACGTCCCCCACTGCAAGACCTTGAGGGCAAGCAAAGTGCATCCTTTGCCTCCCTTAGGAGAATGGACACAGAGACAGAAATCTGAATGTTGATTCAATGTCTATACTAAAATTTGAGATCACTTATTTATGCAAATATGTGCTGAGCGCTCAGCCTAAAGTGAGCACTTGGAACGGCTCCTGCCTGCTGCTACTCTGGGCTCCGGGGACACGGTGGGGCACTGAACAGACCAGGACAGTCCCACTCTCATGAAGCGGACATCCTAGTTGAGGAGCACAGACGAAACCCCAGATCAACGTATAACGATGCAGGAGACATTAAGCGGGAACAAAGGGGAGTAGAAGCTGGTGGTGGGCACCAGGCCATGCTTCATTTAAAGACTAGTCGGGGCACGAATCTGCAAAGGTGACAGAGGCACAGAGGACTGAAGGAGTGAGGAAACGGGCCACAAAATCCACAGGAGTATTTATCTTGCTCCCTCTGACTTGTTTCCCCTAGCGTAGTATCCTCAAGATTCATCCATTTAATGCCAATCGCAAGCTTTCATCTTTTTATGGCTGAATAACATTCCACCAGGTATGTGTGTATATATATACATACATACATCTTCTTTATCCATTCATCTATTGATGGGCACTTAGGTTCTTTCCTTGTGGCTCAGATAGCAAAGAATCTGCCTGCAATTCAGGAGACCCAAGTTCAGTCCCCTGGAGAATAAATGGCAACCCACTCCAGTATTCTTGCCTGGGATATCCCATGGACAGAGGAGCCTGGTGGGCTACAGTCCAGGGAGTCTCAAGAGTCGGACACGACTGAGCGACTTCACTTTCACTTTGTTTCCAGACCTTGGCTATTGAAATTAATGAGCATAAGAGTGCATATGTTGAAATCAGTGTTTTCATGTTCTTGGGATAAATATCCAGAATTTCTGGATTATATGGTAGTTATTCTTAATTTTTTTAGGGAACCTTCCCACTGTCTTCCATAGTGGCTGCTCCAGTTTACCTTCCTACCAACAGTGCAGAAGGGTTCCCTTTTCTCCGTATCCTCATGTACCATATTATTTCACTCAAATGTGAAATGCAAAAAGTCAAACATACAAAGAATGAAAACAAATGAACAAACCAAACAAAAACAAACACTTAGATACAGAGAAAAGAATAATGATTCCCAGAGAGAGGAGTGTGGTGGCTGTGGCAGGGAGCAATGAAATGAGCAAAGGGGATCAACTTGATCATGATGGGTGGGACCTTCTTGCTGTTGATCACACCGTAGGGTATGTGTTGTCACTGTTTAGTCACTAAATTGTGTCAGACTCTTGCGACCCCATGGACTATAGCCCGCCAGGCTCCTCAGTCCATGGGATGTCCCAGACAAGAATACTGGAGTGGGTTGCCGTTTCCTTCTCCAGGGGATCTTCCCAACCCAGGGATCGAACTCTCATCCTCCTGCATTGGAAGGTGGATTATTTACCACTGAGACATCAGGAAAGCCCAGGGTATATAGAAATAAAATATTATTATAAAAATAAAATATTATTGCACCTGTGTAACTTATATAATGTGATAAACCAATGTTTCCTTAATTAAAAAAAAAATCCATGGGGAAAAGTAGTTCTCAACAGAGGGAAAAGCTAGTGCAAAGGTGTGGCGAGAAGCAAGCTTGGTGAACAGCAGGTAGGCAAATGTATTAAACCTAGTTGCTGGCTTAGTTTAGCTGGTAAACAGACTACAGTAAAGAGAAGAAAACCATTCAAATAAAAGAGAATCTTTCCCTAGTGAGTTTAGATCTCAGTGACATGCATTAGACGGTGAATTGTCCTACAAAGGAGGAGAGGGCAGCTCTGTTGCGCGGTTTACAATTCTTCTTGGGAAAGGAAGAAATCCACACATGGCGTTAGGCAGAGCAATCCGGAAGGCAAAACGGGGTGGGCTTTTAAGCAAACGTGAAGGAATAACGAGCTGGCCCGAAAAGAGGAGTGGGATATGGTTGGTTGGACACTTTGTCAGATTCTTTAGAAATTAACTGACGAGTGCGTTTTTGGCTGCACGGGGCCTCCACTGCCGTACTCGGGTTTCCTCTGTTGCGGCGAGCAGGGCCTGCTCTCCACTGCGGGGCGTGGGCTGCTTGTCTGGGTGGCTTCCCCTGTTTGGAGCACCCGCTCTAGAGCGCAGGCTTCGTAGTGGCCACTTGTGGGATCTTCCTGGACCAGGGATGGAACCTGGGTCCCCTCCACTGGCAGGTGGATTCCTAACTCCTGGAACAACCAGAGAAGTCCCTGTCAGATCGTTTCCTGTGCGTTTGCTTTCAGTATCTTGTAACTGAGCCTCAGGACTCTGTTCCCAACTTCCTTGTTAGACACCAGTGGGAAGCAGTTGTTCCTGTTTTCAGGTTCAAGACAGACACCAGGTTCAGGAAGCTTCATCAGGGAAAGTGACTGAGGGTATGACCTGGAAAGATCTCCCACCCAGGGAACTGGCTTCTGGAAGTGCATTTCCAAGGACCTAGAAAGTGTGAAAAAGCACTGCTCCCTGGAGGGCCTGGACCAGCAGAAATGAGATTTCCAGGGCCCTAGTGTCTGAAATGCTGTTACGATGCTTGCGTCCAGCAATTTGAAGGTAATAAAACTCTGATTCAATTCCACAAATGGAGACAACTGAGCGGCAGGAAAGGGCAGTGATAGAGCGCTTTGGCTCAGAGGCAGAGGAGACCCAGGCTTGAACCTCTTACTCCATGACCCTGGGAAGTTGATTTTCTGACTCTTTGTGACCCCATGGCTCCTCTGTCCATGGGATTCTCCAGGCAAGAACACTGGAGCGGGTTGCCATGTCCTTCTTCAGGGGATCTTCCCAGCCCAGGGATGGAAGCCGCATCTCTTGCGTCTCCTGCACTGGCAGGCAGATTCTTTACCACTGCACCACCAGGAAAGCCCTGGAGTGAAGGGTGTCCTCCCCACATTCATGTCCACTTGGAGGCCATTCATGTGGCCTTATTTGGAAATAGGCCATCCAGGCGTGGGGTGAGACCTGTATCCAAGGACTCATGTCTTTATAACAGAAAGGAGAGGAAATTCAGACATGGAGAGAGACAAGGGAGAGGCCCTGTGACCATGGAGGCAGGCTTGGGGATGCGACTACAAGCCAAGGGCAATGGCAGGTTTCAGGCTCCCAGCAGAGCCTGGAAGAACAGGCAGGGGTCCTCCACTGGGCATGGACCCTGCCTCCAGAGGGGGCACGGCCCTGCCGCGGCCTGGTTTTCGGGCTCTAGCCGCCGACGCTGTGAGAGGGCGCATCGCGGCTGTGTTCAGTCACGAGGGTGAGCGTCTGTTCCTGCAGCCCTGGGAGATGAGCACAGCATCTTTACACGTACACTGAGGAGGAGAGACTGGCCTGTGTGCTGCCCTGGCATGCACACAGCAGGCACGCAGAAAGCAGCCTCTGAAAGGGCTGGAACGCTCTGCGGGGTGTGGGGCTGGTTGACCTGGGGTCGACCAGGTGTCAGCAGGCGCACATTCTGGTGGGAGACCCTGACGGGAGCCAAATAAAACACGTAAATACAATGTGGAACCAGGCAGGGATTAGCACTACGAAGAAAAATAAGATGGGACAGGGGACAGAGAGGGATAGAAAGCAGGGCCTATGTGCTATTCTAAAATTGGCTGATCAGCGACTTCCATGGAAGGCCATTAGTTAAGACCCTGTGTTCCCGGTACAGGGGCAAGGGTTTGATTCCTGGTCAGGAAACTAAGATATTGCATGCCACACAGCTCTGCCAAATAAGTAAATAAATAAAAATACTTTAAAAAAAGTGATTGTACCATTAAGAAAAATAACATAAGATTGGCTGGCCAGGGGAAGGCCTTTCTGAAAAGGTGACATTTGAATAAGGACCTGAATGTTGAGTGGGTGGCATGTGGTCAGTCAGTTCAGTTCAGTCACTCAGTCGTGTCTCACTCTTTGTGACCCCATGGGCTGCAGCACACCAGGCCTCCCTGTCCATCACCAACTCCCGGAGTTTACTCAAACTCATGTCCATTGAGTCGGTGATGCCATCCAACCATCTCATTCTCTGTTGTCCCCTTCTCCTCCCACCTTCAATCTTTCCCAGCATCAGGGTCTTTTCAAATGAGTCAGTTCTTCGTATCATGTGGCCAAAGTATTGGAGCCGCAGCTTCAGCATCAGTCCTTCCAATGAACATTCAGGACTGATTTCCTTTAGGATGGACTGGTTGGATCTCCTTGCAGTGCAAGGGACTCTCAAGAGTCTTCTTCAACACCACAGTTCAAAAGCATCAATTCTTCGATGCTCAGCTTTCTTTATAGTCCAACTCTCACATCCATACATGACCACTGGAAAAACCATGGCTTTGACTAGACGGAACTTTGTTGGCAAAGTAATGTCTCTGCCTTTTATATGCTGTCTGCTGCTGCTACTGCTGCTAAGTTGCTTCAATCGTGTCCAACTCTGTGTGACTCCATAGACAGCAGCCCCCCGTCCCTGGGATCCTCCAGGCAAGAACACTGGAGTGGGTCACCATTTCCTTCTCCAAAAGTGAAAGTGAAGTCGCTCAGTTGTGTCTGACTCCTAGAGACCCCATGGACTGCAGCCTACCAGGCTCCTCCGTCCATGGGATTTTCCAGGCAAGAGTACTGGAGTATATGCTGTCTAGGTTGGTCATAACTTTTCTTCCAAGGAATAAGTGTCTTTGGTCAGCCCTCCATGAATCTTAGTGAGTGTTATAAATACGATGGCTATCATTAAATGGGCAGATGTGATATCAAAAAATGTGTTTCAAATCCAGGCTCTGAATAAGCAGTGTTGTGGCTTTCTCTGAGTCTCCTGGAAAATAAAGATGGTGATACTGTCATAAGGTAAAAAAATAGTAAATCAGTAATTCAGGGACCATCTTTGGTATATTTGATGGGAAAAGTTTACAATTTCTAATCTAGTCAACTTTATCATTCTTTTCCTTTATGCTGGTATTTTTCTCTTGTTTAAGAAATCCTTTTTCACATTGAAGTCATCCAGATACACTTCTAGAGAATGAGTTTCTAACCTTTTTTATGCTATGGATCCTCTGGTGCGTTTTTAAATGGCTAAGATAAAAATTATAGGATTACAAAGGAAATCAATTATGCTAAAATTCAGTAATTAATTAAAATTTATGACATACTATGATACATAGTAAATGTGCTTCTTTTTAAAATAACAAGATTTAGCAGAAAATCTAATAGCTACTATAAATTTCCAAGTACTGATGAACATAAATAATATTTTGAGATACTTACAAAGACTGTAGTGTAATATAAAAACATATGTATTCTTATTAATGACTAAATCATAGGTACCAAAAGATTACTGTGGTCTGTTGTCTACATTGATTGCTGAATTTCTAAATTTTAGTTCAGTTCAGTTCAGTTCAGTCGCTCAGTTGTGTCCGACTCGTTGCGACCCTAAGAATCGCAGCACGCCAGGCCTCCCTGTCCATCACCAACTCCCGGAGTTCGCTCAGACTCACATCCATCGAGTCAGTGATTCCACAGAGCTAGTGAAAATAAATATCAATTATTTTCCCATCCACATGTTCATGAACTGACCTAATTCTACCCACCGACACACTGTTTGTCTCTCAGTCTTGCCCAGCTTTTTGGGACCCCATGGACTGCAGCAGGGCAGGCTTCCCTGTCCTTTACCATCTCCTGGAGTTTGCACAAACTCAAGTCCATTGAGCTGGGGATGCTATCTAACCATCTCATCCTCTATTGCCCCCTTCTCCTCCCGCCTTCAATCTTTCCCAGCATCGGGGTCTTTCCCAGTGAGTCAGCTCTTCGCATCAGGTGGCTAAAGTATTGGAGCTTCAGCTTCAGCATCAGTTCTTTCAGTGAATATTCAGGACTGATTTCCTTTAGGATGGACTGGTTGGATCTCCTTGCAGTCCAAGGGACTCTCAAGAATCTTCTCCAACACCACAGTTCAAAAGCATCAATTCTTCGGTACCTAGCCTTCTTTATGCTTGACTATATGGACCTTTGTTGGCAAATGATGTCTTTGTTTTTTAATATGCTGTCTAGGTTTGTCATAGCTTTCCTTCCAAAGAGCAAGCGTCTTTCAATTTCATGGCTGCAGCTACAGTCAGCAGTCATTTTGGAGCCCAAGAAAATAAAATCTGCCACTGTTTCCATGTTTTTCCCATCTATTTGCCATGAAGTGATGGGGCCAGATGCCATGATCGTAGTTTTTTGAATGTTGAGTTTTAAGCCAGCTATTCCACTCTCCTCTTTCACCTTCATCCAGAGGTCCTTTAGTTCCTCTTCACTTTCTGCCATTTGGGTGGTGTCAACTGCAAATCAGGCTTCCCAGATGGTACTAGTGGTAAGAACCCACCTGCCAACACAGGAGATGTAAGAGACGAGAGTTTGATTCCTGGGACAGGAAGATCCCCTGGAGAAGGAAATGGCAACCCACTCCAGTATTTTTGCCTGGAGAATCCCATGGACAGAAGAGCCTGGCGGGCTATGGTCCATAGGGTTGCAAAGAGTTGGGCACAACTGAAGCGACGACATAGCATGCATGCATGCATCTGCATATCTGAGGTTGTTATTTCTCCCTGCAATCTTGATTCCAGCTTGTGATTCATTCAACCCAGCATTTCGCATGATGCACTCTGGCAAACCACTTCAGTCTTGGAAGAAGCTCCCGAAAGGACTGCAGAAAGATCCTCTTCCCACTGGGGAAGGGAAGCCCTCTGCCCAGCTGCATGATCCTCTACCCCCCAGTGCAATCATTCTTGTGAGGAAAAAGATGCTCCAGAAGTCTCCTGTGTTGTGAACACGTGTGAGGCAGGAACAAGGTCTGTGGCAGTGCTGAGCCATGCTGCCATGTTGGAACCTGAGGCCAAAGGAAAAAAATCACGGATACTGATTCTGTCTTTATTTAAAATTTGGATACTTCAGTCATCGTGGAACTTTACTCAGTAATGTGTATTTTTAAAAAATATTGCATTAAGGGAATTCCCTGGCAGTCCGGTGATTAGCACCCAGAGCTTTCAGTGCAGGGACCCTGGTTCCATACCTAGTCAGGAAAGACCCCCCAAACCAGTCTGTGCAGCCAGAAAAAGATATTTTTCAATAAAATATAGCATTAAAATACAAATTATTTTGATTCCTGACTTGGGGGGAGAACTCCCTTAAATTTTGCCTACTTAACTTCAGTCTCCTCCTCACCTTCATTCCTGCCCCGGTCTGTGAGTCTCTATGTGAAGCTATTTTCTCTAATGATAGTTTTGGAAGGACACTCCTGGCAAAAGTTCAAAACTTTATCTGTAGAGAAACACAGCCGTTAGGATTTACTGAGATAACAGGAAAGGAAGGCCACCTCCCAACCTCGAAACTGCCCATTGTCCAAGTGACTCTTGGCTGCCAATTGCCTTCTCCAAGTGAGAGAGAATAAACTAAGTTCAGTCCAATAAAGTGCTTTGTCCTACCTCCACCTCCAGTGATAAGAGACAGAACAGTTTCTCTCCCATTGCTAAGCAACAGCGAAAACAGTGCGCAGCATCCGTACCGGCCCGACCGGCTGATAGGAATCAGTGTCTAAAGTTCTTGCGTGCGTTTTGAAGTCAACAATAATTGCAGTTCTCTATTAGTGTTCATTAAGTTGGTTTAGGCTGGACCCACTCCAATCCCCACTTGGCGAGTCGACTGCGTTGTCCTCCTCGGGAAAGAACTATTTGGCAATAAAAACCCTGGGCTGGTTTCCTCCACTCACTTCCCCTCGAGAGGCTGGGAAACTGTGGTCTCCAGCCCTGGAGAACAAGGCCTCTGTTGAAGGTTCTGGAAGAGTGGGGTGCAGAACAGGGCGGGGAGGAAGACTCTGGTCTCCTGGAGCTGGCTTCTGTCCGCTCTGTGCTAAGAGGAGGTCGGTGGAGCAGAAGTCCATTGTGTGAAATGAGCCGGGGCTGCACCCTGGCCCTGACGCCAGCCCTGAGGCTTCGAAAGCACTTCTGAGCCCCCGTGGTGGACGAGCTCGAGAGGGGCACGGCCCAGGGCCTGGGCAGCTCCGGCCTCTCCAGCCGGGGAAGGGGTCAGACAGCGGCCTCGGTGTGACGGTAGCAAGTTCCAGTCCGCTTCAGAGTCGTCCTAGGACGCCGCTTCCCAGGGTTGACTCACCCCGGGGTGGCTGCCGGCTGCCAGCAGCGCCAAGGAGCCCGCCCGCCACCTTGCCCTCGGTCCCCGCCCGCCACCTCACGTGACCTGCCCTCGGTCCCCGGCACTCAGGGTCCAGGTCTGCTCTGAAGACAGAACCAGAAACCAACGCACGGCCTTTAGCGAGGCTGCTGCGCTCCTTTCCTCAACCCCACTCCCCAGCCCCTTTCGTCTCTCCGCGCTCTCCAGAGCGGAAGCGCTGCGCCTGCCCCGCGCCGTCCCGTCTCCGCGGGTGAGCGGCTGAGGGCGGGAAGACAAGCCTGCCTGCGCCCCCTAGTGTACACAGGAGCCCAGCGCCGCTCGAAGCTGCGTGCGGGAGGCCGGCTGGCCAAGCGTGATGGTGGAGACCGGTGAGTGACTGGGTGGGAGGGCCTAAGTCCATGGAACGACCGGGTCCGGTAAGAGGGAACCGGGTTTACACTCGTGATTCAGTTCGTGACCCAGCAAACTGTCCTTGAGTCCTCGCGTCTCTCCTTCTCTGGGGTATGAAGCCAGAGGTCCTTTGGGACTCCATTACTGAGGTGAAGGGACGCCCAAGCCTTCAGAGTACTCTCATCTTCCTGGGGAGCTAGAGAATGGCTTTCGTTATTGCTGTTCGGCCACTAAGCTGTGTCCGACTCTTTTTGACCCCATGGACTGCAGCACACCAGGCTTCCTTGTCCTTCACTATCTCCTGGAGTTTGCTCAAACTCATGTCCATGGAGTCGGTGATGCCATCCAACCATCTCATCCTCTGTTGCCCTCTTCTCCTCCTGCCCTTAATCTTTCCCAGCATCAGGGTCTTTTCCAATGAGTTGGCTCTTCGCCCCAGGTGGCCAAAGTATTGTAGCTTCAGCATCAGTCCTTCCAGTGAATATTCAGGGTTGATTTCCTTTAGGATTGACTAGTTTGGTCTCTTTGCTGTCCAAGAGACTCTCAAGAGTTATAGAATGACCTTGGCTTGTGGTTAATATGTGCAGAAGCCTAACTGTTGTTAAGAAGATAATCCAATAGCTTCTCTAAGAAATTCTGAAAGTCCAAAGTCGCTCGTTTTGCTATAGTTACTAAAATGCGTACTCAGTTCTATACAGAGATACTTTCAGGCCATGATTCCCAAACAACAGACGAGCTGTGAAAGCTTGGGAATATCTGAACAGCAAGCTCCTTTCACCTCATAATTCTGCAGATCTTTCTCTGAAAGATGCAGGAGAGAGCTTGTGCACTCAGTTACTCAGTCCTGTTCAAACCTTTGCAAGCCCACAGACTGTATCCCCCCAGACTCCCCTGTCCAAGGAATTTTCCGGGCAAGAATATTGGAGTGGGCTGCCATTTCCTACTCCAGGGGATCTTCCTGACCCAGGGATCAAACCTGTGTCTCCTGAATTGACAGGTGAATTCATTACCACTATGCCACCTGGGAAGCCCACAGGAGAGAGCTTAGGTAAATGTGAAAAAGAATCTGCTCTCAAGGTAAGCCAAGGCAGGGAGGGCACTGGAGTGTGTGGTAGATACCAAGAACCATTCATTAAAAGAAGAGTTGACTGTAACTTATCCCAGGGGTAACCAGGAATCTCATCTACCTAGCAGCTTTAAGCAAACAGTTGTTTAAAAAATCTCTCCAGGTTGGCTAGTTTGATTAAAAAGTCAAGAACAAACACAAACAAAAACCAAACAAACAAAAATGTCAAAAATAAGAATGGGAAATAAGTTTAACTTTATGTACTAACTTTTGTCAGCTGAAGAGCCTGACACATAGAGAGTGATCCTGAAGGTTCAGTCTGAAGAAAAGTATCAGGATCGATTAGTAATGTCTGCCACGAGCACCCGGGAGGACTAGTGGTCTGCAAGGTCAGGATCAACTAGTAATGTCTGCCATGAGCACCCGGAAGGACTAGTGGTCTGCAAGGCAACTAGGCAGGAAGAAAAGAGAGTAGACTATAAGAACTATGTTAATTATAAGAAACTATTAAGAAATCTAAGCCACCTCACCTTTTGATGCTGTTTTTGGTCTTTCTTGTACTCAGGGATTGTAGTGATGTGGTTTTCCCCACTTCCTGTGCTAGGGAACGGGGTACGTACTGGTCCCATCTTCTCCCTTCTTGGTTTGCCTAACTTCCCAGCTATCTTGAAGGCTGATGGGCAACAGTAACAGAATGGAGGTGAGACTGCATTGGAGTCCTACCTTTCCTGAAATTATGGAGTGATGACTCAGTTCCCAAGTACTAATTGAATGTTGACCATCTACCCTGTAGGGCTACCTTAGTAGCTCAGTTGGTAGAGAATATGCTTGCAATGCAGGAGACCTGGGTTTGATTCTTGGGTTGGAAAGATCCCCTGGAGAAGGAAATGGCAACCCACTCCAGTCTTCTTGCCTGGAGAATCCCATGGACAGAGAAACCTGGCAGGCTACAGTCCATGAGGTTGCAAGAGTTAGATACGACTTGGCGACTAAACCACCACCACCCTGCAGGCTAGTAAATGCTAGGGGTGTGCAGAGAAAGTGGACTGTGTGCAAAAAATTCGAGGTTTACACGCCCCATAGTTTCTTGACCAGCAAGAAGCAATTAGAACAGTGCCATGGCCTGCAAACCACACTCTCAGAAGAAGCAGGGCTAGGTAGAAGGTGGGATAGCCAAAGTCTCCTCTCTCTGACCCTGCAGACCTTTATGCAGTTGTGGATTGGAAGGAGATCACCCAGAAGCTGTGCACCCTGTCCTGAGGGCTGCCATATAGCACCGCGGAGTCCTGGCCAACTCCTCCCAAAATGTGCCTTGAGCTTCCCACTTCTCTTCATTGCTGTGCTCTTGTTCCAGTACTGGACACTGTTGCCTCTCCCTGGACAGTGCTGGGGCCTCCTAACAGCTCTTCCTGCAACTGTACCCCTACCTTCCACCCCATCCCTTGGTTCCCCTTTCTGGAGTCCACTCTTTAAACAAGTTAGTGGCGTGATCTTTTAATACATGAATCTGACCCCATCATCGCACGCTTAATTCCTCTTCCCTTGGGGCTTCCCATTTCTCTCTTGAATCTCGCACTTAGTGGGCACACTGGCCTTTAGGTGGTCCTTTGCAGTTCACCTGTCACTGCGGGGTCATCATGCAGACCCTTCTCACCTAAATCACCACCCCCCCCTCCGCCTTCCTCTCCTTCCTTCTTTACTTTATTAACACCCACCTCCTGCTCCTTGTTGGTTTGAATGTCACCTTCCGGGGAATCCAGGCAAGGTAAGGTCCTGATTGTTACAGTTTTGCAAAGCACCTCATACTCTCTTCAGAGACAGAGATTAAAACTGTAGCTAGTTATTTGTAGAATTATTTGCATAATGTCTCCTCCCTGCTAGACCATAAGCTCTAGGAGAAGAGGTCTTTTTATTGTAGCATCTCAGGATCTTAGTATAGCCCCTAGTGCAGCTCTTGGCATGTGCTTAATATTTATTGAATAAATTAGTAAATGGAAGGGGACAGTGATGGATGGGTGGATGGATGATGGATGGATGGATCGATGGATGAGTGGATAGATGGATGGATGGATGAGTGGATAGATGGATGGATGGATGAGTGGATGAATGGATGAGTGGACGGATGGACGGATGGATGGATAGGTGGCTGGCTAACTGGCTGGGGCTTTCTGTGATTAAAGGTGATTTCAACTCCTCTTTGGTATCTTTAGGAAAAGCGAGTATAGGGGAGGAAGGTGGATGGATAGATGAGTGGATGGATGGATGGATGGATGAGTGGATGGATGGATGGATGGATGGGTAGATGGATGAGTGGATAGATGGAAGGATGAGTGGATAGATAGATGAGTGGATGGATGGGTGGATGGATGGATGGGTAGACGGATGGGTGGATATGTAGTTCTAGATTGTGGCTTCATTTCCCAGGGATCTGAGCTTTGTCTCTTCAGGACTCCAGAGATGAGTGTCTAGAATCCCATCCCTCAAAATGTTATTTAAAAAGGAAAAAAATAAAAAGCAAATGAGAGCTTAATAGATCAGAGGGAAGGAAATAAAACTTTGAGCATTCGTTTATGTTGCAGGGAAAGCTGGATGAAAGAAGGCACTTGTATGACTGCTGTTTGCCGTCCAGTGCCTCACAGCAACCTAACTGCCACATGATGCTGCTTTTCCCTGGGACCTCCTGAAATCCAAGCAGGCAGGTGAGCCCAGCAGTTTCACAACCTCACTTTTACACACACATGGCGGACTCCAAACACTTCTCCTACTACTTGGCCCTGCAGGCTGCTACCTTGTGTGTCAGTAGCAACACGAGGGAACAAGGGGAAACGGAGTATCACACTGTTCCCCGCTCTCTTGGGTGGAATCTAGGTATCTTACGCCTGTGCTGCCAACGTTTTTGGCGGCACGAGAGCTGGGGAATGGGGCATGCGAGACTCAGCAGCAGAAACATCCAGTGGTTCTTCCAAAGACTGCGCTTTGGGACAAGTTCAAGGATCCACCCCTGGCTTCCCCACTCCCTGTGATGGCTGGGTCTCTGCTCTCATCTTGGTAATGCATGTTGCACTGAGGTTTTCTGTGATTGTATCAGGGGTGTGGGCTCCATTCGGCCATCAAGGCCCATCCAAAGGTGGGCTGATGGACCCGAATAGCATGGACAAGTCTCGGAGGATCTGATAACTGCAGCCCTGCAGGACTGTTGTGTGGACCAGGGAGCATCCTTTCCTAGGATGTGGCACAGGACAGCTTTACTCCGTGCTCCCATGGCACCCCCACAAAGGTCCCCAATTGATTGGTGCCCATCAGTTGTGGGCAGAAATCTCAGGGGCCAAAGGGAACCACCTGGGACTCCCTAGAGCCGTGCCCCAGTGTCTAGCACCATGTCCCGCCCCTGGACACGGACGAAGACACTAGTTGGTGAGGAAGAAGTAACGAATGACGTTTCAGGGATGTGAATATGGCCTGAACATCAAACAGAACATTCTGGTCATTAGAACTGCCAATGATGGGATGGCCTGCCTTGGGAAGCACCAGTGGGGGTCAGCAAGTCCCCAGTACACATTCTGGTTAGACTGGAGCAGCGAGAAAGCATTTAGTGACGGGGGCCTGATGCTGAGTCCAGGGGCTCAGACACACGTGGGGTGAGTTGTGGCTCCGCTACATCCAACTGTGTGGGACTTAAAGGCAGTTGGCCTCGATGACCTCATCTGTGAAATGGAGGTAATAACCCACTCTCAGTTCTCTTAAAGAAGCAGCTGAAACAAGGGCATGAGCCCAGGGCATTTGTTTGGGAGGTGATCCAGGAAGTCCAAGGGAAGCAGCAGTGAGAGGCGGACAAAGAAGTGGGTAAAGTCTAACAAGGGCGACTTAGTAAGCCCTGCCTGGCCACTGGGGCTCACTCCTGTCGGGGAGCCTCCGAAGAGCCCAGTGGAATGCCCTCCTCTGAAGGATGAAAGTGATGTCCAGTGGCTTGAAGCAGTTCTTCAGTTCCCAGCCAGAGATGGAGATCAGGCTGCAGCCATAAGCATGCTGAATTCCAACCCCTGGACCAGTGGTCAGGGACAAGTCCCCCACAGCTCTGCCAAAGATGAATTCCCATGAAGAAATGGGGAGCAGTGCTTGTTAGGAGGAAAGAGAGTTCATGTGGATAGACAGACGCGCGGACTCAGAGAGTGTCACCCACGTGGCGTTTTGAATCACTTTTACGGGCCATTCTTCTGGGTTTCCTTGGCCCAATCATCTTGCTTTCCCTGGTTCTGAGTCTGTATTTGGGTCTTCCCGTTAGCTCAGTGGCAAAGAATCTGCCTGCCAACGCAGGAGACACAGGGGATGCAGGAGATGTGGGCCTGATCCCCGGGTCTGGAAGATCCCCAAAAGGAAACGGCAACCACCTCCAGTGTTCTATACCCTGGAGGATCCCACGGACAGAGGAGCGTGGTGGGCTACAGTCCCAAAGTCACAGAGTCAGACACGATTGAGGGACGGAGCACTCACACACGAGTCTGTGTTTGGGTTATCCCACGGGTGCGGGCCCATCTCTTAGCCAAGACGGATTCTAGTGAATAGGCCTGTGGGGAGCTGCATCACTTACTCTGAGGGGGCGCCCCCTCCCTTCTGAACTCCAAGGCACCTTCCTCTGCACAGGTAGTTGGGAAGGTCGCCCATACCTTGAGAATGAGAGAATCGTGGTCTCTTATCTGGGTAGGGCTCAGCTCTTCCTGGTCTTCATCCTGGAATTTCCGCCCACGGGGACACACCCCAGCTGTTCAGCCTGGTGCCCATCTGTCTCTCTCCTCTAAAGGCCTGCCGTCTCTCCACCACTGCCCATCGCCAGCCTTCCGGGCAAACCCACCTGCTCTTCAGGGCAGACCCAGCTTCCTCTCTCCCCAAATCAGAAGCCACTGGAAGTGGGGAGAGGTCCCTCCAGCCACAGCTGCAGTCAGAGGTGGACAGATGTTTCCAAAGTTACAGGATGGAGCAGGAGCTCCATGAGAGAGGGACTTGTCAAGAGAGTGGTCACTCAATAAATGTATTTTTAATTAATGCACATCGTAGGATTAAAGAAAATAATACTCTAAAATGTTCAACGCTCTACCCGATAGTAACGTGCTACACTCAGTTGCTATTACTGTTATTACTGATTTCTTTTTCTTAATAGACAGTGGTACTTTCCAAGAGGAATGGAAACCATTTGGGGTGATGCTGTAACATTTGGGCTTGTGTGTTTGCTTGGAGGACTCGCTGTTTTGGAGAAGATGGAAATGGTTCTTTCAGAATGAAAGCTTTGCAGGGATCCAGGAACAGTGGAGTTTCCCAGATGGCTTTTAGTGAAGTCACTTCCTTTAATACCCGCTGACATGCAGCCTAATGGTTTTCTGAGTTAAACTGACAGTTTTAAAGCTGGAACAATAGGGCTTGTGCCAGGGAGAATTACCTGGTGACCCCCAGATGTCCCAAGTGTGGTCTAACTGGATGGATGATTTAAAAAAAAAATACAAAAAGTTGTGCACTCTCTCGCCATTGAGCTCAAACCCTACCCCAAGGTGCAAAAAATCAAGAAGCTGAAGCATTCTTATCCTGTGAATCCACGCTCTGAACTGTCTGAAGCCACTTCAGCCATGCTAACCATCATGTGCCTCCCGGATGAAGGCGGAGCCCCACAGCAGGAGGAGACGAAGAGACAAGCAGGTGGGGTTTCTCATTTTCCTGCCAAAGAAGCCCCATTCTGCAGGGCTGCTTTTGAAAGCTGTGGTCTTGACCTGGATCTGTTTCCTAAAGGAAATCTTTTCTCCACCCTGAACAAAGTAGGCCTCAGGGAAGAAGGCAGGTGAGGCACCCTGCATGGCTGGTGTGCCCGTGATACCATGCAGAGAAAAAAACAAAAAGGGTACTTTAGAAGGAGTTCAGGGGGACTTCCTGCAGGCGCCTTGGCATGGTTCCCTGCAGCTTCCTGGGGACTGAACCTGGGCCGTGACAAAGAGCCGAGTCCTAAGCCCTGGCCCCCAGGGGACTCATCCCTGCAGCTTTAGAATCCCCAGTGGCAGACCCCTCCTGCAGGGATGGCAGCTTGGGTCTGAGCCCTCCTGGCCCCTACACTGAGGTTTCTCCCATCGCCCAGCTAGCATTTTCACACTGCACGTGTCCGCACCCTATTGAAGACTGAAGTTCTCATTTTCAGGCATTTGATGTTCTCCTGGCCTGGGAAGATGGGTTCCAGAAGCCAGCTGTCTTTTTTTTTTTTTCTCCTGTGGTCTAAGGTGTCCAACCTCCTCTTCCTCCAAACAAATACTCCTGGATCACACTGCAAAGAGCAGCAGAAGAAAGAGTTTTAAAAATACATTGGCTTGAGCTGCCCTGTCGATACTAATGCATTCAGGAAGCTGAAGGTGGCTCCCAGGACAGCTATGTCAGGTCTGGCATTCAGATATTTAGTGGCCAAGTAATTACTGTAATAATTAATTTCCGTTGCTTAATCCAGCAATCAGGCATGTCGCTTTACACATGGGAAAATGTTAGTCCCTGTAGGGGAGTGTGTGTGTGTGTAAAATACAGAGCAGCAATTGTTACTTTGTTAAGATCTGGAGATCTGTTTATGGAATAAATAAGATGCTTTTAGATGGGTTTTGCAGTCATAGGTTTGGGAGAAAAGCAGGAAAGGAAAGAGAGAGAGGAAAATGTCCCAGGACTTACCTGGTGGTCCAGCAGCTAAGATTCCATGCTCCCAATGCAGGGGACCTGGGTTCAATCCCTGGTCAGGGAGCCAGATCCCACAGGCTGCAACTGAAAAAACAAACAAACAAGCAAACAAACAGATCCCACACCTGGTGCAGTCAAAACAAATAACAAATATTAAAAAAAATTAAATGTCCCAAATTTCAAATGCTGCCCTTGTGAGAATATCTGCAAATTAGTGTGTTAGTCACTCAGTCATGTCTGACTCTTTGCGACCCCATGGATTGTACCCTGCTAGGCTCCACCATCCATGGGATTCTCCAGGCAAGAGCACTGGAGTGGGTAGCCATTACCTTCTGCAGGGAATCTTCCCAACCCAGGGATCAAACCCCCGTCTCCTGCACTGCAGGCAGATTCTTTAGGTTTGGCCAAAAGTAACACTTTGCAGCTTTGGAAACAGCAATGTGAAATGAATTAAGCTTTCACAAATCCTGCCCTGGGCTTTCCTGATCCATGATGCTCCACAGAAATATTCTGCAGGACACAGATGTCATTTTAACTTTTCTAAGGCCGCACATTTTAAAAGTACAAAGAGATAATGAAATTATTTTAAAAATGAAGTTCACTTAATGTACTAGATCTGAAATATTATGGCCTTAAAATTAATAGAACAAAATATTACTGGGACAGTTTGCATTTTTTTTTTTCATATAGACTTTGAAACCTGATGTGGTTTTTTCACTTGTAGCATATTCCAGTTTAGTTCAAAATTTGGTTTCTCAGTCTCAATGGTCACATTTAAAATGCCCAGCAGCCACATGTGACCAGCGGCCTCTCTACTGGCCAACACGGAGATCCAGGGTGCTGGTCAGAGGCGCTTCTATGAAGCCGCCGCTGATACAGAAATGTATAGCTGACAGTGTTGTTTCAGGGGTCAAAGACGATGTGATTCAATTCAAGTGGTTCCTGGACACTTTGACAGACTGAGGTGGAGACGCGTTTCTTGCTCGGCTTTGAGCCTCCCCTTGACGTCTTGTGTCTGATTTCATCCTCCCCGGGGGGGAGTCCGTTTTGAGGACCCAGGCATACTGAATGCCTCGTCCCACACCATGGGAGCGGGTAGAGAAAGAGAATTGAGGTTGACTCTGAACTCAAGGGATTTGCCATTAGGAAGAAGAGGCTGTATCAAAACAAAAGGATGGGCAAGTCCCATCGGACAGTACAGAGTCTGAGGTCAGGTGAAATGTGCTTAAATGCCAGAGTGAAAGGTGCGTGGGGTAGAGAGGGTGGCCGCACTCACTGGGACAATTTCTAGGGGAAGGCAGGGTCCTTCAAGGCTGACTAGGGTTCCTGCGGGCCCAGAAGAAGGGCGTGTGGGGAAGGGGAAAGGTGCTGTGGAGACTCAGCGAGCATCCTCTGGCTCCACGCTCACAAAGCCAGGACTCAGTCTGCACCTGCCTGGCCCTGTTCAGTTCAGCTCAGTTCAGTTCAGTCGCTCAGTCATGTCAGAGTCGCTCAGCCGACTCTGCGACCGCATGGACAGCAGCACGCCAGGCCTCCCTGCCCATCACCCACTCCCGGAGCTCACTCACACTCACGTCCATTGAGTGGGCGATGCCATCTGACCATCTCACCCTCTGCCGTCTGCTCTGTTCGAGGTCAGCCCAGAATTGCTGTGCCTCTCGGCCAACCAGCTTTACCTTCTTCTCTGAAAGTCTCCATTTCCCTTTTTGCCCTCTGTTTCAGGCTTCCCTTTCATCGCCTGCTATGTAGCCATGAGTGCAGCAGACTAGCTCCCCATCTTCTAGGGGTACTGTACTTCTTGCCCCCACGTAGCTGGGTGGGGCCGTGTGACCAGCTCTGGCCAGTGACCCGAGAGCAGAAGCGGAGGGGCTCGCTCCCAGGCCAAAGCTCTCAACTGCCGGCGCGGGGCCTCCAGAATGCCCTTCACAGAGATGGCCTGAGACGGCTGCTCCATCAGCAACCACAGGGATTCAGCCTCTGTGCTGACTTCGAACAGGCATGTTCGGGGAGGCAGGACCACATTGTTGGGGGTTTCAATTCTGTCCCATAGATGTTGAAGCTAAAGCTCCAATCCTTTGGCCACTTGATGCAAAGAGTCAACTCATTGGAAAAGCCCCTGATGCTGGGAAAGATTGAAGGCAGGAGGAGAAGAGGGCAACAGAGGATGAGATGGTTGGATGGCATCACCGACTCGAAGGACATGAGTTTGAGCAAGCTCCAGGAGATGGTGAGGGACAGGGAAGCCTGGCGGACTGCAGTCCATGGGGTCGGACACAACTGAGCGACTGAACAAGAACCACTGAGAGAGGTTGGGGTGCAGGGATTGGGCAGAGGGGCCAGGAGGGCAATATCTAAGTATACATCAAAAACCTTGGGATGCCTTGCTCTCTGCTGAGGGAAATCCCCTCCACGGTCACCTAAGACCTTAGGAGGTTCCTTCCAGGAATCGGAGGCTGGGGATGAAGACAGACCCAGGTCCGGTGCCCAGCCCATTGTCCAGCCCCTCCCACAGGAGCCAGGCAGAGTCAGCACTCAGTGATGGGTGCCTGGGGTGGGCAGGGGGACGAGACCCCAGGATCTGTCTCAGAGAACGAGAAGGAAGAGGATGGGCTCAGACACTGGTGCTGAAGGGAGTGAAGGACGTGGAGCCAACGTGGTTTCCCTGGACCACTGTCCAGAAGGTCCCTCTTCCTCCATGGGACTGCAGTCACGCTCCTTCCCAAGCCCTCCCCTCCCCGCTCACCCCTCCCAGACCGTCCTTAGTCCCCTCCAAGGTGAGGGACGGGTCTCCCACGTTCAGTCCGTCATTCAACACACAGGCGTTGAAGACCTCAGTGGGCTTGGCTTCAGGATACAGAAGTGTGCTGATCTACTTCTTTCCCTGAGGAATTCCATCTGGTGGGGGAGAGAGATGTGCTCTAAGCGCTGGGAAAGACCTCCAAAGGGGGTTGCCGGGAGCACAGAGAAGCACAGAGCAGTCAGGGAGGGCTTCCTGGGGGAGGTGAGGCAGCAGCAGTCAGGCAGAGTTAAGGGAGGGGCCATCCAGGCACAGCCAGCAAGGAGGACACAGGAGAAAGGGCAGAGCTGGGCCATTCGGAGAAGGCTAAGTGTCTGGGCAAGACCGGCCCAGGAGGCCCTGTGGGCGAGCAGTAAGATATTAGGCTGGAATGGAGGGGGCAGGACCTGGTCACCAAGGGCCCCGTAACCATGGTGATGGGGATGCGCACAGGCCAGCCAGGAGCTGCTGCAGAGATTCAAGCAAAGGAACATCTTGATCACATTTGTGTGCAGTTGGAAGAGGGTGGGGGGAAGAGTTATTTTGTGACCTGGCAGATGGGAAGTGACCTTTTCTGAGGGTTTATTTGTGTGTTTTGTGTGTTTATTTGTGTTCAGCAAAACTCGCCCTGGCACAGATGGTGGGGAAAGACAAGCCCTGGGCAGAGGGCAGAAGGCAGGAGGAGGACGGGAGATGACAAGACTTTTGACAAGCTGCAGGCGCTTGGTTTGCTCTGGGTGAGGGGCCGGGGAGCGGTGGGAGGGGTGGGATGGTGGAGAGAAAGACCCCATGAGATGGAGGAGTCAGAGGCAGAGAGGGAGCAGCTGGGACAGAAACTCTCCAGGCAGAGGGAAGGCAGTGAGGAGGAGGCGCAGAAACGGGGACCAGCCTAGACTCGGGATGGCTGAGGCTCTTCTGCAAGTGGTGCACTGTGTGCTGGTCCCTCAGTCGTGTCTGACGCTTTGCGACCCCGTGGACTGTAGCCCATCAGGCTTCTCTCCCTGGGATTCTCCAGGCAAGAGTACTGGAGTGGGGTTGCCATGCCCTCTTCCAGGGGATCTTCCCAACCCAGGGAGTGAACACTTGCATCTCCTGCATTGGCAGGTGGGTTCTTTACCGCCAGCACCATCTGCAAGGAAGGATGTTTAATTTTATTTTATTTAGCCTGTAAGTCAGTGGTCCCCAGTCAGGGGCCAGTCTCACAGAAGGCAATTCTTCCACGGAGCAGGGTTGGGAGGTGTGGGGGTGCAGGCGGGCATGGTTTCCAGATGGTTCAAGCACACGGACCGGGGTTGGGAGGTGTGGGGGTGCGGGCGGGGATGGTTTCCTGATGATTCAAGCATGCTAAGGTTACTGTGCACTTCATTCCTGTTACTGTTACACTGTGATACATGATGAAGTGAAGCCCTGAGCTTGCTTTCCTGCAACTAGATGGTCCCATCTGGGGGCGATGGGAGAGGGACGGGGAGCGGCTGTAAACAGATGGAGCCTCACCCACTCGCCTCCTGCTGTGCAGCCTGCCTCCTAACAGGCTGCAGATGGTCAGCGGCCTGGAGGCTGGGGCCGCTGGTTTACACCGTTAACAGCACTGGACTTCAGGGTCCTCCTACCCCAACCCCGTCGCCCACCAGTCCTCATCAAAATGACTTCTCTGTGGATGTGGGTCACTAACACAGGTCCGAAGAGGACCCAGAGAAGGCAGGAGAAGTGAGAAACGGGGGCAGAAGGAGACACGGATAAAGGAAGGCCCCCCACGGAGGATTACTGGAGACCCCGGCGGGCGGAGGGGTCTCATCACATGAGCCAAATTTATTTATTTATTTTTAACATTTTTGGCCACACCCCATGGCATGTGGGACCTCAGTTCCCTGACCAGGGGTCGAACCTGGGCCCTCTGCAATGGAAGGCAGAGTCTTAACCACTGGACTGCTAAGGAAGTCCCCAAATTTCTTTAATAAAGAAAATGATGACCAAGGTGATAGCCACTTGGGCTATAACAATACTTTAAATAAGAAAATACAGGTAAAACATTATCTGTATTTTCTTTAAAACACCTCAGTACAGACATAAGAGGCTTATGTATATGCAACTTAACTTCAACTGATGACCAAGGTGGAGGGAGGGAGGTAGTAAACATGGGAAAGACCTCAGGTTTCAAATGTCGCTTCCTAAATCTTCCCCAGAATTTAATTAAGATATATGAAAAATACATCTTTTGGCTAAGCGAGCAGTGTCCATGAAACGTTCATGGCTAGAAAGATACATACAAGCGCGTCTTCATGTTCTCAAGAAAGCCGCGTTAGAATCTGGCACTTTGGGTCCAGAAACTTGGTCTTGTCCTCTCCTCGCCCCATCCCCAATACTCTTAGAGGATTCTGTCACCTCATTCGGTAAAACAGTTAGTTCTGCCATGAGAATATTACTGCATTCGCCTCAGAGGAACCCAAGGTAATTAGGGTACCTAACCGACAGCTCCTTCCTTCCACCCCAGAATACAGGGCTTAAAGGATGAGACTACTCTCTCAAATAACCACAGCTATCTAGATGGAAGATCAAGTTGATTCAGGGATGCAGGTTCCTTCCTGGTACTTCCTTCTTGGTACTGTTTCATCCCCTAGAGTATTGCCTTCCCAGGCCAGAGCTGAGTTGTGGGATCTCCTTGTTTCTCCATTTTTCTTTCCCTTCCTACAGAAAGGGAAAAGAAGGAAATCTGGGTGCATTCAGTCACGCTGGTTGACTTCTAACTTGGAGTAGAAGTCTTTGATTGTTGTTTCGGTTGGATGAGTTGGGCTGTCTCTCAGAAGTGAGGTCCCGGGTTCAACAGCATCTGCGTACATTCAGGTCCGTTACCGCGAAAGAAGGGAGAGTGGGCTTCGGTCTCTGCCATAGAGCTCTTCCTCAGGGTTCTCACCAAAGGGCGTAAAAGGGCAGAGGGTCGGGACTTCACAGGATCAGGCAGTATCTAGACTCGGCGCCTGTGACGCGCGTGCATCTGCCTCTTTGAGACTCCGTGGACTGTAGCCCGCCAGGCTCCTCTGTCCATGAAATTTTCCAGGCAAGGATACCAGAGTGGGATGCCATTTCCTACTCCAGGGGCTCTTCCCAGACCCAGGGACTGAACCCACATCTCCTGAGTCCCCTGCCTTGGCAGGTGGATTATCTCACCACTGGGCCGCCTGGGCAGCCCTAATGTTTGTTTGTAGGTGTGGCGGGATTTGGTCTCAGAACTGCTTTCATTATAATTTACTTGATGGCGAGGTTGTGGATAAGAGCCGGCTGCTCTGAGCATGGGGTGACCAGCATCACTTCACAGCTTGTTAGCAGTGTGGGACCTGGGGTCCCACCCCTGAGCTGCTAAGTCAGAAACAGCCCTTTAACTACATTGCCAAGTGATTCCTGGAGAAGCAGAGTCTCCCCGCACCTTTACTTGATCTTGACTTCGGCCTCTTACACGGACAGTTTTCCACTGATTTTTCCAGCTGGAAGAGTCCAGGCAGCACCCATGACTGTTTTTCAAACTGTAACTGAGGACCTACTAGTGAGCAGTGACATCATTTTAGCAGATCCTACCAGTATTGAAAGAAAGGCAGGAAAGACAGCATAAAAAAAGAAAGAGCGTCACACCAGTTGAAGATGAGCATTGTCTTCAGCTACAGATGCTTGAAGATGTGTCAGGGTAGGTCACTGCCCAAACTAGAGTCATTTGAAAGTCACAGATGTAGGAGACAGGGGTGTGGGGCAGGGAGGTCACAGACTTAGTGGCAAACAGTCCTGGGGTTGAATACCACCTCTGAACAGCCTGACTTTGGTCAATATTGAACCTCATTTCCTCATATGTGAAATGGACTTCCCAGGTGGCTTTGGTGATAAAGAACTCGCCTGCCAATGCAGGAGACATAGGAGACACGGGTTCGATCCCTGGGTTGGGAAGATCCCCTGGAGAAGAGCAGGACAACCCACTCCAGTATTCCTGCCTGGAGAATCCCACGGACAGAGGGGCCTGGTGAGCTACAGTCCATGGGGTCACAAAGAGTCAGACACGACTGAGCGACTAAGCACAGCAAAGGGGGTCAAATTTCAGCCTCTCAGGTTGCGGCGCTCACCACGCAAGGGCTGGGCATAAATCCCTTGCGGGTCCCTCTTTCCCCTTAGAGGTATCCTCTTTCTTTTTAGGAGCAGAGTGGCTCGCCTGGAGCCTCAATGAGTCAGGATCCCTAACTCTCTGGGTCTCAGTTTCCCCGTTTGTAAAGGAAGGCACCTTAGCCTGGAAGGTGCTCTGCGCTGGGGTCCGTCAGGGAATGTGTCCACAAGGCGGATGCACGTGGCGGGCGTGCGTGTGTGCGTGTGCGTGTGTGTAAGGACCCTCCTCCGGCCTCAGGGCTCTGCGGGCGCCGAGCTGGCGGACCCCACCCCGGGGCGGGGACGAGCGGGCCTCCCGGGGGCCCCGGGCGCGTCCGGCGGGCGGAGCGGCAACGCCACCGTGTGGCCGCGCGGCGTCATGGCGCCGAGCCTCGCCGGGAGGGAGGGGGCGCCGGGGAGGGGAAGGGGGGCGCGAGGGGCGCCCGCCCGGCCCACCCACCCCGGCCACCCCGGCCCGGTCCCGCCGCCCCTGCAGAGTGGCCGGAGCGGGTGGCGCGCTGTCCCTGCGCTCGCAAGGTGGGGCGGGCGCGTTCCCCTCCGGGTCCCCACCTGGGAGAGGGTGAGGATCCCGGCCAGAGGCCCGCATCCAGCCCCGTGTCTCCTGGTAGGAGGGCGCTGGTCTTGTAAGACGGGGGGTCCAGGCTTCCTGGCCCAGCCGCGCCTCTGGCTTTTCCCTTCTCTATGGATCGTACCACCGCTCCCAGGGTTCGGGCTCTGCGTTTCCTCTTGGGTCCCGCAGGGGAAGGCGGAGCCGTGGGCAGCTCCTCGCCAGGGTGTCCAGATGGACTTGGCTTGGGGAGCGCAGCCTGGAGGGTCCCGAGCTGCGGGAAGCCCAGCCTCTCCTCAGGCAGCAGAGGCGCCCAGGGGCCCTGATTCCAGGAATGATGCCCTCCCCCCCCCCCCCATCCCCGCTCCCCATGCTCTCCAGACCCCGGAGTTTTCAGGCGCTTTGGCCTCTGAGGTCAGAGATGATGCAAGAAGACAAGAATTCAGAGACACCCCAGGCTCCCCGCCACTGTGGGAATGCACCCTCCTTCCAAGCCCATGTTAGCTGCTGCTGCTGCTAAGTTGCTTCAGTCCTGTCCAACTCTGTGCGACCCCACAGACGGCAACCCACCACGCTCCTCTGTCCCTGGGATTCTCCAAGCAAGACTACTGGAGTGGGTTGCCATTTCCTTCTCCAATGCATGAAAGTGAAAAGTGAAAGTGAAGTCGCTCAGTCCTGTCCGACTCTTAGCGACCCCATGGACTGCAGCCTACCCGGCTCCTCCATCCATGGGATTTTCCAGGCAAGAGTACTGGAGTGGGTTATCACTGCCTTCTCCAAGCCCACGTTAAGCTCTTACTTATTGATGGTCACCCTGGGCCTAGCCCTTGTGCTAAATTCCCCTCAGAAAGGAATCTTTTGAGCATTTAACAAAGTATAGCTGAGAAAGATGAGGCCAAAAGACAGTAGGTCATTTGCCCAAGGTCACCCTGTTAATAAGGCTTCCCAGGTGTCACCAGTGGTAAGAACCCGCCCGCCAAAGCAGGAGACATAAGAGATGCGGGTTCGATCCCTGGATTGGAAAGACCCCCTGGAGAAGGACATGGCAACACACTCTAGTATTCTTACCTGGAGAATCCCATGGACAGAGGAGCCTGGCGGGCTACAGTCCATAGGGTGTCAAAGAGTCAGGCACGACTGAAGCAGCTTAGCATGCACCCTGTTAGTAACAGACAAAACCCCAGGTCGGTCGTCTTTCTCCCAAGCCCATCACCATTCGAAGGACATCTTTTGCTTCTGAACTCTTGGCCTAAGCAGGGGTGAGGAGCTGTTTACTGAGCCAAATCAGGGAAACCCAGGAGCTGGGAAGAGAGCTCACATCTACTCTTCCAAGAGAAAGGTCTTGGCGAGGGATGGGCCTTGGCACCACGCCCCTTGCAGGAGCACCCCACCCCTCACCCCCCACTGCCTCATCTGCAAGATGGAAACCCAGGAGGGGGCTTGTCGCCCGTCTTCTCTCCTACAGCTGTTTGTCTTGACCATTCCAACTCCCGCACGTGAAGGAACAGGACAGAAAAGTGCCCACGAAACCTGAGGTTAATCACCTGGCCTGTTGGAGGGTTAACTCTGGACGTGGTGCAAGTTAAGTATTTACAACTTCCTGAGTCTGCTGTCCCTTGTGACTACTACTAACAACTAATGCTTTTAAGGCACTTGTCAAATCTAAACAGAATCTGTGAATTATCACAGTGCTTACAAAAACATCATAAGTGGTATTATTAGCCTCGTTGTCCATAGGAGGGAATTGAGGCTGGAGAAGTTAAATATCTTGCTTAGGATTTTCCTGGTGGCTCAGCAGTAAAAAAATCTGGCTGTAATACAAGAGAACCGGGTTCGATCCCTGGGCTGGGGAGATCCTCTGGAGAAAGAAATGGCAACCCACTCCAGTATTCTCGCCTGGAGAATCCCATGGACAGAGGGGCCTGGCGGGCTACAGTCCACAGGGTCGCAAAGAGTCAGATGCAACTGAGCGACAAAACAACAAGCAACAGCAAAGGGCCCCAGAGACAACAGGCGGCAGAGTCAGACCTCGTTCCCAACCCTCCCGGCTCCAGGCACACCTCCACCCACCATGCTGCGTGGAGACACCCAGAGCCTCGCTATGGCTTTTCTGAAGCCAGAGAAAGCAAAGCTGTGCCCTCAAGGAAGCAACAGCTTTTGTAACCGTTCTGTCAGAGTCCTCTGTCTGTAGAGCCAAGAGTTTTGTTCATACCATTCACGAGAGAGAGAAAGGAACCTTAAAAATGAATTCTCCTTTGTGCCTGTTCCTGAGACTTTCCTGTAGAAGAAAGACACTCTCTGTTTGAAAGTCATATCTTTTCATCCTGTATGACGTAAGACAGAGATCAATGCAAAGTCTCCACCCTCCCAAACACTTCAGTCTTTTTTTCTGCATGGAGTTATATTGCTGTCTTGATTAAAAAGATACCCACCCTTTCCTAGCTTTGTAAACAACATCAAATAAACCAAAATGTCAGTGTATCTCTGTGTACTCCACCAGGAACAATTAGGTTGGGCTGCAGACTGTACTTTCTAAAAGTGATCACCCCAATGCATCCCATCACCGTGGTCTTCAAAAGAAACTGGGATGCGCCCCTTGAACCTGGGGGACCTGGGCTAACTTTTCTGCCCTCCCCTTGACCCTGAGTGGACTGCTGTGATTACCTTGACCTGTTAGTTGTGGCAGAAGTGATGGTATCCATCTTTTGAGGCTGGACCAGAAAACTGCCGGGCGAGTCTGCCTGGTTCCGTTAGGACACTCGTTTCTGGAACTTGCTGCCTCTAGCCCCAGCTTTCCAGTCCCCCACCCCCCACGCTCCCCAGCTGATGGAGCAAAGATAAGCTGACCCTTACCAAACTCCACCCAAACTGAAGAATCATGAGCAGAATAGGCGATTATTGTAGTTGGAAGCCGTCCACCAGGGAGGTTTGTTACACAGCGATACATGCCTGGCCCGAGTCCCCCACCCTTTTCGCCCTGTTGGGAACTGTTCTACAGTGGACTTCTTTAGACCGGTCGCCTTCTGCGCGTGCCTGAGGCTCTCCGCGGGGAGACACCCAGAAGCGGCATTGCTGGGCTCTGGTGTGTGTTGTTAATGGAATCACACATGGAATGAAAGCGTGAAACCACACAGGGGAGTGGCCCACCGGAGCGTGAGCCCTGACACGTGCGTTTTCTCGTGGTAAGACAGCACCTGACTTCAGCTTCCATTGCTGAGGTGTCCACTCTGACAAAGGTGATCTTGAGTAAACACATGGCCAGATAAAGAGTCAGCCCACCTACCCCTCCTGAAGGTCTTTAGTTGACTTAGGTTTCTTTTTGTTGATGCTGATAACTCACCACTTGGGCAACTTGTTTTCTCTCTTCCTGTGTTTCAAATGGGCTTCTCAGGTGGCAGAGTGGTAAAGAATTCGTCTGCCAAAGCAGGAGACGTGAGTTCGATCCCTGGGTCAGGAAATCCCCTTCTTTGGAAGGAGGAAATGGCAACGCACTCTAGCATTCTTGCCTGGGACAGCCCATGGATAGAAGAGCCTGGTGGGCTACAGTCCATGGGGTCACAGAGTCAAACACGACTACGCGATGGAGTACGCATGCACGTGCCTTAAATTCCTGTCCTTGTGTTCTAAATTTACCAATAGAGTGGCCCTTTAAACCCTAGGCCCCCATCTTTGACCCCATTATAAACAGAACTCCAGCCCATCACCCTCTCTCTCTGCCTGTGACGTCTCTGTGTGGTCCCAGGTGTGGTATGTAATTTCCGAGTCCTATAAATAGCAAACTTTGATTTTTTTCTAAAATGTTCTGATGGTTATTCAATTCAGTTCAGTTACTCAGTCATATCCAACTCTCTGTGACCCCATGGACTGCAACATGCCAGGCCTCCCTGTCCATCACCAGCTCCCGGAACTTGCTCAAACTTATGTCCATTGAGGCGGTGATGTCATCCAGCCATCTCACCCTGTCGTCTCCTTCTCCCTCCACCTTCAGTCTTTCCCAGCATCAGGGTCTTTTTCAATGAGTCAGTTCTTCCCTTAGGTGGCCAAGGTATTAGTTGTTATTGAAGGGCAGCTTGCGATCATAATAAAAACCTCAAGGGCCTGTCTCACCATGGCATTTGTTATCGATAGACTGAGACTGGCATGAAGCACGCACATGAAGGGTGAGCTCTGACAGTGTCAGGGAGGAAGAAATTTTCCTCTACAATATGAGGTTCTTCTGGCTTGTCTAAGAGTTAAGTTGACTTGAGACTTATTGACAAGATAAAATCAAACAATGGCTTTGTTTCAAAAAGTCAAAAATCAAACAACATGTATACATAGGAGAGACCTGGGAAACTGAGTAAATCACGAAAATGGCTAAAGCCCTCACGTTTGGCTAAAGATAACAGAGGATCTGGGGAGTGGTCTGGGACTCCGAAGGGGAAGAAGGCAACTCACATGGAGACGGGGACGCAAACACTGCGTAGCTAAGTGTTTGCTGGGTCACGCGAGGCAGTGGGCACAGAGCGGGCTCTGGTCTCTCAGAGTGCTCCCCACTACGCCTGACCTATGTTTTTTGCAGATTTCTCTGTCTACATTCTTTTAGGCAGTTAGGGGAAGGTCAGAGTTTCTTTCTGAGTCTTCTGGGCCTTAAAAATAACCAAATTAATTCTCGTGCCAAAGAGACTCATTTTGGGGTGGCAAACCGCACATCAGGACCTCCAACCTGTCTGGCCCCAGGGACCGTTTCCGTGGAAGACAGTTCTCCCACGGCCCGGGAGGTGGGCGTGGTCTCAGGACGATTCAAGCACACTGCAGTTATTTCACTCTTTATTTCTATTGTTATGACATCAACTCCACCTCAGATCACCAGGCATTCGATCCCAGAGGTTGGGGACCCCTGTCCTACAGTAGAATCTCTAATATTTCACTTCTTTAAAAAAGAAAAGAAAAAAAAAACCTGAGGTCTGAAGCAAATACTATAATGCTAACATCTCTTAAATCTGGATGTGCGGATGTATGGGCATTGCTATTTAATTTCTTTCTTTTTATTTCTTATATGTGCTATATATTGATATCAAGTTATTTATAACAGTGTGAATATTTTATTATTAAAAATCTCAACTCTGATCTCACAGCATCTTTGTCCCTTGTGATTTTCTATTTCATTTGTTTGATCACATCCCTAATTGATGAAATGAAGACCTTTGGCCTTTGAGGCATGGATGGTTCAATTCAAATACCACACACACACCCGACCCCCCTCCATCCTGGCCACACTCACAGCCTCTCTGTTTAGGAAACAGTCAGCCTCCTTTAGCTTCCCTGCCCTCACAGGAGGTCCTCCTTCTGGAACAATAAACCCAGAGATTTCGCTTCACAGATTATCCTCACAGGCCTCATTCGATGCGCACGGGCTCCCGGTAACAGCAATAAGAGTACCAGTTACTGGGTGACTAAAATGTCCCGAGTCTTGTGTCAAAGGCTTTATGTATGTCTTTTTAAAAATAAGCTCTGTTGTTGTCTCTTTTTCGAGAACCAAAAAAAAGTTGGGGCGGGGGGAACTTCCCTGGTGTTCCAGAGATTAAGAATCCACCTTCCAATGCAGGGGAGGAGAGTTCGATCCCTGGTCAGAGAACTAAGATCCCACATGCTGAGGGGCAACTGAGCCAGTGAGTCACAAACATGCATGTTCCTGCATGCTGCAACAAAGACCCAGCACAGCCAAAAACGAAGATAAAAACAAAAAACCACTTTGCATCAAACATCGTGCATGCATGCTAAGTCGCTTCAGTCGTGTCCGACTCTTTGCAACCCTACGGACCATAGCCCACCAGGCTCCTCTGTCCTTGGGAATCTCCTGGCAAGAATACTGGCAGTGGGCTGCCATGCCCTCCTCCAGGGGATCTTCCCCACCCAGGGACTGAACCCGCATCCCTTCTGTCTTGCATTGGTAGGCGGGCTCTTTACCACCGGTGCCCATCTCCTTTCTTCTTGACTTGGGCATTGCCACGTGGGCTGGAGAAAAGGCAGCCATCCTCTGACGATGAGGCATCAGGGCTGAGGGGGGATCCCCACCCTGCTGCAGAGAGCAGAAAGGACAGAGGAGGCTTGTGCTGGGCCAAGAGCCAGGGCGGGGACCACTGCCTCTGGGTGGCGTTGTTATTTCCTGAATCTTGACCGCAGGGCTAGAGTCGAGCCCAGACCTGTTCAGAGCCCACACCTTCGGCCTTTAGACTGCCCTGCCTCCGGGGAGGAATCTGTTCTTTTTATTCTCAAAGTGCAGAAGAAGGTTCTGAGAGTCTCTCTCCCTGCCTGCCGGATGAATTATTCATCCTCCCAGAGCCACAGGAATTTCACTCTGTCTGGGCAGCTCTCCTCCGGTCCGTGCGGCCCACACCGCACCATCACAGAAGAACGTCTGTACCCTGACTTCAGTGATGCTGGTCAGTGAGTGCCTTAGAGGCAGAGACTGGCTTCTGCACATTTACATTCCCAGCGCCTAGCACATCACCCGACTCATTCTGGGCGCCTCCTCTTTCCAGAAATGAATATTGATTAGCACCTCCCTTGCTCAGTCCCCAAGCGGCACACATGGCCAGGAACTACGGTAAGCCACTCATTCCTGCTGTGCGCACAGGGCAAGGTTTGTGCAAAATGGCTCCCAGCCTCTGCACACAAACCACAAACCCCAAACCCCATTCATCTTTACCAAAGAAATCCAGCCCAAATGCTTGCCCAGCGTGAGAATTCAGACGATGTATACCCTGAAAGCTCCCTGTTAACAATAATAGAACAAGCGTGGATGTGTTTGGGCATTTAGCATGTGCCGGGACTGTGCTAAGTGATATACTTGGGTTTATTTTTTTGCAAACAAAACAAAACTACTACTTTTCTTTGTTCAGTGAGCTCTGGGTTTTATGTCAGTGAATGTCCAAATCCGAATTTTCAGGGGAGGTTTGGAGGAGAGAATAGGAAGTCTTAACTCAAAAGCTTTGCCATGTTGTCATCACCGCTAAGACAGCTCCTGGAGGGGCAGCTTCTCTGAGCTGAGGGTGGCATCTGTCACTTCCTGGGGGGTAGGTGCGGCACTGATGTTTTATGATGCCGGCACGCCACGCTTTGTCAGGATTTCTTTTCAAACAGCATCAGGCAGTGCTCTGTGGCGTGATCTGCACTGTGACATCAGTTCAGCTCAGCCGCTCAGTCATGTCCCACTCTTTGTGACCCCACGGACTGCAGCACGCCAGGCCTCCCTGTCCATCACCAACTCCCGGGGTTCACTCAAACTCACATCCATCCAACCATCTCATCCTCTGTTGTCCCCTTCCCCTCTTGCCCTCAATCTTTCCCAGCATCAGGGTCTTTTCCAATGAGTCACTTCTTCGCATGAGGTGGCCAAAGTATTGGAGTTTCAGCTTCAACCTCAGTCCTTCCGATGAACACCCAGGACTGATCTCCTTTAGGATTGAGTGGTTGGATCTCCTTGCAGCCCAAGGGACTCTCAAGAGTCTTCTCCAACACCACAGCTCAAAAGCATCCATTCTTTGGCGCTCGGGTACTGACGAAGTGTCTTGCATCAGCCTTACTTTTCTCGTGGAGTTTGGAAGGAAGGTTGGCAAGGCTCTCTTCTTCTCTTCCGACCCCAGGAGGAGTCCCTCATTCACATGCCTCTGCCGTGCTGTGCGCAGGAAGCTGCGGGTCCTGCAGGGGTTGCAGGGACGCCGGTGGGTCCGGCGCTCTGGGTCTCGGGGTCTTTATGGTCTACATGTCGGGGTCATAGTCTCCTCTGCTGCTCAGAACGTTCATACACTAGAGCGGTGGTGTGGACAAGCCAAGTCTCACGTCAGACAATTTTGCTGAGAGAGTTCATTCTTGGGTAGGTTGATAAGGAGCCTGGGGCCCTCAAGGAAGAGAAAAGGACAAAAGTTTTTTCTACATTGCTTTCTCTTAGGCGATGTAACAATGTATCTTGCTCGAGGACAAGTTTCTCCTTAACAAGAACCTTCTGACTAATCTTGTTATCTGAAGACCTATGTGGGTCTGGTAAGACCTTTCTGTTGTCTGTTCTAATCTTGTTAATTTAAGATGCATGTTGTGGGAATCTGGTAAAAGTATATGAGGCCTTGATAAGCTAGTGAGTGGGGGCACTCTCCGACCCCCTTCTGCCGTCTGTGTCAGAAACTTTGTCTGTCCCTTTTCATACTTTAATAAAACTCTGCTACACAAAACCTCTTGAGTGATCAAGCCTGGTCCCTGGTCCTGAAGCTAAATCTTCAGAGATCACGAATCCAACATCCTTCACCATAAACTATCATTGCTAAATGGCAGAGATTACTCGTAAACTGCATTCATCAAGTCTTTGCTACACAACAAAGATTTTACCTGGTTCTCTGGAGGTTTCAAGAGAAATTTAAGGCTTGATCTCTGCCCTCAAAGAGCTGACTGAGTGGGTAAAATGAAAACCTACGAAAAACTTACAAAACAGGTGAGTTGAGAGCACGTCTTATACCCAGGTTCAAATGCCAATGAGTAGAAATTAAGGCTGAAAAAGATGAAAAAAAAAAAAATCCCATTCTAACCCCATCTCTCTCTAGAGGGCAAAAAAAGAATCTGATCTGATTGTCATGAAATTCAACTTTTGATATTCCAGGCCCTCAAACCACCCACAGTTGCAGGAATCAGCCCTCAAACATCAGAAATGCAAAGACATCCCCTGTTGTGGTTGGAAAGACACAATATCATCAAGGTGGCAATAGTCTGCCAAGTAATCTACAGATTCAGCACAATCCCTGTCACAGTCCTAGCTACACTTTCTGTAGATTGTGACAAGCTGATCCTAAAATTTGAAAGGCAAGGAACCTAAGCCCCTAGAAGATAGTTCAAGTAGGGTCCAAGTGGAAGACCAGCTGGAGCCAAGGGCTAATGAGAAAGGATTCCTCGTCTGCTCTGAGATGTCTGAAAACCATCAGCTAGGCTAAGGCGTTCCTTGCTTGGACCTGGTACTAAGGCTAGTGAAGTGGTCCAAAGAGCCATCTATCGCCAAGCGAAACAATGGAGGGAGCTCTAGAAACCGTCGTCGTCTCCACAGGATTGTTGCCGTTGTCCAGTTGCCCAGTCGTGCCCCACTCTTTGCGACCCTTGGATTGCAGCACGCCAGGCTTCCCTGTCCCTCACCGTCTCCCGGAGTTTGCTCAAGTTCATGTTCATTGCATCACTGATGCTGTCCAACCATCTCATCCTCTGATGCTCTCTTCTCCTTCTGCCCTCAATCTTTCCCAGAATCGGGGACTTTCCCAGTGAGTCATCCGTTCGAATCAGGTGACCAAAATACTGGAGCTTCAGCTTCAGCATCAGTCCTTCCAATGAAGGACTAATCTACAGAATTCACATTTGATAAAATCCAACATGCTCTGATGATAAAAATGCTAACATAAAGAACCAAAAATGCACAAACAAACAACCAAGGAACAGAAGGGAACTTCCTCAACCTGATAAAGGACATTTGTAAAAGAAACAAGCTAAGGATATGAGTGACTGCTTTCCCCTTTAAGCTCAGAAGCAAGAGAAGGACGTTCATTCCGCCACTTGCATCAGCCCTGTGGTACAGAGTCTAGTGAGGACAATTAGGGAAGGAGAAGATATAAAAGGCATCCGCATCAGAAAGGAAGAAGATGCATAGGACATGATCTCCTGTACAGAAAATCCTAAGGAATCAACTAAAAAAATGATGAGAATTAATAAATAAGTTCAGCAGTCTTGCAGAGCACAATATCAGTACACAAAAATCAACTGTATTTCTGTACACTAGCAATAAACACTCCGAAAATGAAATTAAGAAAAAAATTTCACTTATAATAACATCAAGAAGAATAATATACTTAGGAATAAGTATATTCCTAAAAAAGTGCAAATTTCTTACTCTCCAAACAAACAAAATCATTGCTAAAAGAAGACCTAAATAAATGGAAAGACAGCCCATGTTCTTGTTGCAAAGACATAATCTTGTTAAGATGGCAAGAGTCCCCAGTCCCAGGCAAGAATACTGGAGTGGGGTGCGATTTCCTACTCCAAGGCATCTCCCCAACCCAGGGATCAAACCTGCATCTCTGGCGTCTCCTGCATTAGCAGGCAGATTCTTCTCCACCAGCGCCGCCTATGGGCTTCCCTGGTGGCTCAGCTGGTAAAGAATCCGCCTGCAATGCAGGAGACCCGGGTTCAGTCCCTGGATAGAGAAGGGAATGGCAACCCACTCCAGTGTTCTGGCCTGGAGAATCCCACAGACAGAGGAGCCTGGTGGGCTACAGTCCATGGGGTCACAGGGAGTCGGACACGAGGAAGGACTAAGCAGCAGCGGCAGGCCACCTCAGAAGCCCAGAGCCCCCAGAGACCCCAGAGCCACCCACAGATTCAGTGAACTCCCAACCCCAGCTACGCTTTCTGTAGATTTTGACAAACTGATCTTAAAATTTATATGGAAAAGTAAGGGACCGAAATCAGCCAAAACAGTCGTGAAAAAGAACAGAACTGGAAGATTCACATTTTTTATTCCAAACTTACTATAAAGCTACAATAATCAGACAGTGGGGTCCTGGCATGAGGATAGACATAAAAACCAGTGGAATAGAACTGGGAGGCTAAAAATAAACCCTCACAGGCAAGATCAACTGACTTTAAAGAAAAGTGTAGAGGCAATTCAATGGAGAGGGTAGTCTTTTCAACAAACGGTGCTCAGACAAAGAGATATCCCCATGCAACAAACAGAAAAAAAAAAAAAAAAAGACGAATGGACTTCATCAAAAGTTAAACTTTTTGCATCAAAGGACATCATCAAGAAAATAAAAAGACAATCCACAGAATGGGAGAAAAATTTGGAACCACATATCTGGAAATGGACTTGTATTTCAAATAAATAACTCTTACAACCCAATAATAAAAGGAAATCCAATTTCAAAATGGGCAAACGATCTGAATAAACAATTTCTACAAGTTGTACAAATGGCCAATAAGCAAAGATGCTTACCATTATTAGTCATTAGGGAAATGCAAATCGAAACCACTATGACATACCACTTCACACTCACTGGGCTGGCTAGAATAAAAAAGACAGATAATAACAAGTCTTGGCAAAGAGGTGGAGAAATTGGAGTCTTCATACATGGCTGGTGGGAAGACAAAATGTTGCAGCCCCTTTGGAAGACAGTCTGGCAACTCATAAGAGTTACCTTATGATTGACTCAACAATGCCAGTTCTACCTAGGTACCCAAGAGAAATGAAAGCACATGTCTGCATAAAAAGTTACACATGAATGTTCATAGCAATATTAATCATATAAAACCCCCAAAATAGAAGTAACCATCAACAGCTAAATGGATATATAAAATGTAGTATATTCATATAATGAAAGATCACTGGGCAATGGAAAGGAATGAAGGACTGAGACATGCTGCAACCTAGACGAACCTTGAAATCATCATGCTAATCGAAAAAAGTCAATTATAAAGGACCGCTTCATGACTCCATTTATAGTTCCAGAACAGGCAAATCTTTAGAGGCAGAGAGATGAAGGAACGAGAACTAAAGAGCACAGTTCTTTTTGGGGTGATAAAAAGTTCTTTTTGTAGTGATGGTTGCATAATCTGTGACTATACTAAGAACCATTGAAGTGTTTGATTTAAATTGGTGATCTGTAGCGGCTCAGTGGTAAAGAATCTGTCTGCAACGCAGGAGACCCGGGTTCCATCCCTGGGCTGGAAAGATCCCCTGGAGGAGGGCATGGCAACCCACTCCAGTATTCTTGCCTGGAGAATCTCCATGGATGGAGGACCCTGGTGGGCTACAGTCCATGGGGTCGAAAAGAGCTGGACACGACTGAGTGACTAACCCTTTCACTTTCCCTTTCATAGTATATGAATAAAGCTTCTAGTGTTAATAAGGCTGTTGAAAAAACTCAGTGATATCCCAGGCGTTTTTGGAAACGAAAGAAGTATAATAGCAAATTAAGTATCACACTAATCAGAAGACATGGTACGATTTCAGAAATGTTGCAAAGTGCCATCTTTGAATTGAGAAAAGTTAGCTTTATACTCATTTTGTAGCTGAGGAAATTGTCTTAGAGAGTTTCAGAACTTGCTCATGGTTATCTAGTTAGTAAATATAGAAACCGGGACTTGGGCGAGTGAATTCTTCATCTCAGATTTAGTCTAAAGAAACTGCACAGCGTTTATCTTTTTAAACATTTGGTGGAGTGCCATTTTGGATTGGACGGTGGATACAGGGAGTGAGGAGATGCTGTCTCCCTTTGGCACCTGGCCACACCTCTGCCCGCCTTGGCACTGTGTCCAGGGTGGGCACAAAATGTGGGGATGAGAGGTCGCATCCCAGGGAGGTGCATGCTCAGATGACTAATGCCCGCCTCGGGGGCCTGGGAAGCTCTGAGCCCACTCCCAGGCCTGGGGCTGGGCGGGTTTGCCTCCGGGGGCTGCGGCTTTTCTCCTGACCTGCTTCCCCAGCCCCTCGGCCCGTCAGCCAGGCTGGTTTCTGCCCCTCGTGACTGTCTTGTATTTGCTTCCCCTCTGACTGCGGGTTCGCTGTGTTCCAGTGGCCCACCGGGTGAGCAGAGAATGGCGGGTTCTGTTTGAGTTGCAGCAAGCCTGTTGGTTCAGTATCATAGTCAAGAGGCCCCGGGTTTCTAATACACTTTTCTCTTTTTAATTTAAAGAGGTTCTCAATGTACTCCCAAGGTTAATTAAACCGTGTGCTGCCTTGTCTGTTAACTTTATGTTTTACAAACTAGAAACCCAGGCGCTACAGCCCACGTGCCTTGTTCTGGGGACGTGCAGTCACGCGCTCTCGAGACTCTGCACTATTAACCCTGCAGAGCTACGCTCTGTAGATTCCGGTGGCTCCCAGTCTTCCAGCTCCTTCTACCCTGTGACTGTGAAGTCAGGACCATCCCCAAGCAGGGCACCTGCTCGAGAAGCACCATCGATGACATTCTCATTTTCATTCTGATTCTCACTTCAATCCTGTGCTTACAATGCTGTTCCTATCTCTCAGGTGAGGAAACTGAGGTTCAGAGTGCTCCTGTGGCTTGTCCAAGGTCGCATAAGCAGGGTTTGTATCCTGTGGAGGGTAGCCTCCAGGCTGAGACTCTTTTCCTGGATCCCTGCCCAGCTTTGGTTTGTGGCCAGGACGCATTACTGATGTTCCCCTATTCCCATCCTCAGCGCCCCCCCTACCTCCCCATTTGTCACCTGGTAAAAATAATTGGTGTTGGAGAAGACTCTTGAGAGTCCCTTGGACTGCAAGGAGATCCAACCAGTCCGTTCTAAAAGAGATCAGCCCTGGGATTTCTTTGGAAGGAGTGAGGCTAAAGCTGAAACTCCAGTACTTTGGCCACCTCATATGAAGAGTTGACTCATTGGAAAAGACCTTGATGCTGGGAGGGATTGGGGGCAGGAGGAGAAGGGGACGACAGAGGATGAGATGGCTGGATGGCATCACTGACTTGATGGACTTGAGTCTCAGTGAACTCCAAGAGTTGATGATGGACAGGGAGGCCTGGCGTGCTGCAATTCATGGGGTCGCAAAGAGTCGGACACGACTGAGCGACTGAACTGAACTGAAAATAATTTGGCTGCAAAGGACACGGGAGAAAGTAGACAAGAATGGCAATGCAGGCCTGTGAGGCATGTGGGGACCAGAAAGGCAGGACCTTGGCCTTGGTGATGGGGGTGTGGGAGTTGGGGGGCAAGACCAAAATATGCAAGGGCTGCAAGCAGGCTGAAACACTTGCCAATGCTCCCACACCCGTGGCCTCGCTTGCTTTTTCATTAACTGTCTTTTTTTTTATTGAAATGTAATAAATGTTCATGGTTAAAAAAAAAAATCTACTTCTACTTCATACCTCCAACCTCCCAGTCACCCTCCAAGGAAGGACAAACTGTCTTCTTTCTCTTTCAGGGATATTCAGATATTCTAGACACACACGTATTTCTCCCTTTCATTTTCACAGAGAGGAACATAACCCACACAACGTCTTGTACCTGGTTTTGTCCTGAAGACTCTTCCGCACCAGCTCACATAGGTCTGTCTCATCCTCTTCCTTCTCTCTCACGACTCACAGATTCCATGCTATGGATGGTCCTTCATTTATCCAGCGAGGCCCTATTGCTGGGGTCACTTGGGGCTGAGGCTGTTATACACAGTGCTGGGGAAAGCATCGTTGCCCATTCATTTTCAAGTATATCTCTACAGTGAATTCCTAGAGGCTGAACTGATGCAGGAACTGCTGAACCCATGACAAAGAATGTTTCACTCTGTATCAGAGATGCCGAGCTGTCTTGCATAAATCTGAACTCCTGCTTCCAGGGAGGAGTACCTGCTCCCTCTCAGTGTGACCTAATTTTTCAGTCTATATTAGACGGTGCCATAGGCTGAATCCTGACCCCTAAATATATAATCCCTGGATCCTGCACATGATACATAATGTGAAATAAGCATCTTAGCAGGTGTGACTAAGCTAGAAACTTTGAGAGGGAGAAATTAACCTGGAAATTACCCAAGTGGGCCCAGTGTCCTTATAAGAGGGAGAGGGACATCTGATTTCAGACAGAATGGAAGAAGATCCTACCTTGGAAGCAGAAGGAAGCAGCAGGGATATTACATGCTGGCTTTGAAGATGGAGGGAGGGACGAAGAACCCATGAATGCAGCTGGAGAATTGGGAAATGCACCAACAGTCTTACCCAGCACCTGTGTAAGGAAGCACTCTGAAACACCTTGATTTTAGCCCAGTAAAACCATTTTGTATTTCTGGCCTCTTAAACGGTAAGAATTGATGCTTTTGAACTGTGGTGTTGGAGAAGACTCCTGAGAGTCCCTTGGACTGCAAGGAGATCCAACCAGTCCATTCTGAAGGAGATCAGTCCTGGGTGTTCTTTGGAAGGAATGATGCTAAAGCTGAAACTCCAGTACTTTGGACATCTCATGCAAAGAGTTGACTCATTGGAAAAGACCTTGATGCTGGGAGGGATTGGGGGCAAGAGGAGAAGGGGACGACAGAGGATGAGATGGCTGGATGGCATCACTGACTCGATGGACGTGAGTCTGAGTGAACTCCGGGAGTTGGTGATGGACAGGGAGGCCTGGCGTGCTGCGATTCATGGGGTCGCAAAGAGTCGGACACGACTGAGCGACTGAACTGAACTGAACTGAAACGGTAAGAGAGTAAGTTTCTGTCGCGTGAAGCCGCTTAGTTTGCGGTTATTTGTTACGGCAGCCGTAGGTCGGTAATACCTGGGGGAGGCTGAGAGCTCCGGTGAGGGTTTGGCGGAGCGCTGCCGTCTCCACTCACCTCCATGCCGGGCTCAGTCGTCCAAAGCGTCTCCCCTTAGCCCGGGCCCGTGCCTCTCACCCAGCAGAGCAAGGTCTTGCTTATCAGCCCCACTCTCGGGAAAGAGGCCTAAGCAAACAGCTGTCAAGCACCATGTGAAAATATTTCCTTCAGCCACCCACAGATCTCACTGAGAAGATATGGACAAATAACATTTTCTTCGACTTCGTGTCTTTTCAACGCTGTTTGGTCAGCCCTGTAGATTACCCAGAGGGGACATCACGTGTTCATAAATGAGGAAGTTTTTCAGCAGTAGCTTTGTGACTCCTTGCGGCAAAGCATCATGATGGTGGGAGGGGTCCAATTCAATGTCATGTCAGGACCCCATGGCCAACTGATTTCTGGAAGGTGGGCGGGTCCCTTTCAGATGGGGCTCTCTTGGCCTCTGGAGTGAAGAAAGCAGTCAGTGTTCATAGCGATTTCTGTCTGGGAAGAGGTGTGAATTGGGAGGAATTATCTGAAATTTGATACAGGCTTTCAAAGGTTCAAATCTGGCTGTGGGCTCCTTGAGGAAAGGGAAGGAAGAAAACTGCTGAGCAAATAAACTCCCATCTCATATAAAGCCTTTTGAGGCAAATGAGTTATGGAAGGTGCCTGTAATTTGCACATAGATGCTTGATTAAAGCCCACCTTGACCATTTTTAGATGCTGGGAATATCTCTCTGCCTTCCCCCTCCTCTTAACCAGTCTTCTGCTTCTGGCGTACCAATCTCTGCTCAGCACCAAGCCCGTGAGACTTACAGGGGTGTCTGCTCCCTAAACCACCTGTTAGAGTAATCCAAGGATCCTCGACCTCCCCCTCCAAGGCAAGTGGATCAGGCCATGCAGCAGGCTGACAGTCTAATTATTCCAGCCATCAGAGGCGTCTTCTGTGTCTCTAATCTACCTTGACAAGACGGTGGTTTGTCACTTGAGGCCTCTTTAATTGGCTGCATGATTGACACAAGTGTAGGGGGCTCTTTATTTTAAGAATTGAAGAGAGCCTTTGCCTTCAAAATTAGCTCAGTTACATGATGCCAAAGACCTAGTTTGCACCCTCCAGAGGCTAGAATCTGAGTCTTGCAGTCGCTCCGCCTCTAGGTAACCAGCAAGAATAACTAGAAGAGACACCCAAGCAGTTTTCCGTTTATTGTTCACCTTTCACCGAAGGTCTCCTCAGCCCTAGGTTGGCCTGCCACCCCCTTTCAATAGCATTATGAAACAGGCTGCTGCAATCTTAATGTAGGCGGCCCCTCAAAAATGCACGCTGTTTTGGTTGCAAGTGACAGAAATCTAATTTTTTTAAAAAAAATCAGAGTTCATATACATTAGAAGTCCAACAGCTGAGCTCTGCCTGGGTTTGGGTGCTTAAACAGTATGGACAGGGCTCGGTTACTGCCTTTGCAGCTCTCAGTTCTACCCTCCTGCTGGGAGAATCTTCTAGTAGGAGAGATGACCTGCAGCAGTGCCTTACCGGATGTGAATGGTCCTCTCTCCCAGAGAATAAGCACAGAGCCCATGTTAGCACTGACGGAGGGCTCTGACTGGTCCAGCCTGCGTCACATGCTCTCCTCCTAGATCAATCACTGTACGCAGGAAAATGAAGCTCTGTGATTGGCCAAGCACCAGTCATGTGACCAGGAGGCTGCCCAATGGGCTGTGCCTGGCAGAACCTCCTGAAATAGGGACAGTTTCCTTCCCCAATAGCAGAGGGGGACAGCCAGAGTGAGAGAACAAATCCTGCACAGACTGTAGAATTGAAACTTTCAAATCTAGTGCCCTGGTAAGTTCTGTGTCTCCACCATTTCCTCTGACTAGCCTCTCCTTGTCCAACAGGATAGCCTATCAGGAAAACCAGCCTGGAGTTGTCAGGAGGGAGGGTTCTGAATGGTCGGAAAACTGGTTGGGTTTCTCCACCCTCAGGAGGCTGTGCTAGTAGATGGGAATGGATTGCTCTGCCTCTGGACACGGAGACCTAACTGATCAGAAGCGATTCTTGCCTCCTCCAAAGGATGGCAAAAGCTGGGGGCTCCTTGGATGGATGTTGATAAACCCAGGAAGGGAGCAGCAGTCACGCTGACAGTTCCTTCCTAGACCTGCACCCCCTGCCAGGCCCGCCTTCCCTATACCCTTGTCTCCCTTAGCAGGTTGGCTGGCACTGGCCCAACCTCAGCTAGAACGTCTAAGGCTGGGAAACTTGGATGTTTTCTCTGGGCTGGCCTCTTGTAGGTTTCAAAGATAGCCTTTCCTCATTGGACTTTCTTTGACTGTTTCATGGGTTTTTAAGCACAAGTCCTGATGTGATCATCGCCTGCTGCAGTTCTAAAAACTTTAAAGAACATTTGGTTATCACTTATTTAAGGCTTCTTAGTGTGTTTTATGTGTGAAATTAAAGGACGCTTGCTCCTGGGATGAAAAGTTATGGCCAACCTAGAAAGCATAGTAAAAAGCAGAGACATTACTTTGCCAACAAAGGTCGGTCTAGTCAAAGCTATGGTTTTTCCAGTAGTCATGTATGGATGTGAGAGTTGGACTATAAAGAAAGCAGAGCACTGGAGCATTGATGCTTTTGAACTGTGGTGTTGGAGAAGACTCTTGAGAGTTCCTTGGACTGACTGAAAGGAGATCCAACCAGTCAATTTATATTCATTGGAAGGATTGATGCTGAAGCTGAAACTCCAATACTTTAGCCACGTAATGCAAAGAACTTACTCATTGGAAAAGACCCTGATGCTGGGAAAGATCTAAGGCAGGAGGAGAAGGGGACGACAGAGGATGAGATGGCTGGATGGCATCACTGACTCAATGGACATGAGTTTGGGTGAACTCTGGGAGTTGGTGATGGACAGGGAGGCCTGGTGTGCTGCGATTCATGGGATCGCAAAGAGTCGGATACAAGTGAGCAACTGAACTGAACTGAACTGTCTGTGACTTAATTATGTGGCTGAAACAGATTATGTCTGAGCTTGTTACGGAGTTTTTTCTCTCTTCTCCCACTGGGCAAATTTAGCTCGCCTCGCCTAACCACTCAGCATGGTGTATGTGCAGATCAACCTCTCCCAAGCATCCCTTTCATCTTACCATCTCCTGGTTTTTACCTGCAGAATGAAGGACGACCTCCTCAACCATTCGGCCTCCACGATCCTTCCCATCCTGCCCCGCCCCACCCGTGCCATCCCCCTTCATTCCCACAGGAAGTTTTTATTTCAGGAAATCTTCTGAACTACTCACACAGTTGTGCCTCCATCATCACGGTCCATTTTAGAACATTTTCCATCACCCCCGAAAGAGACCCTACAGACCTCTTATCCACTCCCTCAGCTGGCTGCCATCACAAGTTCCTCGTCTCCTCCAATCCCAGGCCACCACTAACCTGCTTTCTGTCCCTATCGATTTGCCTGTTTTTACCCTTTTTAACTCTTCTCTCCTCTGTGTTGTGGTACCAGCCAGGCCTGGACTGATTGAACAAGAGCCTGCTGATTCACGTGCTTTTTGGACATTTGTCTTCTTCGGAGAGATGTTTATTCAAGTCTTTCACCCATTTTTAAAATCAGGTTGTTTTTTGTTGTTGCTGTTGTTGTTGAATTGTGAGAGTTCTTTATATATTCTGGATATTATCCCCTATCAGATATATGATTTGCAAATATTTTTTCCCATTCTGTGAGTTGCCTTTTCATCCTACTGAAAATGTCTTTGATGCACAGAAGATTTAAATCTTTTTTTTTTTTCTGTGATAAACTCTGCTTTATCCAGATAGCAAAAGGTTGAGGACTGAACATGGTTTTTTTTTTTTTTAACCTCATTTGCACATCTTTGAAACCAGAAGAGGAGAGGACATCCCTGGGCTAGTCATCTGGGGTGACCTTGGCTGACGGACACCTGGGTGAGGGAACTGGCCCATCCTCACATTGTCCTGCTAAATACTAACACCCCAGGAGCTCAACCCCGGCTTCCAGGGGAAAAGCCTGGAATCTCCTTCTCTGGAAGCCTCCTTCTCTGGAGGAGATTGCAATTCAACCTATCTGGCTAAGACAGTATTCTGGGGTCCCTCCCTCTGTTCCACCTGGTCTCTGTGGCTATTATGGAAGTTTTTAATTTTGATGTTTAACTATTTTTTTCTTTTGTTGCCTCTTTCTTTGGTGTTATATCCATGAGATCTTTCCCCAAAAGCTGCATTGACTTTTGAACAGCCTTCTGATTTCCTAAGCCTTCTGATTTCCCAAGTTTGCTCCAGTTTTTATGGGGCTTGACGTTCTACTTGAGACTATGAGCTTCCTATTTCCATGTTTGCCTTATTAATAGATCACCATCTCCTAAGGTGACTTGGGTATATGTCTTTACTGTTTGAAAATTAAAAATGGAACCGAAGCGTCTGTCATCTACCAAATTGAGATGCTCTTCTGTGCTACGGGGCAGTGTTTTTCAGTCTGTTCCCTGAAGCATCTAAATGCACATGATAAGAACATACGTGCTCAAATGAGCATGGGAGATGCCATGGTCTACCTCTTGTAGATCTAGAATGCACATTAGCGCATTAAAGGTTCTGAGAAATCCTGTGATAAAGAAGGCTGCTTAATTTTGTTGAACAAGCCCATTTACTCAGGGGAGGGCCTTTTTGCCTCAGCACACCGTGAACTTGCCCAGGAAGGTTTTCCCTAAACGCCCTTGGAAAGCTTGGTCTTCAAGAAAAGTGAGGCTGAAATGCACACGCGGCTGGAATAAACATTACTCTTGATCTAACAAAGCTCTCCTTTATTTTTAGTCTCCCACATTCCTGATGCTTTGTTCAGTGGAGGAAAGTTTTCCGACCTACTCTAGCAGGTCATTTGACTTTTCTGCTCACTTTAGAATAATAAAGTACTACGGGAAGTCTCAAACAGAGTCCAAGTTCAGGAATTTGAATGCTCTACGATACTCAGCTTTGATCTTGACTTTGACTTTGACTTTGATCTTGACTTAGCTCAAGCCTGCCGTGGGAATGTGGGGTCACTGCCGGCTCCTCCCTCTGGCTCTCTGCATCCCTCCTCACCACTCTTTTCATTTATCTATTTTTTCTTTTGGCTGTGCTGGGCTGAGTCTTCACTGCATCCCTCAGGCTTTCTCTTGCTGTGGACGTGGGCTCTGGAGCTCGCGGGCTGTCTCCCTGCGGCATGGGGACTTAGTTAGCCTGCGGCACGTGGGATCTTGGTTCCTCGATTCAGGGATTGAAACTGTCCGCTGCATCAGAAGGCGGATTCCTAACTACAGGACCACAGGGAGGTCCATTCTCCTCAGCGACTCTTTACTGCAGTTTGAACTTTTCCTCGGGGGAGGGAGGAGACTTGTGAGAGAGGGCAGCCCACACTCTTCTCTGTGACTCTGCTTGTTCTAAGCTCACTCTGCTCACTGCACAACAGGCCCATCAATCTGAGAGACAAGGCATTGCAGCAAGGAATAAGACTTTATTAGAAAGCTAGCAGACCAAGAAGATGGCAGACTAATGTCTCAAAATAACCATCTTATGGAGTCTAGATACCAGGTTTTTTCTAGAACAGGGATGGGAGGGAAGTGAGGAAATAAAGTAAAAAGGCCATTAATCTGATAAATATCCCCTGGAATGGCAAGCCTCAGGCAGAGGATGTGTTCATTTCTTCATTCCTGCCATCCACAGGTGAACAGGGTCCTGAACAAAGGCACTTTAGTTTAACAGTCAGGCAGAGGGCAAGGTTCTCTGAGGCAGGCGATTATGAATGATTCTAACAAAAACAGTGAAAAGCAAGTCAGAGCTCCAACATGTTTGGTGGCTAAGTGGTAAAGCATCCACCTGCAATGCAGGAAACACAAGTTCAATTCCTGGGTTAGGAAGATCCCCTGGAGAAGGGCATGGCAACCCACTCCAGTATTCTTGCCTGGAGAATCCTGTGGACAGAGGAGTCTGCCGGGCTAGAGTCCTTGCAGTTGAAAAGGAGTTGGACACAACTTAGCAACTAAACCACCACCACCATAATCAGAATTGGCTCTTCCCTGCAAGATGCTCTCTCTGGGCTTGGGGATGGTCAGGGCTGGCTCTTATTGGCAGGCATCATTTTGGAGAAGCCCTGCTGAGCCTTGTCTCCTGCACCCCGTTGGCTTAGGCTGGAGCATCTCTGTTCTGAGGGGACCCTCCTCAGCCCATAGGTATGCAGCGGGCAGTTCCGTCTTGTACCTTCTCTTCAGAAGACAGTAGAGCTTCAGAGACCAACTGATCCACTCTCCTTTACAGGTGCAGCCTCTGATGGCCTTGACCCTGTGCTCTGAGGTTACTGTGGCTTTCTGGCTCAGCCACCTCTAGTTGCGGGGAAACGCTTCCTCAGCCCTGCTCTGACCATCCCTGTAGGAGCAGCAAATCCCAAGTGTCAACCTTGCCCTGGGACCCCAGAGCAGTTAGTCAGCATTCCGTCTGCCCAGTGCTCCCTGGGTGGCACAAATGCCTCATCTTCCATCCAAGTCCATGTAAGATTCCTCAGTCACATGTCAGGCCCCATTCCTCTGAGGCTTCAGCATTTCAAAGCCCTGGACTTGGAATCAGAAGCTGGTACCTGTATCCTTACCTCTAGAGGCTCAGCGAGGTCACAAAGAAGTCCTCTCACTTCAGTTCGAATTCTTGGTCTGCCAAAGGATCCAGGAACAGAATATTGTGGTAGGTTATCACATCTGCATATGGAAAGTATCATTCTCATGGTCCCTTTGGGATCTTGACCTTGTCACATGGGTTCACCAGTTGAAACTCATGCTGGAATAGTGTTCTAACATTCGGTCACAGAGGGTAATCCTCTAGCATTGCCTAACATATGCTAGGTGCTCAGAATGTGACCTTTGTTTTGTCTTCTCTCTTCCTCTAAATCAAAGCCTCCCCATTTTTCTGAAGCCATCTACAATAATTCTCCTCTGCAAGTCCTCTAAACAATGTAAAGAAATAGAGGAAAACAATAGAATGGGGAAGACTAGAGATCACTTAAAGAAAATTAGAGATACCAAGAGAACATTTCATGCGAAGATGGGCTCGATAAAGGACAGAAATGGTATGGACTTAACAGAAGCAGAAGATATTAAGAAGAGGTGGCAAGAGAATACACAGAACTGTACAAAAAATATCTTAAGGACCTAAATAACCATAATGGTGTGATCACTCACCTAGAGCCAGACATCTTGGAATGTGAAGTCAAGGGGGACTTAGGAAGCATCACAACAAAGCTAGTGGAGGTGATGGAATCCCAGTTGAGCAATTTCAAATCTTAAAAGAAGATCCTGTGAAAGTGCTGCACTCAATATGCCAGCAAATTTGGAAAACTCAGCAGTGGCCACAGGACTGGAAAAGGTCAGTTTTCATTCCAATCCCAAAGAAAGGCAATGCCAAAGAATGTTCAACTACTGCACAATTGCACTCATTTCACATATTAGCAAGGTAATGCTCAAAATCCTTCAAGCTAGGCTTCAGTAGCATCTGAACTGAGAAATTCCAGATGTACAAACTGGATTTAGAAAAGTCAAAGGAACCAGAGATCAAATTGCCAACATCCATTGGATCATAGAAAAAGCAAAGGAACTTAAAAAAAAAACAAAAAAAAACCTACTTCTGCTTCACTGGCTATGCTAAAGGTTTTGACTGTGTGGATCACAACAAAATGTGGAAAATTCTTCAAGAGATTAGAATACCAGACCACCTTATTTGCCTCCTGAGACACCTGTATGCAGGTCAAGAAGCAGCAGTTGGAACCAGACATGGAACAATGGACTGGTTCCAAATTGGGAAACAAGTATGTCAAGGCTGTATATTTTCACCCTGCTTATTTAACATATATGCAGAGTACATCATGTGAAGTGCCGGGCTGGATGAAGCACAAGCTGGAATCAAGATTGCTGGGAGGAGTATCAATAACCTCAGATATGTTGATGACACCACACTTATGGCAGAAAGTGAAGAGGAACTAAAGAGCCTCTTGATAAAACTGAAAGAGGAGAGTGAAAAAGTTGGCTTCAAACTCAACATTCAGAAAACTAACATCATGGCATCTGGCCCCATCACTTCATGGCAAATATAGGGGGGAATAGTGACAGGTTTTATTTTCTTGGGCTCCAAAATCACTGCAGATGGTGACTACAGCCATGAATTAAAAGATGCTTGCTCCTTGGAAGGAAAGCTATGACAAACCTAGATATTGTATTAAAAAGCAGAGACATCACTTTGGTGACCGCAATCCATGACTATAAGGTTCGTATAGTCAAAGCTATGGTTTTTCCAGTAGTCCTGTGTGGATGCAAGAGTTGGACCATAAAGAAGGCTGAGTGCTGAAGAATTGATGCTTTCAAATTGTGGTGCTGGAGAAGACTCTCGAGCGTCCCTTGGACAGCAAGAAGATCAAACCAGTCAATCCTAGAGGAAATCAACCCTGAATATTCATTGGAAGGACTAATGCTGAAGCTCTAATACTTTGGCCACCTGATGCAAAAAACCAACTCACTGGAAAAGACCCTGATGCTGGGAAAGATTGAAGGCAGGAGAGGGGGATGACAGAGGATGGGATGGTTGGATGGCATCACTGACTCAATGGACATGAGTTTGGGTAAACTCTGGGAGTTGGTGATGGACAGGGAGGCCTGGCCTGCTGCAGTTCATGGGGTTGCAAAGAGTCGGAGACAACTTAGCAACTGAACAACACCAACAAGTCTTCCAAACCAATCACCCAGGAGTGATTATAGTTAATGGAGTCTCAAATCCCTGTCACCAGCCGGCAGCTGTGATACGTGGCTTAGGTATTGGCTAACCTCTTGAATAACACAGTTTGTAAAATTCCCTACAAATTTTGGGGCTGGTCTTTTTCCCCCCAACTCTGTTTAGATAGAACTGGTGTTTAACATTGTGGAAACTTAAGCTGTACAACATTGTACATTGATTGAGTTGATACAATCACATATCACAAAAGAGCTCCCACAGTAGTGGCACCTGACACCTCTCTCTCCTCACCCCATTATTATGTCTTTTTTGTGGCAAGAATATTTAAAATCTTGGTTTTTATGTATATAATACAGTATCTTTAGCTATAATCACTGTGATGCACGTTAGATCCCCAGAACTTAGTGAGTTTTTAACTGCAGTTGAACACTTGGACCCATCCACGCCCCAGCCCCCAGTAACCACTACTATACTTCCTGTTTCTCTGAGTTCAGCTTTTGTGGCTCCCATATATAAGTGAGGCCGTGCAGTGTTTGTCGTTCTCTGGCTTATTTCACGTATCGTAGCCTGGGGGAGGTCTTCTGGGGGCTAGGTCAGGTCTTAGCTTCAGCACCCAGGATCCTCGCTGAGTTCTGCGGGATCTTCTGTGCAGTGGGTGGACTTTTGTGCAGTTGCGGTGTTTGGTCTCAGTGGTTGCAGTATGGAGGCTCTCGAGCTGTGACCCACGGGCTCAGGAGTTGCAGCACGCAAGCTTAGCTGCTCCACCGCATGTGGGATCTTAGTTCCCCAACCAGGGATGGAACTTGTGTCCCCTGCATTGCAAGGTGGATTTACTGCACCACCAGGGAAGTCCCTAAATGTTCTTTTAATAAGTGAACAAGGTGATTACATGATGCAAAGAGAGAAGGTGAAGAGAAAAAAAAGGTGTGCATCCAGGCCCAAAATTACTGTAATAAAGGTGTGTGATGTCATTTCCTGGAAAAAGCTCAGGTTCTAGAGTTATACTGACTCTACCATTAACGACCCTATAACCTTGGGGAAATTTTTTAAATTAGTTAACGTACCATTTTAACTAATATGACGAAGACTCGCAGTAGCAAAAAATTGAATTTGTTTCTCTCACTTAAAAGGCCAAAAGGTAACCTGGGGCTGGTGAGGTGGCTCCTTGACCATCAGGGACCCAGGCTCCTTCTCTCTTGGTGCTCTGCCATCCTTCAGTGGGGCTTCCAACTTGTGACTCAGAAAAGTGTTTGGCTTCTCTTATGTCTACTTTCAGGCTGACAGAGAAGGGGATGAGTGAAGAGGAAGACCAGCCCCTCCTTTAAGGGCTGGGGGCTCAGAAGGCACACTCAACACCCCCATTCACACCCCATTGGGTAGAACTTAGTCATATGGCTACATTTGACTGCAAAGAAGTGTGGGAAATTCATTTTGGGCTGGAGAGTAATATTCTAAGCCGAGAAATCCTATCACCCTAGAAGGAAACGTGCACAAATAGCAGTCTCTGCTTTATTCTTTTTTTTCCCTTAATTTTAAGATTGATGGATTTGTTTGTTGGGCTGCACTCGGGCTTTCTCTCGTTGCGGCGAGTGGGGGCTCCTCTTCGCTGAGGTGCACGGCTTCTCACTGCAGTGTTTTCGCCTGTTGCGGAGCGTAGACTCTAGATATGCTGGCCCAGCAGTTTCCATTCTCAGGCTCTAGAGTGCCGGCTCGGTAACTGGGGAGCACAGGCTTAGATATCTCAGGGCCTACGGGATCTTTCTCGACCACGGATCAAACCCGTGTCCCCTGCATTGGCAGGCAGATTCTTAACCACTAGACCTCCAGGGAAGCCCTTTGCCTTATTTATTTATTTATTTTTGCCACCATTCCACTCCCAGTCCTCCACCCTATCCTGTTCTTCATTTATAAAACGTGTGCCTCACTGTGTTACAATCAGATGAGATGAGTTATTTGGAAGTATCTTGTAATCCCCGAAGTTCCATCCAAACACAAGTTAACTGATGGTAAATGAGTAAAGAATACCAACAAAGGAATCAGAGAACAAAGGGAGATTCATTCTAGGTGAAATGATAGAGGAGTTTATGGAGCGGGTACTTTTTAAGTTGCACATTGAAATATTGACTGGTACTTCTAAGGAGGAAAACAAAGGAGGTTGTGGGGGAAGTATAGAAAACATCCCAGGTGATGGGCAAAGTAAGATAAAGGTGGGGAGGTGAGAATTTGGATGCATGTTTGAGATGCTTCATGGGGTACAGTTTGGGGAGTGCAAGGGCAAGAAAAAGAATTGGACCAGAGCAGGTGAACTCTGGGAGCTGGTGATGGACAGGGTGGCCTGGCGTGCTGCAATTCATGGGGTCGCAAAGAGTTGGACACAACTGAGCGACTGAACTGAACTAAACTGAGGCAGAACCCCGATGCCATGCAGCAGTTGGAGGTCTCTGGGTGGGAAGTGGGAAGCTAGTGCCCACCTCTGCTAAGGGTTTGATGTGATTTTCTTCACGGAGGGCCCGTGCCTGGAGGAGGATGGCCTTGGAGACTGGGAGGCCACTTAGGAGGCTGGGATGAGAGTCCCCGTGAGATAGGAAGTGGCCTGAACCAGAGCCATGAGAATGGAAGGGTGGTGATGGGTTTGGGAACCATTCCACAGGTGGCAGAATGGATGGAGTGAAGACTAGGTGCCGAACAGGGTTTTACCAGTGACCACTGACCAAGAGGGAGACCCCAGAGAGCGGGGCAAATTCAGGAGGAAGAAAGTAAATTCAGAGCCTGCAGATGTGAGTCTGAGCACCTCCCAGCAATGGGAAATTTGAAGTGTGCTAATAAAATTGATGTCAGAGAACTAAAGAATTTACCAAAATGATAAAGATGCTTAATCAAATGTACTGTTGCCTCTTAGAGGATGATCTAATGTCTAAAATTTCAGACAGCCTAATTAAAATTCAGTCTTGGGGAATAACTTCTTTTCCCTTTCTGGAGCCTGAACTGTTGTAACTCACTCTTTGCACACAAGCAAGCCAGGGCTGTGTCTCACTTGATACACAAAGGGCATTTCCAAAAGACTTGCAGGGTTAGGGGTGCCTCTCACCAGAGGGTGGGGAAACATTTGACCATTTCTTTTCTTTTTCTCCCCAATGTCCTCCTTTGATCTGGAGATATCCAGACCTTAGTCTTCAGTCCAGCTGTGAGAAAAGCTTTCCAATTTGTGTTCACAGTGGCAGGAAGAGGTTAAAAGTATCGTCTTGAGCTGAATCGCAGATCCACAATGAAAACCGAACAGAAGATGGCGAGTGAGTTTTTTCCCTTTCAAAATTTTCCATCCTTGTGATAAATTGATTATGCAAAAAGCGTAAACCATTTAAACATCACCTTGAGAGTTCGCAAGGACAGTAAAAGGTGCCGGGTGGAGGTGGAGCCTGGAGATCCTCCCCAGCCATGCACGGTCATTGGCCACACCATCTCACCCTGCAGAGCTTAGAGTGACTGTCACCTGGTCCTGAGGAATTCAGCTCATCATGCTGTAGGTTTGACCTTGAGCATCCTGAGCTGGGAAGTGGAATTTATCAACCGCTCTGGCTATTATTATGATTATTTTCCCTACACATTTGGAGACCCAAGTGGTCCAGGCTAAGAACAGTGTTACATTCATCATTCAACAAAATGGAGTAATAAGAATGTAGCTAAAATCCCACAGTGCATTTTGTAGAGAACATCAATGGTTTAGCTCAAACATATCTCTCATGATGCTTTGTCCAAGTTCTGTGGCCACAGGGGCCTCAATAACACCGCTGAGGACTTCACTGTCCCCACACTGGGTGAGGCTTCAGGTGCTCTGCTTCTTGGGGACCCGAGAGTGTGGCCAGTGGGTCTGTAGCCAACTCATTGCTGGGCTGCAGGGCTGGGACTAGGGGGTCACAAGCTAGGACTGCAGGGATTCCTGGGAGTCTCAGTGGTAAAGAATCCACCTGCTAATGCAGAAGATACAGGAGTTCAGTTCAGTCACTCAGTCGTGTCCAACTCTTTGCAACCCCATGGACTGCAGCATGCCAGGCCTCTCTGTCCATCACCAACTCCTGGAGTTTACTCAAACTCATGTCCATTGAGTCAGTGATGCCATCCAGTCATCTTATCCTCTGTCATCCCTTTCTCTTCCCATCTTCAATCTTTCCCAGCATCAGGGTCTTTTCAAATGAGTCACTTCTTCACATCAGGTGGCCAAAGTATTGGAGTTTCAGCTTCAGCATCAGTTCTTCCAGTGAATATTCAGGACTGATCTCCTTTAGAATGGACTGGTTGGATCTCCTTGCAGTCCGAGGGACTCTCAGGAGTCTTCTCCAACACCACAGTTCAAAAGCATCAGTTCTTCGGTGCTCAGCTTTCTTCACAGTCCAGCTCTCACACCCACACGTGACATGGTTTGGACTAGAGATGGTCAGCAGACACTCTCAGTAGCCTTGGGATGGTTCCTGAGGCACTGCTCCAGGCAGCTGCTGTTCAATGGTTGGAACTACATGTGAGCTGCGCTGGTAGGTGTCTAACCCCTGGCTCTCTGGGGAAAGCCCTGGTTTGTCACGTTTGCCAATTTCTATGGTGTAAACACTCCTCTGTGGCTGATTTCAAGCTTCCATCACAAAGTCACTGACCACACCATTGGGAATAGACGATCTCCAAAGAGCTTTTTATTTTCAGTCATCTCTGATTCTGAATCAAACTGTGATCTCTAACACCTCTTAGAAAGTTGCATTCCCTTAAGTCATTGCTTTTTGAATTCCTCTCAAAGCAGATACATGTGAGGACTTTGTTGGGAAAGTGAGAGTCTAGGGAGCAGAAGTGGAGAACAGGGGAATGATCATCAGGGAGGAGGAAGATGCAAAGCCAGGGTGCATTCAGTGGGATGGGCTGCCCCGGCCTGTTGGATTGGCAGAGAAGTCACACTGAAACCATGTCACTCAGATTGGGACTTGAACTCTTGCACCGGGACTGGAACCCAGCCAAAACCCAGGCTGGGACTTGAACCCGTGGTCTTTTAACTGAAATCACACAACTGGTCTCAGGACTTAATGAAGCTCAGGTTCTTGATGTCCCATCACAGAAAGAATTCAGTGAGAGACAAAGTGATAGGTAAGAGGTGGGTGTATCTAGAGAGATACACATTCCATAGACAGAAAGTGGGCTGTCCCAAAAGCCGAGAGTGGCCCCAAGGCAGGGGTTGTCTTGGAAAGTGAGAGTGTTCATGGGAGAATCGTGCTCCACAGAGTGTGGGCCATCTCAGATGAAAGCGACCTTGAAATAGGATGTGGTTAGTTTTTATGGGCTGGGTAATTTCATAGGCTAATGACTGGGAGGAGTATTCCACTATTTTGGGGAAAGGTTGGAGGTTCCCAGGAATTGGGCCACCTCTCACTTTTTGGTCTTTAATGGTCGCCCTTGGAACTGTCATGGCGCTGGTGGGAGTGTCCCTTAGCTCATGCTAATGTCTTACAAGCAGCATGTGATGAGGCTCAAGGTCCACTGGGAGTCAGATATTCCACCATCTGGGACCTGATTGGTGCTAACCAGTTTTCGTCATATCCCACGTCTTTTAAAAGCAGTGCCCTGCCCCGGTGCCTCCTGTGAAATGCATCTGTGGGACTGGTTGGAGGGAGGAGAGACAATGCCTGTATCCATTCCTGCTGTGTTTCAAAATGGGCACAACTTTGACCTTGCAATTCTCTCTTTCTTTCTCTGCCTCTGTCTCTGTCTCTCTCTCTCTCTCCTTGGAATACTTGCCCCATCAACCCAGCCAGCATGTTGTGAGAAAGCCCAAGCCACTTGGATAAGCCATAGGTAAGTATTCCAGCCAATTGCCCCAGCTAAGTTCCCCACCAACAGCCAGCACCAACCTCCAGCCACGTGAGTAAACAAGCCTTCAGATGATTCCTGCCACCATCTTTGAAGTTTTCCAGTGGAGGTGCCAGCTGTCATGAGTTAGGAACAAGCTATCCCATTCTGCCCTGATCAAATTTTGGCCACCAACACACACCATCCCACAAAGAGATAATAAATATTATTGTTGTCTTAAATCATCTACTTTTGGAGTAGTTTCTCAGCAACAGATAGTTATGAACCCATCTTCTTTTCATACAAGTCCCTTTTTAGTCTTTGATTTCCAAATTGAAGAGTCCTTTCTTGTGGTCCTTGGACACCAAGTAAATCAAGCCAGTTGATCCTAAAGGAAATCAACCCTGAATATTCATTGGAATGACTGATGCTGAAGCTGAAACTCCAATATTTTGGCCACCTGATGTGAAGAGTTGACTCATTGGAAAAGACTCTGATGCTGGGAAAGATTGAAGGCAGGAGGAGAAGGGGACAACAGAGGATGAGATGGTTGGATGGCATCACCGACTTGATGGACATGAATTTGAGCAAACTCCAGAAAATAGTGAGGTTACAGGGGAGCCTGGCATGCTGCAGTCCATGGGGTCACAAAGAGTCGGGCACAATCTAATGACTGAACAGAAACTCTTGTGAAATCTGTCTTCAAACAGCTCAGTACCTGCTTGGGATTCCTATGTCTTGACTTGTGGGGCAACACTGGTTCTAGCATAGACCTGAGGACCACTGCAAGGGTATGCAAGGCCTCTGGGTGTACCCCCGTGCTTATGGTAAGGCATGGAATGGGGGGATCTTGGAAAGGAGAAAGAGAAGAGGTGAAGGAGGAGGAAGAGAGGGCACTAGACAGGTGCAAGGAGGGGGCGGATGATGGAGGAGAGGGACGTGTCGCTGAGGAGGCTGGTGGTCCACACCAGGTGGCCCAGTCTTGCTGACTCACTTCCAGGGAGGCCTTGGATGACGCTCTCCCTGCAGGAATCTGATGAGTCACACACACGCAGTCAGGTAGGGAGCCGGAGGGTGTCTGCCTTCCTCCTTCATGGCAGGAGACGCCAGCTGGATTTTGCCACGTCTGACTTTGATTGAAACACCACTTCCTGTCAGGTTCTGTCCTAGACTCTGGGAACATGGAACACTCCAAGTCCTTGCCCTCAAGGAGTCAGAGTCCATTCGAGGACAGAGTTTGAAACAGTTCAGTCACTAGTTATGCTTTCCAAGGGAGGTTTCAGCTAAAATTTAGGAAGAAGCTTCTTAAATAATTAAATATGTGAGCGGAGTGATGGTGGGGCTCGGGGGCAGAGGAGGGGAGGGAGGAAGAACCTGACTGCATGGATTTAATTAAAAGAAAAAACACCACCATTGATTTTGAAAGCCCTTGGCTGATGTTCATTAACCATCTGGGATTGATTTGATGGTTGATTGTAGAGACTTTGGTAAATAAAACGAAAACAAATATTTCCAAATTGAGCATATTTTGAGTCTGATGATTGGACTTCAGTTAGAATACTTCTGAAGAGATTGAAATCAACTCAAACTGACTTAAGTAAAAAGGGAATTCATAGGCAGATGTAACTGAGGAGTCCAGGTCTGGGTTGAGAATACAGATAGATTTCAGACTCAGACACATTCAATGAAGATTCAGTTTTTCTTCATCTCTAGACCCTGCCTTCCTCCATACTGATTTCACCCTCGTGTTTCCCAAGATGCTGTTAACTTTGCTAAGCTCTCCCCTCATGGTGGCAAGGTGGCTGCATGGCTCCAGCCCTCGTCCTCTCAGAGTCATTTTCCTCTAGCCTAGCATGCCTTTCAGATGTCTCTGGTTAGGCCATGTGCCCAACTCTGAAGCTTTCACTGTGGCTGTTGCAGGACTGATCAGCTGGCTCAGGCCTATAGCATGTGGAGCTGGCGTGGTGGAGATAGGGAGGCTTGACCCAACCTTATGGACTAAGAGAGGTTTGGATCATCACCCCAAAATTGGGGACTTTCATCAGAAAAGGAATGAATGCTGGGGAATACAATTAAATGACCCCACAGTGGCCCAGAAACGAGACAATAGGAAGTCCTGGGGGCAGTGGAAGGCAGCTCAGCACATAAAGGGAGTCAGGCTAAAGTGGTTCTGAAGTCAAGGTCAAGTTGGCCTCATTGCCAAGGCAGAGAGGCTTACAGACCACCGTACGTATCTTTGTGTGTGTGTGTTTCCCCTCCCATTGCAGAGGGTGACAGCCATGGAGGTGCCCCATTCTTGTCTTTTTTCAAGAAATAGTTGTCATTCAGCTCCAAACAGTGAGATTAGTTTGAAGCTAAAGCCATGCTCTCCCAGGGCACCCTTGGCTAACGACTGAGCTTGGCAGGGGTACTAGAGCTGGTACTAGTCCTGCCCCATGTGGGACTCCTCTAACGGGCAATCTTTGCTCTGCGTCTCCCTGTCCTGTTGGCTGAGACCATCAGATCTGCTTTGTTTGATCCCTGAATCACTGTATGGAAGGTCTCCCACCGATCAGGAAGACCACACTCAGCTGTTCAGTAGGCAAAAAGTATTTTTGATGGTGCTCTTTTACTAGGGCACAAATTCCATTCAGGAGGGCTCCACCCCTTCCAAAGTCCCCACCTCCAAAAACCATCACACTGGGGATTGAGTTTCAACATATGGATTTGGAGGGTGGGGAGATGGGGATACAAATATTCAGTCTATGGCCTCTGTCTTTAAATGGCTGCCCTTAACAACAGCACAAAGCAGCTCTGTTAACCCAGCTGTTGGTTCAGTGTTTCAAATAATAATTTTATAGAAATATGACATATATAGAAAGGTGCACAAAACGTGAATTCCTCAAGATCAATGAATTCAGTTCAGTTCAGTTCAGTCACTCAGTCATGTCCAACTCTTTGCGACCCCATGAATTGCAGCACGCCAGGCCTTCGTGTCCATGACCAACTCCCAGAGTTCACCCAAACTCATGTCCATTGACTCAGTGATGCCATCCAGAGATCTCATCCTTTGTCGTCCCCTTCTCCTCCTGCCCCCAATCCCTCCCAGCATCACAGTCTTTTCCAAGGAGTCAACTCTTTGCATGAGGTGGCCAAAGTATTGGAGTTTCAGCTTTAGCATCAGTCCTTCCAATAAACACCCAGGACTAATCTCCTTTAGAATGGACTGGTTGGATCTCCTTGCAGTCCAAGGGACTCTCAAGAGTCTTCTCCAACACCACAGTTCAAAAGCATCAGTTCTTCGGCACTCAGCTTTCTTCACAGTCCAACTCTCACATCCATACATGACCACTGGAAAAACCACAGTCTTGACTAGACGGACCTTTGTTGGCAAAGTAATGTCGCTGCTTTTGAATATGCTGTCTAGGTTGGTCATAACTTTCCTTCCAAGGAGTAATGAGTTATCACAAAGCAAAACACCCCTGCACTCACCATCCAGTTCAAGGGAAAAATCATTTCCTCACCCCAGCTGTCTTCAGCCCCACCACACATTCATTCTCAAAATTCTTACAAGTTTCTCATTCTAAGTTTAATAGAGGAAGCAGATTCATCCAACCTCTTTAGTCAATGGAGTGGCAGACTGGAAAAAGGAGAGAGAGACTTCATTTGGTTTTGTTGGCTCTAACCTTAAAAAGCAAGTTTTATCTTTAAGATGTTTTCAAGACACGAATATTTTCCAGATTTTGCATAAGGAAATGGGGAGGTGGGGAGGCAGGAGTTCAGTTTTGTTCTATCCTTGTTCAGAAGTCTGATCTTGATAAGCAAAGAATATAATTAAAATGGATTACAGACTATTAAACGCAAACAAGAACAAAATGATTGCAGTGTGTGTAAGCCAGTAATTAAAGCTTTAAAAGAGGAAAAAGTCACCATCACTTAAAACGTTTATTTGTCAAGGCTAGTAACAAATATTGACATGAGAGCCTTTTTCTTTTATTTCCTTCTTAGCATCAGGCTCTCAGCAATTAGTGGTGCATATTCCAGAATCAATACAGCCTTGGGTCTGAAGCAATAAGATCCATACATTTTAAAATTAGGTGGTATAATAGCAGACTGGCTCCATAAAGCAGACTTCCTGGCAGCGTATTTCAATTAGTGCTTATTAGATGACAGACTGAAACAAGGCAGGAGCAGCACCCCCTTAAACTGGTTTTATCGCAAAGATACCCTTACGATGACCGTCAGGGAGAGAGGTTTTTTGGTCTCCTTTTAATTTTTTACATTTCTTTTTAACTGTTTTTAAATTGAAGTATGGTTGATGGAAATATTACATAATTTGCAGGTTTACAATATACTGAGTCACAATTTTTAAACGTTATACTCCATTTACAGTTACTATAAAATACTAGCTATATCCCCTGTGCTGTGCATATATCCTTGCAGCTAATTTTATTCCTGATAGTTTGTACCTCCTAGTACCCTTCCCCTATTTTTGTCTCCTCCTTCCTTCTTTATGGGCTTTCCTGGTGGCTCAGATGGTAAAGAATCTGCTTGCAGTGTGGGAGACCTGGGTTCGATCCCTGGGTCAGGAAGATCCCCTGGAGAAGGGAACGGCAATCCATTCCAGTATTCTTGCCTGGAGAACTCCATGGACAGAGAGGAGCCTGGCGGGCTAAAGTCCATGGGGCCGCAAAGAGTTGGACGTGACTTATTGAATTAATCTATATTCAATTAATCTATAATTAATATCCCTCTTTCCATTGGTGACCACTAATTTGTTCTTTATATCTGTGAATCTACTCCTTTTTTGTTAGATTTACTAGTTGGATAGTATTTTTAGATTCCACAAGAAGTGATATCCTACAATACTTGTCTTTTTCTGGCTGGCTTATTCCATTTAGCATAATGCTTTCCAAGTCCATACATGTTGGCAAAATTTCATTCTTTTTTATGACTGAGTAGTGTTTTACTGTGTGTGTGATATATATATATATACATCACCTCTTCTTTATATATATATATATGTGATATAAATATATACTTATATATGTGTGTGTGTGTGTATATCACTTCTTTATCCATTAATTTGTTGATGGACACTTAGATTGCCTCCATATTCTGGCAATTGTAAATAATGCTTATGCCATGCTTAGTCACTCAGTCATGCCCAACTCTTTTAGACGCCATGGACTGTAGCCCATAATGTTCTTCTGTCCATGGGATTCTCCAGGCCAGAATACTGGAGTGGGTTGCCATGCCTTCCTCCAGGGGATCCTCCCAATCTGGGGATCAAACCCAGATCTCCCACATTGCAGGCAGATTCTTTACCATCTGAGCCACCAGGGACGCCCAAGAATACTGGACTGGGTAGCCTAGCCCTTCTCCAGGGCATCTTCCCAACCCAGGAATCAAACCAGGGTCTCCTGCACTTCAGGCAGATTATTTACCAACTGAGCTACCAGGGAAGCCTGACTAACACCTAAAATCCTCTAAATTCACTTGCTTGCACTCAGGAGCTTTAGCCATTAAAGCTGCACATGGATTAGAGCCTTCTTTGGATGCAAATGCCTCCTGTAGGTTTCCAGCCTGCCCAGCGGAGGCTGGGTCTTATCACAGGTGGAGACCAGCATCCCAGGCAGGGCTCTGACCCTGGTGGCCAGGAGACAACGGTCCCCACTCTTACCTGCCGTCAGGCTTGAACAGTGTCCCTGTCTCCCCTGGGACAGTTCAGGCCCCAGATATCATCAAGCGCCAGGCACAGGGCCTGTGGAGATACATAAAGCCAAAGTTCTTGACCTCAAGTTGTCTTTGAGGAGTTAGTATAAATAACCCTTAGCATTCTCCTACTCCTGTTTCCCTAATACTGTGAAATCCCTTTTATCTGGCTTTGTAAGAGGTGATGGATGGAGCCTGGAGTGCCCTGCCTGCCTGTTTACAGACCTGGACTCTGGCTTTCACAGGCGGTTTGCCCATCCAAGCAGTAGAATACTTGTGGGACCAGTGTGTCTGTGAGTTTGAACCCATGCAGGGTTATAAATAAGTCCCTCTCTCCAGGGCTGTAATGAGAATTAATGAGGTTTAATTCTACCAGGTCTTGCCGAGCAGGGGTCAGGCCATCAGGTGTTTCTGTGAATCACAGAACAGATTGTGTTTATCAGGACTGATCTCCTTGGAGCATCAGGACAAAGGGAAGCAGTCTGGTTCTGCCATGAACCAAGAAGGCTGAGGTGCTGATGGCCAAAGCCCAGAGTCGTTGGGTAAATGGAGGGAATTGCTGGCAGGGCTGACCCCCAGCCACTGGGCAAGCCAAGGCCAGGCCCAGAGTGGGCTCAGAGCAAGAGAGAAGTCAACTGCCTCCCAGAGGCCTGGCGTGGGCTCTGGTGCAAGCCAGCAGAATGTGAACACTTGGGGATGGGGAACAGACCAGGCCCAAGGCAGGGTCTGGAGGGCATCCGAATGAGAGGTCTGTATCATCTGTAGAATGGGGACTTTAAGATAGTCATCCCTGGGTCCTCATGGGGATTAAAGGAATGTTGATTGCCTCTGGCTACAAGCAGCAGAATTTGAATTCATTCATTCAACCATCTTTGACCTGATCTGTTTTATATTGTGTGGGATGAGTTTTGCAAAGACCTTGTCACAATTTTTGTCTGAGGACCTGTGGGAGGTCTCTGAGAGGTAGGAGGGTAAACCCCCTACAAGAGCATCATCTGTTTCCATGGCTACACAAGGACGCAGAGTACCAATGCATCCTTGGCTTGGAAGATCCAGGCACTGGATGATGAGGGGGACCCTTGTGAAGCCAACTCCATTATTGGCCCGCTCTGCCTCTAAAATGTACCCTGATCTGACCACTTCCCAAGACACGTGATTGCATCAAGCAAGAACAGCTCTAACCCAGTTCTAAGACTTCCCTGCCTCAGCTTTGGCTGGAGGGAATCTCTGGACTGCTAGAGCCAGAGGGACCAACATGTGGTAACACGTGGCAACGTCTGGGGAAAGAGACACTTCTTTCCATTTGTCACATTTTACTGAGGAGGGAAACCCTTCTGAGAAGCTCCCTATAGTGTTCCCCTTGGGGATCATTGGCTAAGATGGGAGTCACATGTTCTAACCGCAGGGGAGCCTGAGGAAGCAAGTTTCTGCTTTTTCAACCCTTGGTTGGCTACACAACCAAGAAGGAGGAGATGGGAAAGAATTGTTGATGAGGCTGCAGAAAAGTCTATTAAGGGGCCCTGAACCGTGCTTGCCACACAGAGCTCAGTACCTGTTCATAGCCTTTCATCCTCTGATCCCACCGTTACCAACCACCATCTCATCCTGTTGGAATCATCATTGGTGGTTGGTTGGTTGGAATCATCGATGGTTGATTGGTTACCAACCACCATCTCATCCTGTTGGAATCATCATTTGGTGATTCTAATTTCCATCCCAGAACTGTCCTCTCTCCTAAGACAAAAGGTACAGCATGTCTGATCAGCGAGTGAACACCCATGGGTACATGGCTTTCTTCAGACCCAGGGAGGCCATTATAGTGGGCTACAAATACCCACAGGGGTTGGGCTTTCTCTCTCCCCTTGTGTGAAGTTAGGAACCAGAGAACGAAAGGGAAAGGAAAGGAAAAGTCGCTCAGTCATGTCCGACTCCTTGCGACTCCACGGACCATGCAGTCCATGGAATTCTCCAGGCCAGAATACTGGAGTGGGTAGTCTTTCCCTTCTCCAGGGAATCTTCCCAACCCAGGGATCGAAACTGGGTCTCCCGCATTGCAGGCGGATTCTTTACCGACTGAGCCATCAGGGAAGCCCAACTACAGAATATGCCAGGTAACTTCACCTCGATAAAAACATTCACACCTCGTTGGTCAACATTCAGGCTATAGGCCCTCTTAGTAATGCAGATCCCCAGGCAAGCTCCAACCTGAATTCCCACCTGCCGAGGTGACTGTATGCTCATTATTAAAGCCCCGCAGGGCAGCTTTTTCTCCAGGGAGGTCATGCCCTCCAATTAATAACATATATGTCAAAGCCCATTAGGGGCGACTCCAAGACACCTTTCAAAATGTTTTGTTTCAAGGAAATCAGTTCCCTTGGAATACAGCCTGAAACAAGCCAGCTTCAGGCTGAGAATTAAAATGCTTGCTGCATGTGCTATTAAACAATACTTTTACAAGTTGCAAAACATATAATCACATTATAGAAAATGTCGAGGATAAGAGAAAAGACAACTGAAAGCCCCACTAATTCTAGCAAATAAAGCCAGTGTTGTCAGCTCGGTGCAATACCTTCTCAGCGTTTTTCCTTTGCTTAAGTGTTTTTAAATAGTTGTCAGCACGGCACACACGCTAGTTTCATTGTAGTTTTTCAGCTTATAGTTAAGACGTGTTTACTGTGTGTTATGGCACCTGTCTCCAGTTTGGATGATGAGGGTTCAACGAGTACAAGACAAGCAGTGAAAAGACACACGGCAGCACAGCAAGTGAATGGAAGTGGGTGGCAGGGGGTGTGCAGGTGCTCAAGGAAGGCTTCCTGGAGGAGGCGCTCTATAATCTGAGGCCCAAAGATAAGAATGAGCTCAATGAAGAGGAAACGGGAGGAGTGGTCTCTGCAGAAGGAAGTGTTGTTCACAGCATGGGTAAGACCAAGCTGAGTGAATACACGGTGTTTGGAGGACACGATGTGAGAGTAATTCAGAATGATGGGAGCTTGGACTCTGTTGTATACTGAGTCCCCCCAAATTTCATATGTTGAAGCGTCAACCCCCAAGCGTGAGTATATTTGGAGACAGGGCCTTTAAAAATAATTAAGATTAAATGTGGTCATAAGAATGGTGCCCTAATCCAATAAACCTGGAAGAAAGAAAAAGAGGAAGAGACTGATTATAAAGAAGTAACTTGCATGGTCATGAAGGCTCATAAGTCCAAAATCTGCAGCGCTGATGTCCCAGTTCAAGTTCAAAGGCTGGAAGCTGCTGTGGAGCCACGAGGAACCAGCACTCCATTTTGAAGACTCAAGAGGGAAAATTCTCTCTTTTTTTGCTCTAGTCTTCAGCTGACTGGGCGAGACCCACCCACAGTACGGAGCGCAGTCTGCTCTACTCGGGCCACTGCTTTAAATGTTAGTGCCATCCAAAAAAAAAGTTCTCCCCGAATCACCGAAAATAATGTCTGGCCAACGATGTGGGCACCTCCTGGCCCAGTCGAGTTGATACACACGAGGAACCGTCACAGGCTCTATGATGAGGATGACAAGGGGAGAGGCTGGGAAGTTGGTCAGGGGCCAGAGACCACAGGCTCGTTAGCTAAAATCAGGGTTGGTGCTCGATTCTGAAGCCAAAAGAAAGTTACTGAATGGTTTTAGCCAGTGAATGTCGTGCTCAGTGTTATCCATTTCAAGAAAAAGCATTGAGGCTGCAGGTGGGAAACACGCTCGGGACCGCCCTGTACACTTGGGCAGGGTGGGTAGGACCCGACTCGCGGGAGATCACCGCTTCCATTCCAGTCTATGGGGACAGCACCTCCTGGAGCTGTGCAGGGTGCCGTCTGAGCCACTGTCTGTCGTGGTTCTGAACGCATTAGAGACTGGAGACACATGAGGTAGGAGGGCACCGCAGCACCGTGGGTCTGCAGAGTCTTCAGATCTTGTACACAGTTGTGATTTGGTGGCTTTCTCCTTATTGATAAGCCATGATTTGCTTAACCTTCTTCTCATTGTGTGAAAGCGTCATTTGGCCATAGTGATGTCAGACGCAAGTAAACTTCCTCTGTATCCTCGCACGTGGCCCTGTAACACTTCATCTCACCGAGCTGCTGCCGTGCGTGAAGGTGTAGTGAGTGACCACACTGGGCGAGCAGCCGTACCCTGCGGGTGTCCTGGGCACCCCAGGATGGAGGACCACCTTCCTCCTCTGGATTTCAAGTCTGTCCCCCAGGGAGGTTCATATCTGAGAGAATCGGGAGCTAAATGCACAAAATGTACTTGCCTACTGTCAGAAAACTTCAGTCTTTTTCTGTAGATTGAAACCCTGTAATTTTTGTGTTTCAGTAAAGCCAACTGTACTGTCTACATTTGTTTACATTCCCCTCACATCTTCAGCAGCAAGAGATAGCTGAGAACGTTTCGTTCTCCTCCCACTAAGTTGCTATGACTTCACAAAGGCTGTTGCTTTTGTCTTGAGCTGAGAGTGTCTCCTGAAGGTCTGCAGCAGGGCTTCCAAGCCTGAGAGAGCAGAGGAGGAAGAATAATGACCAATTCTCTCTCACACTTGGAGGAAGACAGGAGGAAGGAGGAAGAAGTTGAACTATCAAAATGATGTCACTTCCATAATTAATTTTTTTTTTTACTGGGGGTGGCAGAAGATGAGATGCTTAAATAGCATCACCGACTCAATGGACATGAATCTGAGCAAACTCTGGGAGATGGTGAAGGACAGGGGAGCCTTGTGTGCTGCGGTCCATGGCGTTGCAGGGTCAGACATGACGTAGCAGCCAAACAGCAACAGCAACTGGAGACGACTTAAAGGTCCTCCTTCTAACGTGTGGAGACTTGCTCCCTTCTGCACCTTTGCCTCTGACTCCAGTAGAGTTATTTGAGAAAAGATTCAAGAGGCTTCAGTTGTGTGGCTGGTATCATATCAATAAAAGATGCCGGGGGTTTCTTTGTAGATTTGAATGGACCACTTAAAGAAGCTCCACTCGGCATAAAAGGAAGCTACCCCTAAAAGAAAGTGGCAGAGGCTGCTAGAGCTCACCAACATTCTTTTTTTTTTTTTTTTTAAATATTTATTTGTTTGGCTGCGCCGGGTCTTAGGTGCAGCACATGATATCCTTTCAGTCGTGGCATGCGGACTCTTTAGTTGGCAGCATGAGAACTCTTAGTCCCCTGTTGAACTAAGTGGGGTCTGCTTCTCTGACCAGGGATCAAACCTGGGCCTCCTGCATTTCAAGCATGGAGTCTTAGCCACTGGGCCGCCACGGAAGCCCCAACATTCATGCTCTAAACTTCTCTCTGGCAGCTGTGCTGTGTCCCCATCCTCTCTTAGACTTGGAGGGGGGCCTGTCGCTGAATTCTGGTCTGTGCTATGTGAGCTGAAAGGATGACCACCACTTTCAGGCACGATCCGTGTAAACACCCTGCATGCAATCCTTGCTCCCTGTCCCCATCTTCCTACTGGAAAGGACTCAGAGATCCTAGGTTGGATGGAGCCGCAGGATGGAAGGGACCTGACTCCCTGAATGACTGCCTGGGTCAGAGCACCCCTTCCTGGCCCAGGGCTGCCTCAGAGGGACAAGCACACAGGTCCTTCCACTCAGTGGATTAGCTCTGTCAGAGAGACCTGACAAGAACACCGAGAGCAAAGAGATTCACTTGAGTGAACATTTATTGAAGACATCTGCATGCACCCAATTTACTACCTAACAGGAAAGAGTGGCTTTGTACAGAAGACTTAGCTGCAATGGCCTCCAACCCCACCTGCTTCCTTAAGTGAGTGGCGTGACCTTCCTCCAGACTAGAATGGGTTTTTTCTTTGCTTGTTTTGTTTTTAATGTAGTTATTTGGCTGTGCCTGGTCTTAGTTTGGCACGTGGGCTCTTTGATCTTCATCGCGAGTGAGCAGAGGCCTGCAGGGAAATGCCATCCTGTGTCAAAGAGACGAGGTGGGGACGCGGGCTCATCTCAGGCATGGACACGGGACAGGCCCCTTCCCCTGAGCACACCAGAGGAAGAGGGACTCTCGGTATGGGTGATGTCCTGAGGATCTTTTAGCTGTGGCTTGTGGAATTTAGTTCCCTGACCAGGGATTGGACCCAGGCTCCCTGCATTGGGAGCTCAGAGTCTTAGCTACTGGACCATGAGGGAAGTCCCTAGAAGAGTTTTTATTCAGCAAAATTCTTGGTGAGCCATTTGGTGGTAAAAAGACTGTCCTTAACATCAACCCCAAAGACATGTAAAAAGGAGAACTAAAATGACTTTTCATAATAAACAAACAAACAAAAACAAGTTGGAGGTTAAGGGAGAGCACTAAGGAAGAGTGGATTGGGAGAGAAACAGCACTGAGCAAGATGGCAGGGGCCAGGCAAGCAGGGACCTGGAGGTGGGGCTGCAGGCTGGAGGGCTCCCAGTCAGCTCAGTGGCTCAGTCGTGTCCACACATCACCACTGGAAAAACCATAGCTTTGACTAGATGGACCTTTGTCAGCAGAGTAATGTCCCTGCTTTTTGATATGCTGTCTAGGTTGGTCATAACTTTCCTTCCAAGGAGCAAGTGTCTTTTAATTTCATGGCTGCAGTCACCACCTGCAGTGATTTTGGAGCCCCCCAAAATAAAGTCTGACACTGTTTCCATTGTTTCCCCATCTATTTGCCATGAAGTGATGGAACTGGGTGCCATGATCTTAGTTTTCTGAATGTTGAGCTTTAGGCCAACTTTTTCACTCTCCTCTTTCACTTTCATCAGGAGGCTTTTAGTTCCTCTTCACTTTCTGCCATAAGGGTGGTGTCATCTGCATATCTGAGGTTATTGATATTTCTCCCGGCAATCTTGATTCCAGCTTATGCTTCATCCAGCCCAGCGTTTCTCATGATGTACTCTGCATAGAAGTTAAATAAACAGGGTGACAATATACAGCCTTGACGTACTCCTTTTCCTATTTGGAACCAGTCTGTTGTTCCATGTCCAGTTCTAACTGTTGCTTCCTGACCTGCATATAGGTTTCTCAGGAGGCAGGTCAGGTGGTCTGGTATTCCCATCTGTTGAAGAATTTTCCTTAGTTCTTGTGATCTACACAGTCAAAGGGTTCTAATGGACCACTTTTAAGGTGTCTGCTGTATCTGCTACAGTAAAAGCCCCTGTGCTGTTCCCCAAATGATCTGTAAAGCAGCTGTTTGCTCAGCCTAGAGTTCACGTGTCCTCAGAAGAGATGGAGATGGGGCTCCAGCCTGGTGAGCATAGGCTGAGCAGTGAGACACCAGCCAATGTCAGAGAGAAGAGGTGGAGACACGGACTCTTCCCAGGGGTGGACATGGGACAAGCCCCTCCCCCTGAATATACCAGAGGAAGAGACTCGAGATGAGTGGTTACCTTGAGGTTCCACAAAGATGGCAAAATAGATTATAAAGAAGGATCAAGTTCCTCACTGCTCAGGCAGGAAGCCCCTTTTCTCTGCAGATCCATTCTAAACAAGAGCGAATGCCAGCCTGCCAGCTAGGATTGTAAGGACAGAGGGCCATTGAAAGACACGTTGGTGAGTAGAATGGACTTCCCAAGGCAGAGGTCCTTGCTGGCCAGGGGTCGGGCAGCTCCCCGAGGTTGGGAACTGAGTGTGTGTGCACTGCACGCCCAGTGTTCCTGGGCTGGTGTCTGCTTTTTTGAGAGCCTTCTGGCTGTGAGGGAGGGAATCTTGGAGCTCAGGTTGTCTGGTCGTGTCACGAGAAGGTGGAGGGCACCATCTTGAATGAAATCTAATCCGGCCTTTTGATGCCTGGCCCTCCGCGCAGGTAGGGCATGACCTGGGCCAAGGTGATGAGGCGGTGCGGGCAACGAGCCGATGGCCAGTCACCGACCCGTCTGACTCACCAGCCGCAGTGCCCTCTAGGTGACCCCTGAGCATGCTTCCCGGATGCCCCAGCTCTCTCCCTGGGCACTGGGCCAGCTCGAGAGGAAAATTCCTGTGATCTGCAGTTGCAGGAGATAGTGACGCATACAGAAAAAGGGCCCTGAATTCAGTGTTTTCCTGCCCCGGCTGGGACACTCGAGGGCCCCGTGACTTGCTGGCTGGCCTCGAGAGCATCCATGGAGGCCCCGCACAGAACCGGGCTCTCCATGCGCTCCACAAATTGTGTCTTCTCATCTGCTCCCTCTGTGTCTTCTTCCTGCCATGGCTGTTGCCACCGTCAGTCAATGTCTGATACCCAGTTCTGCCCAGGATGAGGCCAGCCCCCTCGCTGCTATGAAAGTCTTGGTTAGTCCTCCTGCCCTTCTATGAGTAGACCTCGGCCCTGAGGAAAGCCAGATGCCCTCAGAAGGGCTGTGATGCCCAAGTGATGCCTGATCGGTAACGAGTCTCTGGGAATGGAGCTCTGAAGGAGACAGCCTTCGATGTTGAATGTGCATTGGAAGGACTGATGCTGAAGCTGAAGCTCCAGTACTTTGGCCACCTGATGCAGTGAGCTGAGTCGTTGGAAAAGACCCTGATGCTGTGAAAGATTGAAGGCAGGAGAAGGGGACGACAGAGGACGAGATGGTTGGATGGCATCATCGACTCAATGGACATGGGTTTGGGTGGACTCCAGGAGCTGGTGATGGACAGGGAGGCCTGGCGTGCTGTAGTTCATGGGGTCACAAAGACCGAACAACAGAGCAGCCCTTGTAATCAAGAACCTATTTTGTTTGTTAGCATCTTATCACTTGTTCTTCCACAACTTCTCCCCCATCCATTTCGTGTCAGCGTTCTCCCTGGCAAAGGCCACAGGGCCATCTGCCCAGGCCCAGAGCAATAGCAGCTGCTGCTTTAAGAAGTGGTTTGACAAAATTCTGTAAAGCAATGATCCTTCAATTAAAAAATTAATGCATTGGAAAAACAAAATTAAAAGAAGTGGTTTGAAAGAGCAGGGGCTTTAGCTTTGCTGGCTGTTGAGCAGAGTCTCACGGCCCAGGGTCTTCTCCTCAGGACTGCATTTTCAGAGCATCCACATTACCCAAGCTCTCTGAGCCTTGCTTTCCTCAACTGTAAATGGGTTCGTTCCAACCTGGTGCAGCTGTGATAAATTGAGATCAGATCTGCCAAGTGCATGGCCGAGCGCCTGGCACCAACTGCGATGGGCAAATGCGTGGTTGATGTAGACGTTCTACTGATGATCTTGGTAGTTAATCCAGAGTTTATCAAACTCAAGCAGAACTGATTCCATGTCACCTGCAAGATTCTGGGCCAACTGACAACCCAGCCTGCTAGAGATAAGGAGTGTGTCAGCTGGATAGTCTAGAATGTTCAGGTCCTGGAGCATCTTTCCCAGTGCCCTGCTGCTGCTTCTGCTGAGTAGCTTCCGTCGTTTCCGACTCTGTGTGACCCCATAGATGGCAGCCCACCAGGCTCCTCTGTCCCTGGGATTCTCCAGGCAAGAATACCGGAGTGGGTTGCCACTTCCACCGCACAGAGCCCTGCAAGTCTGCACTGGAGCACGGTAGACATGTAAATCCAGGCAAAGAGTATCAGCTGATGTTTAAGGGGATTGATGATAAGTCACTTTACACCCCAGAGTCACTCTTTCCATTGCAGGGATGAAGGTGAGGGTGCCGGACAGACTGACTAAGGCCCTCTCCTCGGGGTGCTCTGTTCCAGACTTTGTGGTGAGCCCGCCCTTCCATGATGGCATGCTTCCTTCAGCCTGCCCAGCTCCCATCTCCCTGTGGAGTGGCAGCCTGCTCCAACGACATGGGGGTGCCCAGCCTGCTCCCAGCCACCGCTCCCCACTTGGACTGGCGGCTCCCAGGCCTCCTGGACCGTACATTCGTAGATCGTGCCTGGAGATGGGGCATCTTTTGCAGATGGCTGTCATTATGGCTTTGATATTGGCTTTTAGAGCTTTCATTCTCATAGAGTAACCTTTTTTCCCCAAGTTCTATGGGATCTTAAGGCTCTGTATACTGAATACACACCTCATGCAATTATGCTCATTCTTTCTATATAGAAGAGGCTTTGTTTTTTTGCCCCAGGAAGAAGTTGCAGGGCAGCACTAGAAGCTCAGGAGTTGGACTTTTTTGTTGTTGTTGTTGTTTTTATTAATTTATTTTTAAGTGAACAAGATGAATATTTTTAATGATAAAATGTACAATTCACACAGAAGATAGACATCTTAAACCATTAGACACCTAACAACAAAGAAAGATACATAAATGAAGCAAAAATCAGAAGAAATACAAGGGAAAACAAAAAATATACAATCATAGTGAGACGTATTAACATTTTTCTGAGGATGTTTTATCAAATGTGGAAAAATAAGATTAGGAGCATCTTAAATGATGTCAAATAATTTAAATAAAATAGATTTCCACTTATATTAATCTTATGTCCTACACAAATATATTTAAAATTTTGTATCCCATACATTGGCATTAGATACAGGAGTTGGACCTTTGACTGTCTTCTCCTTTGAGGCCATGTGCTGTCCATTTTAAACACTTTCAGGATTTTGGCTGCCATCTTTGACTCCAAACTCTCTAT